>NC_045774.1:44437741-44745564 GCF_008692025.1 Phocoena sinus
TACCTTGGGGCAATACCCAAGGAATTTTATACTGATACTGATTAAGCAGGCACTTTCTAAACCAATCAAATTAAAAGCAGAAAAGGAAGAGACAGATTACTGGATCAATCAGGGTCTAGCTAGGAAAATAGAAACCACAGGGGAGTAAATGCAGGGAATTGTTAACACCGGTGATGGGTTGAGCTGAGAGTTATATATGAACTGTAGGGAAATCCAGAAATGAGCAACAACAGCCATTACCCTAGGCTGGAGAGACAAAGAGAGGTCCTCCGGGACCTGGGTCACGCCGAAAGAAGCTGGGACCAGAACGGGCCTCTCTGGTGGGACATGGAACCATAATGGAGAAGTGAAGCTGCCCTAGGCAGAGTAAGGAGGAGAAATACCTTGTTTCTCTCACCTTCCAATCTGTTGCCACTTCCTCTCCATTTCAAGAGCTAGTTTTGCCACTCGCCATATATGGTATATAGAGTACAGGGGGAAGGTTAGAAATGGACCTAAGGGCACGCAGGCCCAAGGCTGGCACAAATAACTGTGTTCTAACCTATTCAAAAGCAGCAAATGGCATATCCTGTTTCCTGGAGAAGTAGAACTGGGGACATGAACTTATCTTGCTTAATGTCTAAAACACGACACACTTCCTGTTTCTTCAGGGCCTTTATTTTGCACCTCCCCCCGCAAAGCTAATGAGGTACAAATACAAGTGCCAGGTAGGTGAGGGTGTCTATCTTGGGGCAATACCCAAGGAATTTTATACTGATACAGATTTACAATGAAAAATCACAGTAGTGAATAGCTTACTTTTATGGAGTATTTGCCATGTACCAGACTCTATGTTAATGACATGCATAATTTAATTGTAACTTTCTGAAAAATTTTATGCTGCAGGCACTATTATTATCCCTTTTCTAGAGATTAGAAAACCAAAGTAGGAAGAACTTTAAGCAAATTTCCCAAGGCCACATAACTCGTAAGTGGAGGAGTGTGATTTGAATTCAGGCCTATGGTATGGTGTACCTCACAATCTTGGCCACTGTGTTACGCTGCTGTGTTGTAGGAATATGATGATGATAGCTAACATTTGTCAAGAAGCTACCGGGTGCCTTGCTATGTTTTAAATGTTTTTCTATTTATTATTATTAGCTCATTGAAGTCACACAGTAGCCTATTTTACAGATGAGGAAACTCAGGCACAGAGAGGTGAAATAACTAGTTGAAGATCATAGAGCTACTAAGTGGTAGAGCTAGGTTCTGAACCTAAGTAATTTTGGTTTCAGACCTGTGCTTTTAACCACTAAAGTGATAAAAAGATTGTGTGTGCGTGTGATTTATTTATTCATTTTTTCATTTCAACTAGTTCTATTCAACGCAGGGTACTTTCCTAGGCCTTGGAGCTACAAAGAGGAATATGACATCAGTGAGGAACTTATCATTTAGTGGTACTTACTGTTTAGTGGAATGCTCACAAACATGTAAACAAGTGATGATGATTTCATGTGACAGATACTATAAGAGAAGTTCTTCCCAGGAGATATGGAGGAGTACAGAGAGATCGGGAATTTTCTGTACGTGGGATAGAAAATTGGAAATGGAAAATAAATGAGGGTTTCATAAGAGAGCTAACGCATAAGATGTATTTGCGCTGCAGAAGTTATGCAAGTTGTGCAAAGGAAATGTCAGGAAAGAAAGTGGAAACTAAAGGAATATTCACTTGGGTAAAGCATGGAGTCCAGGAGGGTTGGACAAGGAGGTCAGAAAAGAAGATAAGATCCAGAATAACAGAGGTCCCATATGATCCAATAAGGAGCTGGGAAGGTTTCCTTTTGCCATGCCTTTAAAATTCCGTAGAGCATGTGCTGCATTTATTTTATTTTTCCATCTTCTACCAGTTATAAAATTGTGTTTTCTGGTGCCTTTGAGTACACTGCATATTGTTGGCGAGGCCTAATGAAATCTTTCTCTGACTGTACTACATTCTAGCTGCTTTGTGAGTGACACATGTGAAAACTCAGAGCTCAATCCAACTGGCACTTAGGAGGCTCTGGTGACCTGGATTTGGAACAGGCCTTGACCTAAGGCTATATAAGTCCTTATGGAGAGATTGCTGTGAGGTAGCTGCTGAGATGTCACTCCAGCCTCACTGTCTGCTTCATTGCTGTCCAGCTATTCCCCAAATGGCTTTCTTTGGTGATTAGCTTCACACTGAGTGTTCAGACCCAACAGACAAAGTGGAAACCTGCAATTTGCGATCGAAATGTGTTGTCGGAACTTTAGCCTGAAGATGTCACAGCTTCTATTTTTAGAATATGCATAATATAGAAAGGTAATTAAATTCCCCCATCATGGATACCACGCTTGGCTCAGTATTTAAGGAGGAGCTGCCCTGGGCAGCTTGGCATCTACCTTGTCCACTGGACATTTGTGTGACTTCTCCAGTTTCCAAAGCCCTGTCGGGGTGTGGATCGATGGGAGAGTGGGGGAGGTGACATCTGCTTGAAGGTGATTTTGACATGATGCCATTGGCTTTTGACAAGTAAAGCAA
Source organism: Phocoena sinus (assembly GCF_008692025.1). Lineage (NCBI taxonomy): Eukaryota > Metazoa > Chordata > Mammalia > Artiodactyla > Phocoenidae > Phocoena > Phocoena sinus. The sequence continues at coordinate 44,440,281 of NC_045774.1, forward strand.
TCTAATGAGCACTATTACTTCTTTCCCAAACCGTGGTTCTTTTGTTCCTTGGTTACTGATAATAATATGGTGAATTAGAGGGAAATGTTAGTTTTTGAAACTTAGAGTGAAAACACCAACAGAATACAGAAGAACGTGGATTTGAGTGTCAGCTCTCCTGCTATTCTGTTGTATAACCATTGGGAAATCACTTAATCTATAAGTTTTAGTTTTCTCCACTGTAAAATAATTCCTGTTTCATGTAGTTGGTGTGAGGAATAAAGGAATGAATGCATACGACAGTGATTTGTGCACTGTGAAATACTATACAATTTAACATATTCTTCTTAACAAATTGACAAGATAAACAGCCTGCTAGCCCCAAGTATTTTCATAACATTTGAGATCTAAGTATGAATATTGGGTAGTACTAAGTGCATCTCTTAGCAGAGGGTTCTTTTTCATAAGAAAACTTTTTCTAAGAGCCCCCCTTTGTCCCTTTGTTCCTCATTTTGTAACCATGGTCCAGAGTTGACAAATTTTAGAATAAAAGTTGTTATTGAGCCACAGTAATCTCATTCTGGCTGACAAATGACACGGGAGCACCTGGACCCCTCTGGCTTGAGTCTGCTTCTGAAGAAGGGGGATAATAATACCTACGGCAGAGGTCAGTTTTTAAGACTAAATGAGTTAATTCTTACAAAATACTTAGCATGACATGTGAAACGGTATTTTCAATGACTGTTGGCACCTGTTTTTATTATCATTATTATGATACCCACAATCTGCGGGCCCATGTGATGACTGTTGAATTTCCTTCTGGCCGCGGTGGAGAGCCACTGTGGGATTTTTAAGCCACTTTTGAAAAATTAGTTCATATCTTCAAAATCACTCTCATTTTGCACAACTCAAGGTAGTGTCTGAGTATTGTGTACCAAGTATCTACTATACCCTGTTTTCTGTAGAAAATAATGTGACCTTGTGAATCCAGTATGAAAAGCAAATTTTACCAAGATAATTCATATATTAAATAATGAATGGAAGTTGATAATTTAATGGAATCCTATAGGGAACTTTTAGAACATGTTCATAAATTTTTTTGATGAATAACCCTCTGCTAACTTATTTGAGCATGTTTAGCTTTTTATTGTAGCATTGACCTATATTTAATACAGAAGAATTAGAAAGGAAAACTAGCAAAGAGAAAGAAATATAAAATTTCCTATTGCCTCACTAACCAAACATAATCATTATTAATACTTTGGCATATACTTTTTTTTGGTTAAAATTTTCAAAGTTACACTTACTTGAATTAGGCATATGTCTTTAGCATTGAATTCTGACAAGATAAAAGGCCTGTCATGAGAACTTTACTTAAAATTCAAAAGAAATAGAATGAAAATTAAAAAATCCTAACCCAACCCAGAATCCCTTTTGTAGTCCAGTTTAAATATGTAATTCAGATGAAAAGTACAGGAAACCTTTTGTGGATTGCTTTCCCTAACTGCAATAACGACCTTTTCTATATATGTTTACCTTCTTTGCACCATAAGCAATAAATCACAAATTGTCACCTCTGTGTGTAATGCTTTGTAGCTAAATTATCTTGAAATGTCCAAAGGGAGAACCATTCAAAGAATGATTTAAAAGAGAAGAGTATATGAGTCAAATACATTACATAAAATGGTTCACAGAACATGTCTTTGTGAATTGTTTTTTTTTTTTTTTTTTTTTTGTGGTACGCGGGCCTCTCACTGTTGTGGCCTCTCCCGTTGCGGAGCACAGGCTCTGGACGCTCAGGCTCAGCGGCCACGGCTCACAGGCCCAGCCGCTCTGTGGCATGTGGGATCTTCCCGGACCGGGGCACGAACCCGTGTCCCCTGCATCGGCAGGCGGACTCTCAACCACTGCGCCACCAGGGAAGCCCGTCTTTGTGAATTCTTGAATGTCACTCTGAGTATATTTTGTCTCCATCTTTTTTGTTGGCTTTATCCCTGCACTCCGAAAAATCGCTGTCAATTTGTATTGACATACCTGTTCTCATAACTTACTATTTACTCTTTGTTTGATACAGTAGACGTTGGAAGAAAATGGGCTAGAATATTCTAATGGAATGGTTGGAAAAATACATTTTAGAAGTGTGGATACATTACTTGTTTAAAGGCAGCCACAGACGGTTTGTACTTACCTTAATTTGTGGATTCATGGACAAGCTAAAAAGTCACAAAGCTATGCTGTCTAAATAAATGAGTGGTGCCGTTCTCTTCCCTAAGCTGTAAAAGCTAGTCAAGAGTGAACAAAGCACCTGGACATGAACAGTTATTGCAGTATCATCATAAGAAATGATTGGTTATATTTACAGTGCTAAGGGGTTTAGTGGGAGAAGTGGAACACAACTGATTCTTTCAGAATAAATTTGCATTTGTTTATTTAAGACTGTTTCTTCAATTGAATTTAATCCCTAGAAGCAATAAGTAGGATTCCTTTTCTCCTATCTACCCTTCGCATACGACCACAGGATCATAGATGTGCGGACATCAACCACCTGTCATCCCAGTTTAACTCTTATCAAAGGATGATGGAGGATGACACGTTGAAACTCGCCTCACTTAAATGGTCAGCAGCAGTGCACTAGCTTGCTCAGCTTGTCAAGTCAAAGAAAAATTGCACCAGACAAGTTAAACAGGCAAGGAAGACTTTATTCAAGACTACTGCAATAGGGGTCAAGACTATTGAAATAAGGGGGACTGAACTCAACGCCACTGAAACAAAAGGCAGAGAGTTTTTAAGCACTAGGGTAAGTGCTAATGGAAAAGACCTGGAGGATGTTACAGGGACGTTGTCAATGTGACTAGGATATCTGTGTTTGCTGATTGACACTTATCTAAGTTAGGCTCCTGTTATCCCAAGAGTCTGGGAGATAGGGGTGCTGTCTTCCTAGATGATTACCTTTCAAAGGGATGGCTCTCAGGTCCTCAAGGTCCTGGGTTTTAAAACTGGCAAGAGGCTGAAAAAGATTTCATCTCGAAGGGGAGAGAAAGAATTTACAATTGCAAGTTTTCCAAAGTAAATGATCTAAATAAAGGGGGTTCAGGGAATGATAGTCAAGAAGGAATCTGCTTAAAGGTTAGTCAATCTGAAGGAAATGCTCAGATTGTCTTAGTCACCAGAGTCAGATATTCAGGAAAGCTGCCTTGTGGTCAAGAGCCTTTGCTTCCATCCTTCCAGCTCCTGATTGATTCCATAAATAGACATGGGTGTGGATTTTCCAGAGGGGATGAATTATATGTCTGTGATCTGCATGAATATGCATACATAAAATACACATGTCAGTGCATAGTAGTCTATGTGTGTACCTCTCTATTTCTATGTTTATCTATCTGTCTTTGAGGGGAAGTCTATCTTTGCCTGGAATTAAGAATCTTTCTTAGGAAGAGGGCTCTCTGCCCTGTTGGAACAGCAACTCTATGTAAATTAAATGTCGGTTCTTCTCTGAAACACTTTAGTGTTGAAAGACTTCATTTAATCTCTTCTTTTTTATTATAACTTTTGCAGAATCTGATTTTTTTTAACTTTTAGAATGATCAACATTTTTGGTAATATTTACAGTAACCATTTTTTAAACACTAATTTTTATTGAACACGATACTTAATTGTCAAGAGGAAGGTGGTGTGCCATGTAGACCTATTTTATTTTATTTATCAAATAACATGATACAAGGCTTGGAAAGTACATTTGAGAAGAGGAAGTGATGAAGCTTTGTGAGCACACAGAAGAAGGGATGGTTAATTTTGACTGTGGATGAAGAGAAAGGCTTTGTGGGAGAAGGAGCATTGAGGTGGGTCCTGAAGAAAGAAAAAATTTTGATATCATGAAAGAGAGAAAAGGGCAGCCCAGATCAGGGTGCCTGTAAGCAAGAATAAAAGGTGTGGACTTGTGTAGGGTGGTCAGGGAGCAGTGAGTAGATGGATTAGATTGGATGTAGTGCCTATGGCTTTCAGGACCAGATCATTAAACAGCCCTCTGTTCTCTGCTGAGGAATTTTGATTCAATTTTTTTTAGAGAATAATAACAAACTAAACATTTTAGAAAATCAAAATGATAGCAAATCTATTTTGAGAAAGTGATGACTGGACTTGTGGATTCCTGGAAAGTGAGTGGGGTGTTGAGAGGCAGGGAGGATAGAGAGGAAGCTATGAGTGTCTTCACTGTAAGAGGTGTGGTCTGACCCAGGGCAGAGGACAGCACATATCTCAGAACATCTAGACATTGGAGTCAGTAAATATTGGCTGAATGCAGGACTGCATGAAAAATTAAATTGGGTGTAGGAGATAAATAAAAGGGGAAATGGGAAAAACAACTGAGGTATTTTTAGCTAGAATTATTGAGAGGATGGTGATGCAATCATTACACAATTTTTTTTCCAAGGGTTTATAATCTATTATGCTATGGGAGCTTGGAGGAAGTAGCAACTCCCTCTGCCTGGGAGAATCAAGGAGGATTCAATAAGGAGGCAATTGATGTAGATTGTGCCGGAAGACGAAGGAGGGCATGTGTGGCCAAGACAAATGAAGGAGCAGGTACAGGGACCATACAGCAGGATGGGAGGTCAGGTGACAGGGGCACAGGCTTGTAGTCAGGAGAGTCAGAAATGGATGGGAGCCAGAGCTGTATTTCCATGCTAAGGAGTTTTGTTTTAATCCTTTAACAATTTGTTGCTATTATTATCGTCATTACTATTTACTATTTGCTTAGTTGAATTAAGCCTATTAATTTCTTAAATATCCTTCATAAAATGGCATAGTGGGAGAGAGAAATTCCCTAAACACCTGTGTTAGCACATAATAATCAACACTGCTACCCACTCTGCTACCCTATAACTCTAGTTGACAATAATGTAATTGCCTTTCTCTTTTTCTAAGCATCACTGTACATAGTTTTCATTGCAGAATTATAATAAATTATAATGTAAATTAAAATCATTTACAGACCGTAAGAAGCTGTCACATTTGACATATGAATAATAACCTTTTTACTACTTTAGCTTCCCTAAACTATTTTCTTCTACCCTCTTCCTAGAAATAAACGTGATGACTCAGAAGACAGTTTTCAAAATTACAGTAATGATGTTATTGTCATATTTCTAGTATTATGTATGCAAAAATTAGCAAACTGATATGCCTGATCTCTGTAGATCCTCTTGGCATTGGAAAACATCTTACATTATGAACTTAGAAGGAAATAGGTGGGAATTTTTATCCCAAAAGGGCCATTATCGGTTAATTTTGGGGGGGGTGTTCAAATGAGTAAACAGTTTTGTTGCTTCAGGTAAAATTCGTTGAAGAGCAGAACAGTAGGTGATCCACTACTAAGCTGTTATATTTTTTCCGTGTTAACCTGATCAGATGGATTTAAATTCTATCAGCTCAGAACTTGAAATGTATCCTTTTTAGGGTGTTCTCATATTCATTTCATTTTTAGGGAAAATAGAGAAATTATCTAAATTTGAGGTTATACCCAACATATTATTTTGGACTGAGGTACGTGTAAAGTACAAAGACAGAGCACACAAACCACAGGGACCCTCATGGATAGGGAACTTGCATGCATTCCAGGCTGTATCTTGGCTCCGTGGCAGGAGTCTTATGAGTATAGGGACCCCAGTGAGGAAAGTCTCCTATAGCTTTCACATGCTGATTGGGATCTACAAATTAATCTTAACGTAAATTCTCTCAACTTGGGGGCATTTTCACTAATAAATATTCTTAAATAATCTGTTCCCAAATATTTTATCCAGGATTTACTCATTTGAGAACACTGAGACATTTCGTCCTCTTCAGTTTCTTTGTAAATTTCTATGTATTATCCAGCTTGTCAGTGTGATTGCTTCCCCAACCTTCCTCCCATTACATAGGTCTCTTCTTTGATGTCCCAGATTTTCAAGATGATTTTGATGATCTTCACTTCCATGGACTCTTACTCTTTATAACCATTGTTTTTTTATAATTTTTTTTCTCATGGAATGACTCCTTGTTGAATTTGTTCCTTCATCTGATGGCCTGGTATATAAAACCCATAAATTCTGTCCCTAAGAACTGGTCCAGATAAATTAGTTCTGTTCAACACAAGTGATATTAGAAAATCAGAAATTATGGAATGTTTTAACTCTAAATGTCTGAAGGCACATGATTGGATTTAACTGGATGCTGAGAACATTCTGGAGTGTGCCTTCTAACGACTAAGGTTTTTCCTGGAATAGGAGATTTAAAATCATTGGTTTACTACAGTCCTGACTTTTAGAGGCTACATTTTATTACACCCAAGGGTTCTGTTGCTTCCATCCCTTATGCAAATCCAGCCTTGCAGGAAACAAACATGGGTACACTCTTCTACTTTTAGATAATATCAGAGGGATAACTTCTGAACTCCATGCCACATATGATGCAGTGTCTTTCTCCGGATGTTAATCTTGCTTTGTGATAAGGTGTGCACACTCACACACAGATGGAGAGACAAATGGCTCTATTCATGATGCAGGGACAGTTTTAAAGTACCTTGGTTTAAGTTTCTTCCTTTAACTTTCGTAAGAAATGTTCTGTGTTCTTTCTGAACACTCAGACTTTACAAACCTCCATTGAAGTGAAAGATGGAATATTAATCCACCTTTTAATGGCTGTATTTTATTGATAACCTGTTTTCTTCTATTGTCTTTAGTCCAGTCATTTACATAGATTTGATTTCCAGGTATGTAAGATATGTGCTTATTCTCTGATACGTGTGCAGATGGTCTATACAAAGTACCCATAAGTGGCATTATTTTATACAGGTCAATACTATGGCTTTAAGAATTTTGTAAGAATTTTTAAAACATTGTCACTCTTCCATGCTTGTTCTTTTTCACTTGTTCCACCAGTTTCCTCATAACAGTTAGCAATAAAATTCTAGAAAAACAGAGATGTGTTCTTGGTATTCAGCAAGGAAAGGCAGGCTTGGAAGACAGTGTCCCTCTTCCCAGGCAGTCTGTGAGTGGGACAAGGAACAACTCTAATGATATATTCGGTATAAGAAGCTTTGAAAGGTAAAAACAAATGCACGTTATATTTATCAACCTGCTGAATGGGTAGAGAGGTGAGAGCTGGGAGCTAGTATGGGCATGAGTAACTGAGGTTCTGAGTTGTTCTTAACCTGGACACTCCAAGACAAAAGACATGACTCCAAATTTTTCTGTGCTTTAGGGAGACCCACAAGCATCAAACAGAGTATCATCATACATAAGTGGAACAAAGCAAAGCAAGAGTCTATGTACGAAAGGGAACTAAACGTCCGTCTAGGCAGGTAGAAATGTCCATTTGTAGGAGGCAGGGTTGAGCTTGCATGGGGCTGAACAGCAGACCCTAGGGCAGAGTTTGGATGGAAAAGTGCTAGGGAAGGCACCATCATTACAAGCAAGTCAAAATTCTCTTAAGATATGAACAAAGTCACCATGACAAGTTCTGAGACACAAGTGATAAAATAATAGCCAAGCCTTAAACTTGGCTTATAAGGGTTCACTTCTTAGAGACAGGGTAAAGGTACAGTTGTTAGAACTAGTTTGTGAAGGTTATCAGAGAACTAAACTAGCTCCAGGTGGAATTGAATTCCAGATCTTTTCACATTCTCATACAAAGTGATATTTCTGTTTCAAAAAATTAAAAGTATGCCTGGGGCTAATAATGAATGTAAACTAGGAATTATGAAAGCATAATTTACCTTGATGACTGTATGAATTATTTCTTCAGACTTAATGGGTGTTGATTTTTCTTGTCCTAGAATTCCATATGGAAGTTGTTTCCACTATTTCCTTGTTCATCCCTACCCTGCCCTCACCCTCCACCTCCACCAGGCAGAGTTAGAGGCCCCTCCTCTGTCCTTCCCTTCTCTACTTTCATAAGATCTCCTGCCTTATAGAACTTCTGAATGCTTCACTTTCTGAAGTGTGCTCTGGTGTGTGTGTGTGTGTGTGTGTATATATATATATATATATATATATATTTTTTTTTTTTTTTTTTTTTTTTTTTTTGCGGTTCACGGGCCTCTCACTTCTGTGGCCTCTCCAGTTGCGGAGCACAGGCTCCGGACGTGCAGGCTCAGTAGCCATGGCTCACGTGCCCAGCCGCTCTGCGGCATGTGGGATCTTCCCAGACCGGGGCATGAACCCGTGTCCCCTTCATCGGCAGGTGGACTCTCAACCACTGTGCCACCAGGGAAGCCCTGCTCTGGTATATTAATAGGTGTTATGCAAAGCAAAATTTTCATCAGATAAGCTTGGGAGCTTTGGAGTTAAATGTATTTTCTTGCTGCATGTTGTTTCAGAGCCTGTAATCAGCTATTGGCATCTTGAATCTCTAAGATAGAGTATTGATCAATTCCCACTCTCTTTCTAGGCCATGGGCCACTTTGTTTTGGGTAGCATCTCAGAAGCTAGTGTTTTCTAAAACATGTTAGAAAATGCTCTATATCTCAGGCGTTGATCTTCTTTTCTTTCCCTTACTAGTTTGTGTTAGTTTTTTGAGGAATATGTCTTGCTCATTTTTTTTCCCCAAAGCTGAGTATAGGTACTTAAATGTAGAAGGACTCAGTACTTTTTTCCCAGTTTAAAAAAAATTCTTGTAAAATACACAAACATTAAATTTACCATCTTAACCATTTTTAAATATACAGTTTAGTGGTATTAAATACATTTATAATGTATTACCATCACCACCATCCATCTCCAGAACTCTTTCATTTTGTAAAACTGAAACTCTATACCCATTAAACAATAACTCCCCACACCCGGCTCTCCCCAGCTCCTGGCAATCACCATTCTATTTTCTGTCTCTGTGATTTTGACTACTTCTGGGTACCCCATAAGTAGAATCATACACGACTTGTTTTGTTACTGGCTTATTTCACTTAGCATAATGTGGACTTAATACTTGTTGAGTGAATTATTGAAAAATAAGATAAAGTAAAGAAAGCTACCTCAGAAGATCTTTGGGCACCGAAAATATTGACACCCTAATTTGAAAGATACATATTTATTTGTATGTAAAGTATAATTACTTTCACTTTTTTTTCATTTATGGACTCAATTAACATTCATTAAGCCCCTCATATGTTCCATGTACCTTCATCAGCACTGACCTTTAATGATGACTAAGACAAAGCATCTGTCTGTGAGGGATGGCTTTGAAGGAGAGTTTATTACATTTTCAGAAAAGATAAACCTTTGACAAAATTGGTAACCCATTATTTGTTTAGACATCAAATTTTACCAGTTTACAAGACTTGATCTTTCAATCTCATATTTTTTATGAGGAACAAGAATATTTTAAGTATATCAGTTCTCCTGTTGAACCTTGTTATGCCATTTTTATCTTTCTGAGAAGTCAGTTAAGAACAAGGTAACAATTTTTCTGCATTTATTGAACTGGTATGTACAGAAATCTTTTCACAGAAAAAAAGTGTCTATTCTCCAAAGCCTATGATCTTGTTATAGAATGAATTATAACTTTATTTCAACTCAGATCCTCAATTATTGATAGAATTTGTATGAATGGGAATGGTATTCAATTTTAAACAGAGTAAAAGATGACTTTGTTCCAGTTTGTCATGTTTTAAATATGTGGCTAAATAACTCTGTTGAATTTGAGATGAATTGGATCCATGCCCTTCTGCCAGAACAAACTGGAAAGAATTAGTTTACTTTATAATGATGATATTATTTAGGTGTTTATTCAATAAATATTTATTGAGGGAATAGTTTTATAAGATTCTGCATTAGGCAGAAAGATTCAAAGTTATAAAAGACATAATCTTCAAGGACCTCACATTCTATTGGGAGAAGGCAATCAGTAAAATAAAATGGCAATACTTAGCATACCAAGCAGTAAAAGAGGTATATGCAAAGTGAGGTAGAAGTACAAAGGAGGAATAATTAAGACTTTGCAAGGAAGAGGAGAATATTCATAGAGTAGTTAACATTTGCATAATTAAACTAAAAGTAGAAATTTTCCTGAAAAAGAAAGAAAAGAAAGGGCATTTCAAATAGAGAGAATAGAATGTAACCAGAGCCTGAGTTGCATGACAGGGAACGCTGCATCATGAGATTGAAGAGACACGTTAGAAGCTGATTGTGAAAATCCTTATGCAGCATGATACAGTTTTGGGACCAGGTAGCAAGAAGTCAAAGAAGGAAGATATGCAAGGATACAAGATACTATTTATATTTAGAAAGATGTCTGATGGTTGAATATAAGTAGAATGCGATTACCATAGTTCTGGCAAGAGATGGTAAAGATCTGTGTCAAGGCTTTGCAAGTGAAAAGGAGGGAACAGGGAATTTTGAAAAAGGACTTGATGGCTGATTGTGTGTGATGGTTGTGGAAGAGATAATCATAACAAAAATAATAAAACCCTTAAACACTTCTTCGTTACACAGATGTGATAACATTAACTCACATTGTGAAGGCAGCTATGAGAAAGAAGAGCAGAGATTTTTTTTTCTTTGTGGTTTCGTTGTTAATTGATTTTGGATGTGGTGAAGTTGGGTGAGGTTTGTGTTAGTTAAGTAAAGTGTATGAGATAAGGCAGAATGCTCAAGTACATGAAAAAGATCAAAATGACTAAGGGTGAAAAACTGATGGATAGCATTTAATATGTGTGAAGAGGAGTAGGAATTAATGAGAGACCAAACATGGATATTTAGAGAACTAGGAAAAAGAGGGTAGAATAGTTTTCACTTTGCAGTCTGCAATTCAGATTCCTTCTTGTCTTTTTGTGCCTTCATAGTTCATTTCTTTTTATGGGTGAATAATAATCCATTATATTGATTGTACCATAGTTTTGTCCATTCACTTATTGAAGGACGTCTTGGTTCTTTCCAAGTCCTAGCAGTTACGAATAAAGATGCTAAATACATTCATGTACAGGTTTTTGTGTAGAAGTTCTCAGCCCATTTGGACAAATAAAGGAGTATGATTGCTGGCTTACATGGTAAGAGTATGTTTAGTTTTGTAAGAAACCGCCAAGCCATCTTCCAAAGTGGCTGTACCATTTTGCATTCCTACCAGTAATGAGTAAGTGTTCTGTTGCTCCACATCCTTGTCAGCATTGGGTATTGTCAAAGTTTTGGATTTTAGCCATCCCATAGATGTGTAGTGGTATTTCATTATTGTTTTAATTTGCAGTTTCTTAATGACATGTGTTATAGAGCATCTTGTCATATGCTTATTTTTTATCTGTATACCTTCTTTAGTAAGGTGTCCAGATCTTCTGCTCATTTTTTAATCAGGTTATTTGTTTTCTTACTATTGAGTTTTAAGAGCTCTTTGTATATTTTAAATACCAGTCCTTCATCAGATATATGTTTTGCAACTATTTTCTCCCAGTCTGGGGCTTGTCTTCTCATTCTCTTAACAGTGTCTTTGGCAGAGCCAACACTTTTCATTTTAATGAACCCCAACATATTAATTTTTCTTTCATGAACCATCGCTTTTGGTATTGTATCTAAGAAATCTTTGCCAAATCCAATGTTTTTAATACAATGGATTTTGTTGTCTTTTGCTGGGAGTCAATGTATGAAATTATAATTTGAAGCATATTTCTACAAATTCTAGAAACCAGTTGTTGAAAACATTGTTTTAATGTTTTATCCATTTTTAAAAAATAAGAGATCATCTTATAGAGCCCTCTTATAATTTAATTCTGGGTAATATTTGCTTCTAAGATGTACTTTTAGGCTTTCTTTCATTAACGTGATTTAGTTTATTCATTGCTGAGAAATTCTAAACCTATGACTTTTTGTTTTGACTTCCTAAAAAGCTAAATTTATTCCTCAGTGGCAGTAATTATCTCAGTCTTATTTCCATATATGTCCCTGTCTCCCTTCCTCTATGTGGATTTCTGGCTTACCTTTTTCCTCTAAGTTTTAATGTAGCCATCCTACAAGAAATATCTTTAACTTATTTCAGTCAGTTTTAGAATGACATGACATCCTGAAAGAAGCACCACTAAAGTTTGCTAACTGTATGGTAACTTGGAAACTTAACTGCATAAATCAGTTTGGTTGATTTAACATGAATGCCCAATTTTAAGTCAGAAGCAAATGGTCAAAAAATAGATTTTTAAAAAATTTAGCTCTATTTTAATCAATAGCCTATTGCAACTGCCTGACTGGGGGCCCAGGTCACATTCACCTGTCAGAGTATATGATAGATGAGCACTGTTGATGGATCTGTGATGGAAGCTGTGCAAATCCTGCCCTGTGAAGTTATTTGAGATTCCTTCTGAGGGCTCACTAAAGGAAACCATTTACAATATTTGTCTGCTGCATAGGCCATAAATAGAAAGATTTCTCTAAGATCTTCAAAAAATATATGGGTTTTGTTAATATTTGGGTGTATATTCCCATTCCTTTCTCTTGTTCTGACAGCTCCTAATGGGGAAGATAGTGTCAGATAGAAAACTAAAAAGGGAATTTTAACTAATATCCTAAGTTCTATAAAACAGCTAAGGAAGGGGGCTAACACATAGAAGGGCTACATATAGTAACTTCAGGATCTTTCTAGAAACTTACATCAATAAAAGATCCAATCCCTGAATTCCAGGGTTAGCAGTCTACTGAGGAGATAGATAATTATGATAAAATGTGTAAATTACTGCTGTGTAAGATGAAGAGAGAAGAAAGAATACTGAAAACCATAAAATAAAAGACTGTATGTAGTTTCATTACAGTGTGCTGAAAAGGCAGCATAAGAGCTTTAGGTTAAAGGCAAGAAAATATTTCCTACCAGTGAGAGCTGTTAACATTCATGGGCCTTGAGGAAATTTGTTGAACCATCCTGGCTGAAAGGTCTTTTAAAACTAGGGAGATTTTCACATGTCTGAGAGGGTAAGTGTGGACCTGCCTGCAGGCTGAGGGATGGATTGGATGACCTCTTAAGAGCCTTGATTCTATTAGTGAATTTAGAAGTGGAAAATTCATCTTGTGTATTAGATGTTAACTTAAAAATGTTAAATCTGTCACAAAGCGATAATCAGTGAAATATTTCACACTCTGTGAGGCCAGAGCAACCTTGAGGCTCTTTGTGAGCCTGAAACAGTGGGATGATGGCTTACTCAAGGGTCTGATGTGCAGCTCTGGGGTCCTTCAGACTAGTTAGAGAGATAATAGTTTCTGCCTTGGAACCTGAGATTTTGGCATTCAAATGGCAGTTCGCCATTTGTGCTGTGTTGGGTCATTCATCAACATCAGTGGCATTGATATTCTGTACAGTATGCTTGCATGCGAGACCATCATTATGTCTCCACAATAATTTTTTGTCTGGATCACAGTTTATGTATTCCAGCTATATTTCTGATTATATGTGCTCTTCACTTGTTTAGGTGTTCCTGCCAGTGGACAGCATGACTTTTTAAATAGCAAAAAATGTTAGACTACTTTCATGTTATATCACCTCATCGTAGGATCCAGGCAGTGATGGATAGGCAGGGCTCTTCAGCAGGGGACAGGGCAAGAACTTGGCCAATCAGGAAAGGTCTGCCAGGAACTCCAAAGAGCCAGAAGGTAAACTCTGATGAGCAAACAGGACTGGCATGTGGTGGCCTATTCAGGCCCACCTCGGGAGGTTTATTCTGAGGGAGTCAGTCATGGCAGGAGAGGTACTAGGCAGGTAGGAAGGTAGTGGTCTGGGGGGAGCTCAGACACAGGAGGGCAGCTGCTGAATGCAAGCCACAGAGCAGCGAACCTTGAGTCAGGGGTGGGGGCTGCTTTCCCTCTGCTAGGCCTGGACAGCCTGGAGTCTAAACTGTTAGTATTAGAAAGACGGAGGCCAGAGACTAAAGGTGACTGAGGAAGGGGAGTATGTGTTCTCAGGGATGGAGTGGAGCACAGTGTTACCCACTGTGATCACTGCAGTCAGCCGGCCTGGGTAAAAACTCAGTTCTGTTCTCTGCCATCTGGGTGACCTCAGCCAAACAAATTAATCTCTTAGCCCTTCAGTTTCCACATCTACAAAGTAGGGAGGATGCGAGTCCCTTCATTTGATTGTACAAAGTACAGGGCATAGCACATTGTAAGCGCTTAATGAACCATTTAACTACATAAACACACACACACACACACACACACACACACACCTTTAGTAACACAGTAGTAAAAATTCAAGAAGTAACGTCAGAGAGTTTGGGGTGAGAACATTATCTGGCATATCCTATCTTGGCAAAATACTTTAGAATCTGAATTTCGGCTTCTTTCTGTGTTAGAATGAAATAATATTTTTAGATTGCAGAGTTGTCATAAGGATTAGGGCAATATAAGTAAAGGGGCCTGGTGCAGTGCTTGACAAATAGTAGGTGCCAAATAAAAGACACCATTGCTTCTGCTGTAATATTGTTACTATTATTGCTATTACTGTTAAGCCACTTTGGGATGGACTAACTAGACTCTATCCACTGAAATAATGGCATCATTAATGGAGTCCCAGAGTTGTCATCTCTGATTAGGCAGTGTTGTGGAAAAGCAACCCTAAACTACAGGCCTAAAGAATCTTCTCAGAAAGAGTCTGGCCTGGGAGGCCACAGAACCTGCACTTAGGAAAAGCAGGGAAGGCTGATGCTGAAGCTCCACAGTGTGCAACTGGGGCAGGTTACCCTGGCCTTCCCAGACTTGTTCTAAGAGTTTTAATTTTTTTTTAAATATTTTTTCTAATGACAAAAATAATAAATTTAGCATGTTTGAGAAACATGAAAGTATAAGAAACTAATACATAATAATCTCCAGGTATCCTCCAAGAACTAAAAATGATTAGTCACTATTTCGATATATATATTCTCAGTTTTTCTAATCATATATATTATAAAGATTACAAATGTTCTATATTCTACATGCCTTTTCATATTCTAATAAATCATGAATATTTTTCCATTTTGATAAATAATCTATTATACTTTTTAATAATTGAACAATACTCCGCTGAATTCTTGTAATAGAATTAACCAATTCTTCACAGTAGGACTATCAGTATTTTCTAATTTTCATGATTTTCCCTTTTATATGTGTCTTTTAAAAACAAATATCAGAATTATATCTTAAATGAAATTCTGTTGAATCATGTGCAGATAACCACTAGTAAAATAATTTTACTCTTTATTCACACACACGCACACGCACACAAGAATATCACACAGTGTTAAGAGAAACAAGTTTAGAAAAGTCCCGTAAGCAGAATGCCATTTGTTTGGTGGTCCTTGACCGTGATGCGGGGTGAGGGTTGAGTGAGTCTCACTTGCACTGTAGAGGCTAGAACACATCATAGTGTCTAATTTGATGAATCTGGCACATTAAGTCCTAAAAGTTCACTACATTCATCCACACTACAGGCTTTGGTTATTATTTTCCAGTTGGAATAAATTGCATGTCAGACCTTGCCCCTTGAAACATGACAAACTCAGAAGTTGTGGTTAGAGGCAGGCTGTACCCTTGCTTGCTTCTGGTTGCCTTTGGCAAGGGGCAAAGGTTTGGATCCTTAGAACTCCAGTTTTGTAGAACCCTTATCTGGTTGTTTCCTATTGCTCCTTTCACTATAACCACAAACTTAGTACCTTTAAACAACCCAAATGTAGTATCTCAACAGTCATGTGAGTAGGAGGACCAAAGTCAGTCTCAGAGGGCTAATGTCAAGGTGTCAGCCGGGCTGTTTCTTTCTGGAGGCTCTAGGAGAGAATCTGTATGTCACCTTCCCTAGCTTCCAGACGCAGCCTGGATTCATGGTCATGGCTCTTTTCTCCTTCTTCAAAGCCAGCAACATAGCATTGTTACAACTCCTTCACCAACTCTGCTTCTGTTGTCACCACTCCTTTCTCACTCTGACACTCCTTTCTTACTGAGACTCCAGGGATTACACTGGACCCACCTGGATAATCCAGGAATCACAAAATCCTTAACTTAATTATATACGTGCAGTCCCTTTTGCCATGCTACGTAAGGTATTCATAGGTTCTGGGGATTTGGACGTGCCTGTCTTTGAGGGGCCAGTATTCTGCTACCATGTCCTCCCTCCTTGATATCCATCTGTGAATCCATGCTCAGATGGACATTGACATATCTGGAAAATGTTAAACTTGATATTATTTCTGGGAATACTGTTATTAAATCTTCCCTGCATTTAATGAGTGAGTAGCTCTGGGAAACTGATGGTAAGATGTAAAAGGACTGAACTGGACACTGAGCTCCAGACCTCTGTCATCTCTGTGAAGACTGTCTGAGCCACAAATAGAGCCATCATTAGCAGGGTCCCTCCACTAAATTTTTACAACCTGCAAATTTACAGCTCTGTCAGTGAGGCCCAGGCTTATCTACATGCACTGATTGAATATAGAAGGAAAATTATCGGTGCTATTGTCAGTAGTTGGCAGAAAATTTGAACTTGGAGAACAACTCTTTCTTAGAATGAGTGGCAAAGGCATACAGGCTTGCTCATATGTACCAACTGATTGCCAAACTTAAAACTGTAGCATAAAAATCTCTTACATGGATATGAAATGGTCATTTCAGAGCGTGAGTCCGGTAGGCTTTAAAAGTTATCTGATTGTACGTCAGATGTTATAGTTCTTTTTGCAATTCTGAGCTGAGTATTTGAGAAAGTTAGCAAAATAATACAAATGTGTGCTCTTTCCTTAATGATTTCTTACATGACTTATGTTGTTGCTGTACTTACACACGTTGTGACATATGCCAATTTAACAGTTTTAGTAAAAACAAATAAACAAACAAGTAAACAGACGTTCCTGGATTGTCAGCTTGTCAAAACACATGTAAAAGTCCTTTGGGTTCTGGTGATAAAGGAGTTAAGCCTTCACACTTGAATTTTGGGATCTTATCTTTGACTGTTTCTATTCTAGTATTAGGCAAATTCCCAAGGGCCTCAGAAAATATGTAACTGATAAAGAGAGATTTGTGAATTTTTTTTCTTTCTGCAGTTTTCAGTTTGCTGCAGTTTATTGATGATAGCAGGCTAGACTAGCTGGGCTGTATGAGATCCTTCCTTTCCTTCCTTCCTTCCTTCCTTCCAGGGACGTATCAGCTAGGGTTCAATATAAGAAATAGAACCTCTTTTGAGTGATATAGAAAAAAGAATTTATCATAGGGTCTAGACATTATGAAATTGTATGAGTTGGTGAAGAATTCGATATAAAGCTGTTATCTCTGCGCCTGATGTGGCTTGAGGTAGCCGTAGGTCTTCAGGGCTGGTGGTCAGGTGGAAAAGCTGACTGTGAAGTGGAGGAGGGCAAAGAGGCAGAGGAGCTGTCTATTTCTCACCAGCTCGGTGGACCTCCATGATGCAGGTGACCAGCAGGAAAATCTAGTACTCTTCACTGGATATGCAGGACCCTGAGAAGTTGCTGAGGAGATCCAGTGGGAGCTGAAAGAGCTGGCTCGTGGTATCAAGGTGGGCCATCAGGTCATGACAATGTGCGCCACCTGCACTGGTGCCTCCCACCCTCTACAGATTTCAGAGCATGATGGTTACTGTTTCACTTCTGCCTTCGAAATCTAACGTTTTTCCAGTTGTCAAGTCAAACTCAGAACCCCACAGGGAAAGGAATTCCAGGAATTATAGTTCCTGCTGATTTAAGCTGACACAGTTAAAGCCACCACAGGAAATTCCCAAGACATTGTGGACTGACGATTAAGATCAACAAATAGTTAGAGCCAGGCACCATATTAAATCCTTCAGAAACAGCAGTGAATGAAAACAGACAAGATCCTTGTCCTCATGGAGCTTGCAGTCTTGTGAAGACAGATAACAGAAGAACCATAAAAAAACACAAAACGGTTATAATTTTGAAATGCACAAAGGGATTTAAAAGGGTCCTATTATAGGGAATAATAGAAGAATGATCATTCTGGAGAATGAATTGGGTAGGGCAAAAGACAGAATTTGGTGAACAGAAAGGATGATGACTTGGCTTAAATTAGTGGCAGTGAAAATGGGAGGAAGTGGAAAGCTCTTTGTTGTGTTTCAGAGGAAGAAACGTCAGCATTTGCTTTTAGATTAGATATTGAGGAGAAGAGGAAAGAAAATTCAAGGATGATCCTCAGGTCTTTAGCCTGAGGTCATTATGTGAAAAGGTCAGAAGAGGACTGGTTTGGGAAGGTGGAATCAAATGTAAAGTTTTGAACATGATAGTTTAGAGACATTCAATTGGAAATACCGTGTGTGGTTGTTTACAAAGTCTGGACCTCAGAGGAGAAGTTGGAGAATAGTGAAGAGGAGATGTAAATTTGGGAATTACGCTTATAAAGATAGGATTTAAGGCCATGGTAATAAATGAGATATTGTAGAAAGGGAAATATAGAAAGAGAAGTTGGAGGATTGATCGCATAAATCTCCAAATCACTCTATAATTTAGAGAATCGGTAAACAGGAGTATCGTATTTATATATATATATATATATATATATATATATATATAAGCCAGTGAAATAGAAAATTAGTAGATCGTGGTGTTGTAAAAGCAAAGAGAAAAATATATCAGCAAGGAGAGAACGCCAGTTATCGCTGAGGGTGAGTTAGACCAAGAGGTTCGTTTTCCAGGATTTTGGTTTCAGCAAACCTTTGCAGTCCTAAAAATTATGGAGAACCCTAAGGGGCTTCTGTTTTTGTGAGTTATTTCTATCAAAGTTTACTTTATTAGAAATTAAAACAGAAAAATTTAAAGTATATATTAATTACTTTAAAAATAGCAAAATTCAATCCATTTCACATTAACATAAATATCATACTTTTATGAAAAACTGTACTTCTCAAAACAAAAAATATTGAGAATAGGAACATTGGTTTATGTTTTTACAAATCTCTTTGTCTGGCTTAATAGAAGGTATCTGGATTCTCATTTCTGCTTCTGCACCAGTCTGTTTTGTTCTGTTGTTTTGGTTGAAGCATATGAAGAAAATCTGGTCTAACACAAAATGTAGTTGGAAAAGGAAATAATATTTTAGTAGCCTGTAAAAATAGCTGTAGATATTCTTTTTTACTATGCCAAAACTTGGTAAGTGGCAATTTGTTAAAAATTAATTGCTGTGTAGAATCTAAAACCATATCAGTGAAAATTTAATACTCTGTTTAATACCTATCGGTCTGCTTTATACTTTGAATGGATATTTTCACCCATGCGTGATTTTGTAATATCACTTATCACCCAGAAAATATCGGTTTACTGAGTTATACATATTGGTCAAATACTGTCATATTCCATTTGACAATATTTTTAAAATCACATTAATATCACATCTGATGTTATCAGTATTATTATAGGAATAGATTTTATAACATAAACTCCTTGAAAAATTTTTTGGTATTCCAGGGATCCCTGGACCACATTTTGAGACTGATTAGTTGGACAAAACTAGAAAATTATTCATTGGATTTGACAACATGGTGACTTTGGTAAGAACAATATTGATGGAAAGAGGGAGACAAAATAGAAATTGGAATGAGTTAAATAGAGTAAGGAAGTATTGATTTCACAAGAGTACTCTCCAGAGACATTTATTTGTAAAAATAAGCAGAAAATTGGGATGGTAGCTGAGGATGTGTGGTTAAAAGAAGATTTAGTTTTATTTGCTTTGCTTTATTTTAAAAACACAACCACATATTTGCATATTGATGGAAACATTTGAGAAAGACTAGAAGAGATGGCTGGTGTAGGAGAAAGAAGCCATGGCTTCTTTAAAACCAATGGCTTTAAATCCCTTTGTCAGGGATTTAAGGTGACTTACTCTAGTTGACAGGTAGCAATTGAACATTATTTCATTTTTAGAATTCAGGTAAATACTCCTTCCTCCACCAAACACAATTTACTGCAGAGTAAATACCTCCTGTATAACTGAGCAGGTATAATTAATAAAGTGCAGAAAAGACTTGGAATGTGTGCTTCATCTATGGATACTCAAGTAGAACTTTTTCTTTCTTTTTAAAATTTTTTTCAGAACACTGAGCTGTTCATACAAAACGCATGTGACAGTCAAATGGCTTTTGATTTGCAAGTTTGCAGTCACAGATCTAGAATCTCTTGTTTCTGTTGCTGGCTAGATAAATGCTTCCAGGATCTTATACAAAAGATGAAAGTCCTGATATGCACACATAGTCAGCCTTGCAGATGTCAGAAGGGCACCAAATGTTACTATTCTTTTCCTGAATTGGAAGGAGAAAAGTTAAGCCCATATTTTATTGAGTGGCATGTTATGTCTCTCCTTTGGAATTCAGATCTGATCAGCCAGAGGGTCAAATAAAAAGGGCTCGCAACTAGATTTTGATCCAAACTTGTGCTTTTATTCAAAAGTGGCAACAGCTTGTGTGCTTGGGGAGTTAAATTTGCTTTATTATTTGGAATCAAACCTCTGCTCTGTGCCCCTGAGCTGGATAATTATTCTTTTAGAGAGAATTAGTCTTCTGATGACACATTAAGAGGTTCTTTTAGAAAACAATACATTTTTAACATTGGACTAAGTCCCAGGATATTTGAAATTAGTGTAAGTAATGGTTGGAAAGCCCCCAAATGATGGTTGTAAATGACATGCAGAGTGGCAGGCTCAGTGGAGGCAGGGACTTAATGGGCGCAGAGACAGACGCCCTAGAGGAGCAGAACTCCATGCTGAAGGATTAAATGGCCAGTGTCTAAGAGGCTGGATGCTACCATTTGGGATTTATTGTGGCTGTTCTGGAATGATTTCTTCAAAACCAATGCTGACATTTCAAACAGTGCTTCCAGGGGGCTTGGCTTACAATGAAATTTGACTCTGCTTGAACAAAGCATTTCAGATATGCTGGCTAGAAACACATTCACCCTATATTCGTGTGTGTGTGTGTGTGTGTGTGTGTGTGTGTGTGTGTGTGTGTGTGTGTGTATACTTTCTCCCCTGAGGGGTAGATGCTGTGATGCTAAGCAAGTATTATCGCTGGATCTGTGCACATGACTCCCATATTAATGAGATCCCAGATGGGTTTCGAGAATGTACATGAAGGGTGTAGATGAGTCACAAACTGCTGTTATGTAGAAAAAGTGTTTTACAAACATTGGAAAGTGTCATTTCATTATATAAGAAGTAATTTTTCTTTTCATTTTTCCTTTGGCATTTTGTATCAAGTGCCATGTATTAATTTGTGAAATAGCAATTGATGACTGAGTAAAATTGCTACAAATATATTCTGTCAAAAATATGAAATCAAAATTGGTCGCCAAAGGAAGCAGATGATAATGCAAAATCATTGTTTATTACCCTTTCATTTTTAGGTTTGTTAAAAAATGATCCTTTTCTGTTCTTCTGGGTGACTCTTTTTCTTCTTCCCATTTACTGTTTGTGAATATTAATTCCCCAAGGTTTTAGCCATCATTCAGTTCTATTTCCTTATCTGTCTATCCCTTCAGCTGATGCCGCTATCTATTATAAATGGGTAAATGGTCCGACCTAATGCTCTGAGACCTTGGTGCCATAGCCTAGGGGCAAAATGGAGAGGTGGTGAATTTTCTGTCAGCCATAACCTTTGTCCATTTTCTCATCTTCTTTGGAAGAATCTTCTGCTCTAGTATGCATACGGTTCAAACCAGTGCATAAATGTATATTTACAAACTGTGAAGATCTGAAACTACATATTGAGATATACCAAAGGAACGTGAGAGATTGTTAATTCTAGATTCTAGTTGACCATCTCATGCCAGTCTTACTCATTTATTTTGTAATGGTTGTCTATTCATATTTATCTTACAGAATGGTTTTGGTACTGAGATAGAAGTTCAATGAGTATCTTTTATGTCCAGCAATAATTTAAATGGTTTTTAGAGAAATAGTTACATTTTCTACTTTTTTATGTCTTTGGTGCTATATTGGGTATACTGTGGTTTGAAGAGATGAGGGAAGAATCAGTGAGTTAATGCTCCCTAAATACTAGGTGTCAGTTGGGATGAGTGATATGGAAGGAAGATAGAATGACAATGACATCTGTGACCTAGTTTGAGTAATTTGAAGTCAAATACCTATAGATACAAAGTTGCGTCTATCAATGCAGATGGGATGCAAAATTGAGCAGGCAGTGGGATCTTTTTAAAATGAAAATCTGATCATGTTATTTCCCTTGTGTAAATCACAGCAATATGTTCCCAGTAATATTAGGAATACCCAGATTCTTTGTTGACTTATGACACACTTTATAATCAGCTATTTCCTTATTTATCCAGTCTAATTTTGTCACTCCGTTCTTATGAAACTACTTTTGATTGCTCTGGTGTGGCTGAACTAAAAGCTGTAGAAGAAATGAAAGCTTTGGCTCAACAGATCACAGACTTCCTCTTAGGTAGTATCTGTTTATTTAAAGAAGAAGGAAAAGCATATATATACCCAATATATTTGCCTAATGAAGGTATGACTTCAGGATTCAGTTGCTAGAAGTAGATAAGGTCACATTTGGCAAGTTTACACACTTGCGTTTTCAGCTATAAACAACTCTATCAGTTGTCCAGGATTATAGAATAACGTCATCCTACCTCATTCTGAGGATAATGGGATTACTAAATTCTAAATGAAATAGTGGAAGAACTTTTCTTAACCAGAATCTTTGTCTGTGACTGGTGCTGCTTAAATTTCCCAGGGTGGTTAAAGTCAGCAGAGGCCAGGGGAAGGGATTGGGGAAGAGAAGTTTGGGAAAGAAGTTTCAAAATGAGCTGTGGCAGAGGCCTGAATAGATCTGAGCAATGGCTGGAGAGGACACAGAGAGCACCTAATATGGGTTAGGTTACTTTGTCTGCACTAGACAGTGAGGCTCAGAGTCAGAAATTAAATTCCATTCTAAGGATATTAATGCTTTTTCCACCCTGAGTAGTAACTAAAATTTTCTAACCATATAAATACTGCTTCATAATACATAACTACTTTTTAACTTAACACTCTCTAACAGTGATAATAATACTAGCTAATACTACTGAGTGCTTACTATGTGCCAGGCATTATTCTACATACTTTATATGTATTAACACAATGCTCATCATAACTCTTTGATGTAATTATTATTCTGCCTTTATGGTAGAAGAAACCAAAGCTTAGAGAGGTCAAGTAACTTGTCCGAGCACACAGCAAGGAAGTGGTGTAGCTGGAATTCCAACCCAGGCAGTCTAGTCAAAGACTATACCCTTAGCCTTGAATCTAAACCACCCCTAATGCACCAAGTTTTGTCATTCATTATAAACACCAATGTTCCTTCATTTCTGTATATTAATTTACTGAGAATGAAAGCATTTAGAGTGGAAGTAAATTCAAAGGAAACCTAATCAGGTTCCTTATTTTACAGATGAGGAAACTAAAGCCTTGAGAACGCAAAGGGGTTCATCTAATGTTATATGGAGCTGATAGACGCGAGCTCAAGCACACTACTTTAAGCCCTTGTTGATTCACTGTAACCAGGAACTGTTTACTGAACATTGTTTTGTTGGGGCTGGAAAAAAGTCTCAAAGTCTTGATCTGGTGGTTCTTTATTTTGGTTTATGTATGTATGTATATGTATGTTTGCTTATATGTTTGTGTGTATGGAAATATATTAATACATATGTACACATACATATAAAATACATAAATACATTAGAAAAAAATATATATACACAAATACATTAAAAATAGATATTTTTAGGACATGTTTTTCAAAGGGAGAATGCCTTAGCACTTCCTCATCAGGATCCTGAGTGTCCTTGTGGACCTTGCTGGGACTCTGTCTTCAGCAGCCTCAGGCCTATCTGCTCATCTTTGTTTCTTTGGAAGTGAATGAAATTAGAAAACTGAAAGGCACACTTTCTTTTCCTTTTGTTTTAGGGTTTGTACGCTGCTTTGCTGCTTAGCACATTTTTATTCAAACACCAATGGTCAATAAGTACGAATGGGGTTATCTTTCTTTCCCATGTTAGAAAATAAAGTGAACTTGTTCATTTTTTTTATTCTGACAAAAGAAAATCTATATTAAATATTTGTTTTATTGGGCAGACTTTTATTATTTCTTTCTTTATCTTAATGCAAGCCTCTGTTCCTGTTATATGATATCCTTATGGGATACTGGGTCCTCACTTTCTACTGTATCAAAGTCAGATTCTGTGGAATATTATTTTCAATCCCTCGACCACCATCAAACTCTCTTGTCTCTCTTTCTTACTATCAGACTAGTTTAGTCAAACTTTGACTCGGATTGAGCTCAACTGTCTGACTTAACCTACATCCGGAAGAAAGAACTATCAGTTCTGCTGACTACTCTCCATCTAAATCATGAGCATAAATCTCAAAGGGCACTGAACATTCGCCTGCATTTATAGTTTGCTCGGCTAACATGCTTTGGATCTTCTGTGCCTCACAAAGACTATAATACACCTCCCTTTGAAGCTCCTAGACCCCTACCACATCTCACTCACCGTTTGTGACCTTACTTCACACATCTGCAGACTTGAACTGCCTCATCATCTCACCACAGTCAGACCTACTTAGCCAATCTTCATCTGAACCTACAGTTTCTCCTACTGCAATACTCCCATCAAAGCCTTCCCTCTGGGAGCTCCAGCCCGCGTTCCTCACCGGCAGAACTCAAAGGAAGATAGAGGGCAAGGGAGCACATTGAGTAGGTGAAGGAAGTGAAGAGTAAATCTGGAGTGCCAAAATTGCCCTGGACAAAGGTAACCAAGCAAGGAAGAATTTATTCAAGGCTATTGCCATAGAGGAGTGAGGCTAGAACTCAACTACACCACAGTTAAGAGCACTAGAGTGAGCTTGTGGAAAAATACTGGAGGATGTTAGAAGGAAGCCATAGGTCATCTGTGTTTGCTAATAAACTTCACATATTTTTATGAAAAGTGGTAGTTTTGCAGCTTGAAGCAAGGCCGCCACAGAAGTTAGGCTGTTACCTTCCCATAGAAACCAGGAGATGGGGATTCTATCTTTCTTGATTACATTTCAAAGAGATGGCAAGCAGGTCACTGAGAAAGACAGTCCTGTGTTTTGAAATAGACAAGAAGCCCTTAAAAATAGTTATATTTAAAATGGGTCAGAGAATGAATTTATAAGTTTTCTAAAGTAAATAAGAAAAGGGAGGTCAAGGGTCTATCAGGAAGAAGCTTGTCTGAAGTTTAGTCAAGCGGAGGAGAACTTTAGTGTCTTGGTCACCAGGTCACATCAGCATGGTCTATATTAAAACAAACATAACAGTGTATATTTTTCCTGCTGCTACTGCTCCATTTCTCTCCTTGTCTTCAAAGCAAAACTTCTTGAAAGAGTTGTTTATAGCTATTGTCTTTGATAAATCACCTTTTGTTCACCCTTCAATCCATTCTAACCATTTCTCCATGTCAGATATTCTGTAATTGATCATGTTGCCAAATCCACTGGCCAGTGTCTCTCTCTGTATCCTACTTGACCTCAGCAGCATTCGACAGAGTTAACCACTTTCTACTTGAAACATTCTTCCCTTAGCTTCTGTTTTTTCATCCACGTCACTGGGTGTTCCTTCTTTGACTTTGCTGGTTTCCCCCTCTCTGATGTTTAAGTTTGGAATGCCCCAGGGCTTGGTCTTGGGCTCTTTCTTTTTGGACTACACATTCTTTCTAGGTCAGGGGTCCCCACCTCCCTTGCCGTTGACCAGTACTGATCCATGGCCTGTTAGGAACTGGGCTGCACAGCAGGACGTGAGCAACGGGCGAGCGAGTGAAGCTTCATCTGCTGCTCCCATCGCTTGCATTACCACCTGAACCATCTCCCCTGCCCTGTCCGTGGAAAAACTGTCTTCCATGAAACCGGTCCCTGGTGCCAGAAAAGTTGGGGACTGCTGTGCTAGGTAATATCATCCTGGACCATTACTTTAAATATCATCCTTATGCTGCTGACTCCCATTCAGTACCCTAGTCTTGACATTTTCCTGCAACTTTAGAATCAGGTTTCCAACTCCCTGCTTCTTGTAGGATGTCTAAAAGACACCCAAACTTAATTTGTTCCAAAGCATATTTCTTGTCCCTTAACTCAAATTTGTTTCTCTCCCATTTTCCATCTGGTAAATAGCAGTGTTACTCACCCAACTGCTCAAGTCAGAAGCCTATGAGGAGTCTGGACTTCCTCTTTTCCCCTCCTTTCCCACATCCAAATCATTAGCAAGTATAATTGATTCTACCTGCAAAAACGTATCTCTTCTATTTCCAACAATACATGACCCAACCCATTATTATCCTTCCCTGCAATACTTAATCTGTTTGCACTTCTGCCTCCCCGTAATTCATTCTCTGCAGTTAGCAGAGGGATCTTTTAAAAAGCAGACATCAAATCATGTAACTTCCCACTTACACTTAGAACAAACTCCAATTCCTCCCATGCCCTACGATACCTAACATGAGCTGATCTTTGCCTCTGGATAAATCATGGATTTCGTGTCTCAGCACCCTCCCTTTGCCCACTGTTCCCAGCCATGTTGGTCTCTCTGCTCCTGCAATTCTCTTTCTCCTGATCTTTTCATGGTTGCGTGTGTGTGTGTGTGTATGTGTGTTTATGTGTTTGTGTGTGTGTGGTAATTCAGGTCTCAGTTTAAATGTGGGAGAAGATTTCCTTGACCACTCAATCTAAGGTGACCCTGCCACTCTATTACATGACTTTATTCTAATTATTTGCAGAACATTTATTATTCTCTGACGTTTTCTTCTTTATTTTTTATTGTCTGCCTTATCCTGCCCGAATCATGAAATCAGGTCCTTCATTTTATCCACTGTCCTTGGAACATGGGCTAGCTCATAATAATTACCATATAAAAATACGTTGAATTAATGTTAATAGAGGAGTGAAAGCTACATATTCAAGTAGATTCAATTTCCTGACCGTGTCTCAATCTTGAAGCTAAGTCTATACTCTATAAACTGGCATCACTTTTTTTTTTTTGGATTAGCAATAAATCAGTGTACTTCAATTAAATCAGAGAAAAGACTAAGATTAAGTGATTAACCAACAGAAGAAATTGCCAGTGATGGAATGATTTTTTCATGTGACCTAGAGGTTCCTATTTATAAGGTTTTATGATGATGGTCTTTTCCTAAATGGTGCATTACATAGATATATGTATGTATTAGGGTTAGGCCTTGAGGCTTACATCAATACCATGTTAATTCATTATCTATAGCATTTCAAACATAGAAATAAATAAGAGTGAAATCACTAAATGGTAGGCAACTATTTTAAATGACTAGGGTAGGGCTTCCCTGGTGGCGCAGTGGTTGGGAGTCCGCCTGCCGATGCAGGGGACATGGGTTTGTGACCCGGTCCGGGAAGATCCCACATGCTGCTGAGCGGCTGGGCCCGTGAGCCATGGCCGCTGAGCCTGTGCGTCCGGAGCCTGTGCTCCACAACGGGAGGGGCCACAGCAGTGAGAGGCCCACATACCGCAAAAAAAAAGACTAGGGTAAAACTAGCTAATACTGGTAAGATTTAATTCGGTTGAACAAATTATTTTTAAAATTCTTAAAATAAGTACCCATGTATTACATATTTTGGGTTCATTGAGGAGGATTCTCCCAGAGATTTTTTTAATCCATTTTGACTTATGAAATTAATCTAGATTCTCAATAAATAACAGTAATTCACATACTGCCAGATATCAAAGTATTTTATAAATACAAATTGACCACATGAATGGTCTTTACAGAGTAGATGTTAGGGTTTATGAAAATCTGAATGGGCAACTGATATGGCCACAAATATAAGTTTCAGGAATAAAGTATATTTGAAATACTCAAGTCTTGCACTACTTAGGGCAAGTTTGCAATAAATTATATTGTATTAGCACAATTGTTTTGCTTAATTTATAGAGTGTTTTAAAAATCTTTAGACTGCAACTGAAAATCCATATTTTTGTTTTTGCTCAAAAAACCTAATATCTCTCCTTCAGTGAGCCCTCATTGCCACATGGCAGCAGTCAACTGAGCAGGGTAGTTTCTGGTCCTCTCTCCACCACTCCCTAGTGTTCAGTGCTTGCCCAGTTTCTCAGTTCACTCATATTTCTTGCCTGGGCCCTGTACACATTGTGTTGACAAATAGGTCAATTGCTCTAGCTGATAGCTGATTAGGTAATACCTAATTCATGTGGGGGAAGTACCTATTTGCTTTACCTGTCTCAATGGCACAAGAGATTATATATTTTTTGCATAAAATGTTTCACAGTTGGTGGATTAAATCAAAGGTTAACAGAAATTTTGAGGTACTTAACAATACAATAATATAAAATAATGTTATTAATTTTGTAATTTAAAAAAATTTGGCCTATTTTTATGTTAAATGGTATTAACTTGACGAATTCTTTTTACCTAAAATTGCCTAGTAAAAATGACCAACTCAAGAGTATTATTAGAATATATATTAGCACACCTTTTCCACATTGGTGAATGAAAATGTACATTTATTTTGCAACATTTTATAATTACAAACTGTACATATTTACAGTAGAAAAAACATGCAGAAAAATTCAGAAAAGATAGAAAATAACCCATATTCCAACTACATTATGATAGTGAGTATATATGTGTATATGTTTGTGTATTGTGTGTGGATATATATATCTCGAAGTATGTATAAGAATTATATATTTATATCGTATATATATATATATATATATATAAAAGCAAAACTAAAAGTTAAAATTAAGATTAATAAAGTAAAATTTAATAGTAATGTTTCATTGTCTAATATATTGTCAACAATTTCCTGTGTTACTAAATTGAATGGACAGTTCTGAGAGAGGAAATTAGTTTTTCTTTTTATTTATAACAGACAACAAATGAGAATTTTTCATTTAATTTTAAAACTCATCTTGTTAGGACCAGTCTTGCTCAGTTCATTTGAAAGGGGAAAGATCTATAAAGAAAGCAAAACGTTATAATAAATAAATAAATTTATATCTTTGCCCCCAAAGAAATATTTATTTTCTCCACTTTTATACTCTTTACTAATTGTCTGATTTGATTTGGCCTCAAAATTGAGACTTAGAGATATTTTTACCATATGAAAGGCAAGACATGTTATTGTAAGAAAACTGCTACTAACATCTGAAAGATCCCCATTTTTCAGTATTCTGTTTTGATAAAAATAGAACCATAACTGAGAATGAGTAATTCAAAGAAATAATGTTATCATTTGCTAAAGGGGGACCCCTTTCTTCCTTCATTTTATTAAGCATGAGAACCAGTGAGTTGGATTGGGGGGAACTTTTAATTATTGTGTGTATGTTTAGAACTAAATATGGGTCCATGTATATTTCACAGCACTTAATTCACAGCTCCACTTTGTTTTGCTCATAATGGTGTCAGCTATGCAATGAGTGAGTTTTACTCAGCGTACCCAATAAAACCCATGTAAAATTTCATTTCTAAACAGATTTGATAAGATTTTTATTTTGATAATTTCATTTTACAGATGAGAAAAAATATCCAAGGAAACAAATAACTTGACCCAGTCACATAGGAAGTTAGCAAGATGGTGAGGCTCAGAACTCATCACCTGATAAATAGTGCAATAAAAAATACCAAATATTACAACCAACAATGCCAACTTACTACTTAACTAAAGCAAATAAAATAGAGAGCATGCAAAGGCGATACCTCTTTGTAAATCAGTGACTTTAGGGACTTACATTTAGGGAAAGCATTATGCTATAACAGATATAGTATTACCATCTCAGATATGTAACAATTTAGGTGCACATTTCAGTCTGGTAATACCCAAAGCAATATTTCAGGCAATACAAACATTCCCCTATTTAAAAATGGCCATTTACCATGATCTTATCATTTATAATCTGAGATCTTAGTAAAGAATATTTTGATAGAAGGGATTACGTTGCAGCCATCAGACCATCATCAGTGGTTTTCTAGAAGTCACTCTTTACTGCTCTCATCCCCCTTTCTACCACCCCTCCTTCCTGCTCTTGTCCACATTTTCAGCAGCTGCATTATTTACTTGGTTATTATGTTCATATCAAAAGTTCAGTGGTCTCGATTGGGCATTAGAAAGTAAATCACAGCTGAGTTCCAGAAGGGCTGCCTATAAAGTGCAAGGTACCATTTTAACTTTCCCATGTAATAGGTTATTTTGTCATTGGCGTTGCTGTGCTCCCCAAGTCCTAACAACTAGGCTAAAATAACTCCATTTGTTTCAGCCACCCTCTGGTTATTGAACTGTGGAACAATTTTCCTTTTGTTTCCCTCTAACACTTTAGAAAATAAAGTAATTTAAGTATAGTTCTGGGATCCTTATTGTCTCTACAGGTCATCTGCTCTGGCCAGAAAGATTTCTAGGCAATGAGAAATTGATTTACCCAGAAAACAGGGAGCTTCGTTTTTAATTCTTCCTAATGGCCTTCTTGAGGGAATTAGAACATCCTCCTCAGAAAGGTTGACATGCTCTGGCATAGATGGGGGTCGAGCTGCGCTATAAACATGTTAGTGTCTTGACTGTGAATTGCTTGCCACCTAGATGAATGCTCATCACACTCTCTGAGAGACACTTGTCACAGCCTCGTCAAGATCTGCTTATCATTCATGTGGTCACTTCCATTACTTCTACTCAGTCGGTGCTGACCTGCTATTAGTGACTTTAATTTAATTTCCCTCACTAGTGTCATGGGTTATTTCTTCCATTACTTGAGAGGTTTAATTTACAGGGTAAACTCCGTTACATGAGAGAAGGAATTTTTCATGACAGTAGGAACAAATACCTTTTGAAGATTAAGATGATGCTGGTTATTTATCTTGGTCATCTCAGTAGCTGGCAAATGAAACTTCATTGAATGGTAATATATTCCTGTATTGATGGTGCCTCTGACAGGAATTAAGCAGTGTATGTTTTACTGATTTTATGGAGTCACGTTTTGGTGCTATTCATTCGGAGAATCTTAAGTAACAGGTGCAGCATGACTTATGAGAGGTAGAGAAAGAATAAAAGAATATTATTTCCCTTTTGTTCCCCTATGGACTTCAGAATCTGACTTCCTTCTGTTTTATTATACTATTTCAAAAGAACAATAGTGGGAAAAAGTCTCCATTGTGTAAGTTCAGATCAAAAGCTTAAAAGATGTTATTCTCCCTGTATTTAGATTTGATTTGAAGAAATGCCTGATAAGAGGGTGGCTTTAGAGCAACGGTCCCCAACCTTTTTGGCACCAGGGAATGGTTTCATGGAAGACAATTTTTCCATGGACGGGGGTTGGGGGGATGGTTTCGGGATGATTCAAATGCATTGATTTATTATGGTCTCTGTGCAGTCAGACCTCTCTGCTAATGATAGTCTGTATTTGCAGCCGCTCCCCAGCGCTAGCATCACCGCCTCAGCTCCACCTCAGATCATCAGGCACTAAAGTCTCATAAGGAGTGCGCAACCTAGATCCCTCGCATGTGCAGTTCACAGTAGGGTTCGTGCTCCTATGAGACTCCAATGCCACCGCTGACCTGACAGGAGGTGGAGCTCAGGTGGTAATGCAAGCGATGGGGAGTGACTGTAAATACAGATGAAGCTTTGCTCGCTGGCCCACTGCTCACCTCCTGCTGTGCGGCCTGGTTCCTAACGGGCCATGGACCGGTAGTGGTCTGTGGCCCGGGGGTTGGGGACCACTGCTTTAGAGTACAAATAATGGAGGCAGAACTGATGGTACAGCATTGGAGACTATAAAAAAATTAAAGTGTATTCATTATTTTGATCAGTATTTTTTTTGATCATTAATTGCCAGAATGTTTAAATATTTTTCACTCACTTTTCCCTTTATTCTTCAATCTCAGGGCATTGCTTAAATGACTTATTCTTCTCTCTAAGTTCTTGGCTTACAAACACTCAACAGTCCTTACAGATTATGACTGCTTTCCTTGGTCTGAGTAATTCCCCCAAAGAACTGATGCCTTGTGAACTTAAATAAAAACAAATAACCAAACAAATGGAGAGCTTTGTGTCTGTGGGCCTGGATGTTGAGAGAGAGATGACTGTCTATTCCTCTCCTTTTTCCGATTTCTGTTGTTGGCTTTCTTGTTGTTCAGGTCCCAAACTTGAGTTCATCCTCAACTCTTTTCTTTCGTTTACACCATAGATCTAATTCTTCAATATATACTCTGCTCTCAGAATTGACCCAGAATGTGTCCACTTCTCTCAAACACTGATTTCTCTGAGGGTGAGGGCAGGCATCTGTTGCACCCTCTTGGAGAACAGTGTGCTGGCCACACTGGGTAATGAGGGGGGTGGGAGGAGGAGGCAGGTGCTAAAGTTTATTTTAAACTTTTAGTCCTAAGAAAAAGGGAAGGAATTTTCTTCACATTCTCTTTTTCAATCCCTATTTCAACTCTTCTATTGTGCTCCTTCTCTAGGGGATGAGTAATGGTCCTTTTAAATCAGTTATGGTAATTTCATTCCCCTTTGCCAGTAATTGGCCTGGGGTGGTCATGTGATTTTATTCTGACCAATGAGATGCTCATAAACCCCGTTGAGGGGATTGTATTCTAAAATTACCAGGGAAAAGCATCCCCCCAGCCTTCCTTCTTGTGTGGAACACTAAAATGATATTTGAGGCCATATTGGGGCAGGAGGGGAAAGCTTGGGGATGACAAGACAATACACGAAAGACACAAACAGCCTGGGTCCTTGGTGATATTGCCAAGTGACTGAATCAATTCTCAGACTTCTATAAATAATAGCAGTCTCAATTAGTTAAGTTTGGCTAAGTTCAGTTTGCTCTCTGCAGCCAAAACCATTTCTAACTGATGAACTTCCATGTAATTTTACCTTGGACTCCCTGTCATTGTGTTCCACCCAATGTGGAGTGATCACATTCTTTTTACTTGGAATCCTGGTGCACTCAATTTGTCTAAACCATGACTAGAAAGTGCATCCTTGGTTACTATGTCTTGTCCCGTAGATGAACTTCAACTAGATTTCCTAGACTTAGGGGGTCACAGGTTATAGTGGTTTTTTAACATGTTACAAAGCCAGATCTTCAGCTGTGTTCTTTCTCTCATTAGCCAGCATGTACTGTTATGAGGTACCTGAATGTCCTAAGTAGTTTTTAGGTTTATGGCTATATTTTATTCTTCTTAACTGGGATAATATATGTGAATACATTTTGTCATAGTTAAGAATTGAAGATATGTGTGGTACTATTATTGTTGTTATAATTTTTATCATTACTGTTGATTATCGTCCTCTTCCTTCTCCATGTTCATGATGGACTCTTACTCCCAAGATCAGAATTCTGACTAGTATTTCAGTGCTACGATCAGTGTATGGAATTACAATGAGATTCTTTTAAGATGTTGGAAATAAGAAAAACATGATTGCTCTCGGAGAGTTCAGTTGGAAAGTTAATATAGGATAAACTTTGCAAGTACAAAGAAGCGCCAAGGCTATAAAACTTGATTGTAACCTGAATGAATGTATCAACATGCATAAAGAAAAAGGATATTGATTAAAGGGGGGGGTTGGTTTGCTAAAGAAGCATAAATAAAGAGAGTTAGAGTCAAACATTGTCAGTGCTCTTCAACACCATCCAGGGAAGAGAAACTTAACGCATAGATCTTGAATATACTGGCTTTTGAAGCTTTCTTAGATTCTGTAATTTCCATTTCATCAGGGACTCCTGAACTCTTCAAACAAGGTTTTCAAGCTGCTTTGACAAAGCCAGTTGCTTCCTTAGGAGGCATTCTGAATGAATTTTATGATTATACAGCTTTTACTTACGTTTGGTGGTTGAATTGTTTCTTGGAGTGTGACTCCTTACCAGCTCCCAGAAGAAAATAATTTTTATTCCTTTTACTTGGGAAGAGAGAGAGTTGCTTTTTGAGGTGATGGAGTGGACCCTATCTTGATAGAAGTTGATTTGACTCTGACAGTTGGACATGTAGAGTCATTGACCTTCAAACTATTGTGACGTTTGAGAAAGTGCTGAGCTTCTGAATAGCAGCAATTGTAGACCATTTTAATAAATCTATCAGTTATATACCTAAAACTAAAGTTTGTAGA
This sequence comes from Phocoena sinus, assembly GCF_008692025.1. Taxonomy (NCBI): domain Eukaryota; kingdom Metazoa; phylum Chordata; class Mammalia; order Artiodactyla; family Phocoenidae; genus Phocoena; species Phocoena sinus. The sequence continues at coordinate 44,474,330 of NC_045774.1, forward strand.
GACAAGATGTTTAGTATTATTGCAGCATATAATTTTTGCTAACTCTTTCCTATTGTGTGTGTACAATATTTTATTTTAAATGAATAATTCATTATGGGTTTGTTTGATTAATTCTTCTGTGCACTCCTTTGTCCTTGGAAACCCAGAGGAGTAAAAGATTACATCTGCTCTTGTGCCTGTCCCTGAATGAGTGGATCTAAATGCCTAGTTGGGCAGTGATTAATCAGATCTGGCCTTCCCTGGAACAGCTGTGTCCAGCACGTCTCCCTTTGGAGTTGGTCAGAGCATAATTTACCCCTAGGGATGGCATATGTCTCAGTTTATTTTATAATTTAGCCCAGTGATTTTTTAAGCTTTCAGATGCAGGTGACATTTTGGTAAAGTATTAAGGGAACCAGATTTGTGGTCAAAGATCAAGGTTCTAGGTTTGTCTCACCCCACTGATTAACAGACTGACCTTTGGGAAATCACCTGTTAGCCCTACATTATACTTTAGGGCACAGAGTAATACTCTCCTCCTTAATTACCTTTCCATGTTGTCAGAAGCAACAAAGAAAACTATATATATATATGCATACACACACACACAGAGTATATATATATTAAAATAAATAAATATATACATAGAGAGCTTTGAAGTAGTTAAAAGGTTTTGTGTTTCTAATAAAGAAAATTTATTATTTAATCATGTAAATGTTGGGCTAAATTTTACAGCATATGTTCATGAGCAAAATTATGAAATTTTTTGTTTTCTTATGGCTGAACTTAATACTACTGGGAGTTTTCATTCCCTTTGTTGGAAAAACACTTGATCTATTATCTCCTAAGGAAATTCCAACATTTCAAAATTTGTCTTAGTAATTTTGAATTTAACTCAAGACAGTGAAAATTTCTCCCTCCTTTTCCTCCCCTGCAAAAGTAGCTCTGAATCCCTGGCTTTCTGTCATACAAAGGTGTGTTGGTGGGGAAGGAGGGGGCATCTGGTCCGTGGGTACCCTTTGCCCACCCTGGCTGGGCTCTGGGATATTCAATCATCTTATCTTGTCTGTTTCTAGTGGTTTGCTCAGGGTTCCTGCATCCCTGAGCAGGGTTCCTGCTTTTCTTGGTATTAGAAAGCTAATTGATAGCTTTCATTTGCTCACACTGACGGTCTACGGGTCTACATCAAGTTCCACTGCAGTATCCCCTTGTCCCAATTGTGAGACTTCTGCTTTGCCAGCCCTTAGTGTCACTTCTCTGCCATTCTTGGTCATGTGGGAGGGGCAGGATGGCTCCCCAGGCAGCCCTCTTTTACTTTCTATGCATGAGTCGTGAGGAGGTTGCTGTCCTGATCAGGATGGAAAGGAGGAGTTTGGTTTTCTATTTGTTTTCCTTAAACTCTCCTGAGCATTCAGCTTTTCTCCTCTTTGACCTGGGGAATCTTGCAGGATGCAGGGCTGTTCCTTTTCCCATGGTCCAATTCCATTTTCTCTCTTCTGCTGTTAATGTATATCTAGTAGGTAGGAAATTAGAGAGGGGCATGGCTGTTGGTTCTGCTGGATCATATTCCATTCAAATTTTGCCTATCAAGCCTGGTCTGAGGCATTTTGAATTTAACAGTCAAGAATTTATAATCTTTTACTGTGATTTCTCTACCAGTGCTGAGTGACTAGGCACTTGGTAAAAGTGAAGAAACTCAATGAACAAGGTGAGTAGGAGAACAAAACATTAATTATAATCTGTCGTATAAATTCATGTTTGTCTGATATTTTCCTGACAAGATATCTCATAGTGTCACTCAGAACGATGATTTTTGAGAAAGATGGAAATTTGAAATGTGAACATTGGACATATGGATCTCCAAAAAGTTTAAAAATATTCCTGGAGGTATAAACTATAAATCTGACGCATACTACAGTAATTTAATTCTATTTCAGTAGATGTTAATAAGCTTTATTTTTCTTGTATCCTTATAAAACTGTTTGTTGGATGACTGCTACCTTTTGAGGAAGTATGTTTCCTTATATATTAAGTGGGGTATCATTTAATAGATGAAAGATCTCTGCAAAGTACTATGGACATCACTGAGGTGTTGTGTGTTTTAATTAATGCCAATCACTTGCATACACACTAGGGAGGCTTAATAAATAGTAAATAATTAATTATCTTTAAATATTTGGAGGAATGTGAAGTGAAAGTCAGGATGTAAATCAACTTTAATTTTTAAAAATTGCTAGAACTAATAGATTATATTTTACTTGGTACTATATTTGTAGAAAGGAGAGAACTTCAGGAATAGGAAGGAAAAAGAGGAAATGGAGACTCCTAGAAATATTAAATGTGAAACAATTTTGACTTAGAACACATTTTTTTCTGATTTTGTCCTAAAAACGGATATATTTTGATTGTTGATTTTGTGAATGAAAACGGTGGCTCCTCCTCTTTGAAATTAATAGTCTATTTGGAGCAAGAAGCAAGTAAGTAAAACTAAAGAAAACAAACAAAACTCCACAAAATACAATGCTGTAAATGCTGTAATCAGGTCATGACACCAAGTAGTATCAGAGTTCTATGGGAGAACACTAATATATCAGTCTCCTCATAGAATTGCGTTATGCACTTGTGCTGTTTGAAACTCTGTTAATAATATGAAAATATATCAGTGTCCTGATACTGACAATATTTAACTTGATAACAACTTATAATTAACATCAACCAATCTTCCTTGAGTTAAAGGTGTCAAAGTTGCATGTTATGCTGTCAGCAACATAACCAGGAGACATGACTGTGATATAATAATCCTTTAAAAATATTACAGTTTATGTGCATACCATTTTTTATAGGAGAAATTCGAAAAGGAAACATGTGCTATTACTTTGAAGCCACACCGCCACCCCACCCTGCAAAACCAGCTGTGAACAATTTAGCTGCAATAGTCTCTCTTTTAGCCTGTTCCAGTGAAGCTACTAAGTCAGAGATCAGAGGCAGTCCAATCCAGTCCAGGCCAGCCTAGCCCAGTCTAGCAGTCATTTTATGCAAATACCTATTGGCTTATTTGGCTGTAGGCACAGTTATCAGTTACATGTCCTGTTTATCTTGAGCTTCCTCCTATGACCTGGTGTCTTTCGAGTTTCTCTGGGTCTGTCTTCATCAAGCTTCCTAAACCTTAAGCTTTGCCTTCCTTGAAGCTGAAGTTGCAGGTATCATTTTAGCATCTGCAAGGGCGGCAGCGTAGTCTGGGTCCCCGGATGTTGGTCCTTAGGCACAGTGAAAGGCAGGAGCAGTTAAGTGGATAATAAAACTCTGCTTGCCAAGACTTCACCCCGATAGTTAACAAATCAAAAATTCACCTAGATTCTTCCTAGGATGAATTTTATCTTTTAGTGTTTATTTCAAATAAGACCTCAGTGACTCTTCACATAGAGCCTTCCTTTTCTGAGCAACAGTTTTCCCTCCAGAGCTCTTACTTGTAAACAATGATTCAACTGCCTGCCACATGGCAAAAAACCTGGATTACTGTATTCTGTGGCTGCCATAGTGATAGCTTTCATAAAACAAATGAATTTTTGAAACAATAAGAAAATCAGGTCCAGAAGCCCAGAACAGTGAAGAGCTATTATTTTTTTTAAGAAACTTTTAATTTTAGAATGGTCTCAGAATTACAGAAAAGTGAAGATAGTAGAACTAGTTCCCATAAACCCCACACTCATGTCTCCTGTTATCGGCGTCTTATGTTATGATGGTACATTTGTCATAATGAACTGAAATTGATGTATTGTTTTTTAAAGTCCATACTTAATTCAGATTTCCTTAGTTTTTACTGAAAGTCTCTTTCTGTTTCAGAAATGTAATGCATTTTTCATAAGACTACATTAAATTTAGTTGTCATGTCTCCTTAGGCTCTTCTTGGCTTGCAGTGACATTCCTCTCAGTTTAACTAAACTTTAGACAAATTTTTTCCTGATGATAGACCCTTAGTATACCTTTCCTTAGATCATTTGCTTTAGAAAACATGCAGTTGTAAATTTTTTCTCTGCACCTTTGAAATGTAAACGTAAGTTTTCTCCCAGCCTCTTGCCAGTTTTACACCCCAGTGAAGTCTTTCTCAAGGACCTGGGAACCATCCTTGGAAGTATAAACATGGAAGGAGATAGCACTCCTATCTCCCAGTCTCTATAGGAGGGTAGGAACCTAACTTTTACTTCATAGGTGTCAAGATGGCCCAATCATAGAGAAAAATATTTGCAAACTCAGGAATAATTTGGTATGCTTGGCATATCTCATTTTTGCAATAATCTAATATAAAGTCTTCCTCCTTGTGTGTTTAACTTTGGTGCAGTTTTTGCTTTGACAACAAAAATTTTCCCCTTTTTAAAAAAGATTTTGATGACCATGGCACTTTTGAGAAGTCCCAGTCAGGTACTTTGCTGAATGTTTCGCAGTTAGGATTTATCTGATGTTCTTCTCGTGATCAGATTAGCGTTGTGGGTTTTGGGGAGCAGAGAGTGGATATAAAGTGCCATTTTCATTACATCATATCAATCACACGTAATATCAACATGATTTATCACTATTATACCAGAATGGAAAAGAATATTAAGAAGAGTATATGTATGTATCACTGAGTCACTTTGCTGTATAGCAGAAATTAACACAACATTGTAAATCAACTGTACTTAAATAAAATTTTTTTAAAAACCCATGATTTATCACTACTGACATTGGCCTTGATCATTTGGCTAAGGTGGCTTTTATCAGGTCCCCCTCTCCTGCTTTTCTCTACTGTATTTAATATGTGTAGCATAGTGAAGTTATGCTCCTCCACCTTGAAACTGGAGTATCTTCATACACGATGTGGAATTCTTTTGCATGAAAGATTTTGTCTCTTCTCCATTTATTATTTTGTTCAGTCATTTATTTATATCAGTATGGATGCATAGATACTTCTTTTATACTTTGGGTTATAATTTAATGCTGCTTTATTTTGTTGCTTAGCTATTGGGACCCCTTTCGGTTGACTCTCATGTCACTTTGACACACCCCCATCTTTGTTATTTACTTGTTTATTAATTCATTCATTTATCCATTCATTTATTTTAGTACTTCCTTACTTTCTGGCACTACAAGATGCTCCAGACTCATTTAGTTTCTGCCTCAGTCCTAGATTCAGCCACTTTTTTCAAGGAATCCTGGTTCCTTTCATTTGAGAACGATACTAGAAATCAATAGCTGGGCACTAAGTGTGCTAGTTATTATGAGGATATCCTTGCTTCCAGGATTTCTCAGCTCACAGAGCAAGAAAATGCATGTGTCAATACTAACATATGTATATACATATATTTATAAACATCTCTATCTGTAATCTGTATCTGTATTAAGCCAAAACAAAGCTATAATAAAGCTAAATCAGTTCATATTGATTTCTCCAATTCTAATCCATTAACACATGGATTATTCTGGCCTCCTTCCCTTGCTGATTTATAAACTCCCACTCCAACAGGGAAATACCTAGCTCCCACCATCTGCCTTCCATTTACTTAATTGTTCAGTTCCGTTATGTATGTAGCAGTAACAGAATTGTTAACGTGTGTTTCCATGGGAAATAACTTTATCAACTAGAGTATAGTGTTTATGCACAGTTCCTTTTGCCTTTAGTTTTACAGACACCATTCATTTCCAAAGTTACTTACGTCAGCTCTGCCCACCCCTCCCCACTTCAGTGAGGCTTTTTCATATATTTGTAATACAGTTAGATTCTTTTTCACATTCTACATTTCATTCTGGGATTCTCTCAACCTCCTAAATGATTTTAAAAAATTTGCATACATTAAGGTTCACTCTTCGTGATTATTAATTTTAGATCTTTCTTCTTTAATATATACATTTAATGCTACAAACTTCCATCTAAGCACTGCCTTTGCTGCATCCTACAAATTTTGATAAATTATATTCTTGTTTTCATTTAATTCAAATATTTTAATTGCTCTTGATATTTCTTCTTTGGCCCATGGATCCTGTGAAAGTGTGTTGCTTACTTTCCTAGTTTTGGGGGATTATTTAAATAGATATTTTGTTATTAATTTCTAGTTTAATTCCATTCAGTCTGAAAACATGCTTTTTATGATTTCTGTTCTTTTAAATTTGTTAAGGTATGTTATCTGGCCCAGATAGGCCCAGAATGTAGTCTATCATGGTGAAAGGTCCATGTGAGTTTTAGAAGATGTGTTTTCTGCAGTTGTTGGAGTAGTGTATAAATATCAATTAGATCAGTTGATCTAGTTGATTGATAGTGCTGTTCAGGTCAACTATATACTTACTGACTTTATGCTTTTTGGATGTATCAGTTACTAAAAAAAGATAGACGTTGAATTCTCCAACTATAACAGTGCATTTGTCTATTTCTCCTTTCAGTTCTATCAGTTTTTGTCTCACATTTATAATGCTCTGTTGTGAGGTGCATATACATTTAGGGTTGTTCATTCTTCCTGGAGATTTTACTCCTATCATTATGTAATGCCCCTCTTTATTCCTGATGATTTTTTGCTGTTGTTTTGAAGTCTGCTTTGTCTGAAATTAAAGTAGCTACTCCAGCTTTCTTTTGATTAGTGTTAACATGCCATTTCTTTCTCCATCTTTTTACTTTTAACTTACCTTAGTCTTCATATATAGTGTTGGTTTCACATGGACAACATATATTTGGGTGTGACTTTTTTTCTCATTCACTCTGAAAATTTCTATATTTTAATTTGTTTATTTAGATCATTCACATTCAAGTGGTTTATTGAGGTAGTCATATTACTATAGACCATGGTGGTAACTGTTTTCTATTTAGTGCATTTGTTCTTTGTGCTTTTTATTTCTTCTTCCCCATCTGGGTTTAATTGAGCATTTTATATGATTCCCTTTCTCTACTCTATTACCATATCAATTTTACTTATTTATTTTTTTAGTGGTTGCCCTAGAGTTTACAATGTGCATTTTAAAGTAATCTAACCCCACCTGCAAAGAACACTATACTACTTAATAAGTAGTACAGGTATCTTATAAGAGAGAATTCCCAATTCCTCCCTTTTGTATCTTATGACATTGCTTTGATTTCATTTATCCATATGCTATAATCACCCAATACATTGTTACTATTATTACTTTGAAAAAACATTTTTCTTTTAGATCAATTATGAATAAGAAAAATAAAAGTTTCTTTTAACCTTTACTTATGCCTTCTCCAGTGATCGTCTTTTCTTTATGTAGCTACATTTCTGACCTATATCATTTTCCTTCCTCCTGAAGAACTCCTAACATTTCTTGCAGGGCAAGCCTGCTGGTGATGAATTCTCTCAGTTTTTGTTTGTCTGACTATGTGTCTTTGTTTCTCCTTCACTTATGGAGGACAATTCTATGTTGCTGTTCTTTTTTCTCTCTTATTTTGATAGTTAAATAGTTCACTTCACTCTCTTCTTATTTGCATGGTTTATGCAGATAAGTCCCTTATAATTTCTATCCTTGTTCCTCTATAGGTAAGGTATTTTTCTCTTCTGGCTTCTTTCAAGGCTTTTTCCTTCATCTTTGATTTTTTGAACTATGAATATGATATCCCTAGGTGTGATACTTTGGGGTATTCATCCTGTTTGTTTTTCTCTGAGCTTCCTGAACCTTAGTTTGGTATCTTTCATTAATTTTGGAATGCTTTTGGCAATTACTGCACCAAATATTTCTTCGGCTTTGTTCTCTCTTCTCATCTCACATTCCAATTCTGCATTTAGTACACCTTTTCAAATTATCCCTGAGTTAGATATCTTGTTCTACTTATTTCTTTATTTTTTCTTTGCGTTTCATTTAAGGAAGGTTTCTATTAATGTATCTTCAAGTTGACTGATTCTTTCTGTGTCAAGTCTACTGATAAGCCCATTGAAGGCATTTTTCAGTGTTGTTGATGTCTAGCCATTATTTATTTTTTTCTGAGAACTTCCATCTCTCTGCTTACATTATCTATCCATTTTGTATATTTTCTACCTTTTCCATTAGAGTCTTTGCCACATAATTACAGTTATTCTAAATTCCAACATGGATATCATAGCTGAGTTATGTTCTGATGATTGATTTGTCTCTTCACACTGTTATTTTCTTGCTTTTTGGCATGCCTTGTATTTTTTTATTGTAAGCTGGATATCTTGTACTGGGAAGAGGAACTTATGTAAATAATCCTTTAGTGTGAGGATTTATGTTAATCTGTTAGAAGTTGGGCTACTTCTCATGTTTCCTATAGCTATAGGTGCCAAAGACTTAAGATTCCTTCAGTGGCCTTGTTTTTGTCTGTCTTTTCTTGGGCTTCCCTAAGTATTCTTGCCCAGAGAGAGTTTAGATTTGCAACCCTTCCAGCTACGCTGTTATTATACTTGAGCCTTGTTGGTGTGATTGTAAGTTGTGACCAGTGCAGAGAGGAGGCATTTTATAATTTTCTGATTAAATCTTAATCATTTAGTGGTCCCGTGCCTTGTGACCTTCACAATTGTATCTGTGGTGGTGTAGTTTTTTTGCTCTTTCCCCTGTTCTCTTCATTGGATGCAGTGTTCCCAATCCATTTCCTTGAGGCACTTAGCCCTGTTGACTTCTCCTCTTAGGTGAGCAGGAAAGCTAGAGCAGGATGGAGCGGGGAGAATGCCCCTCCCTCAGAATCTCTATGAACTTCTTTGTACTTGAAGAATAGGTTTTTATTATGGAGAACACTCTGGGTATATTTCATAATGATTACTTTTCCCTTCCTCCTGCTAGAGTTATGATATTTCTTTCTTGGATCTTCACTATAAGAACCTGGTGGGGTTGTTGGAGGTAAAACTCATGACAGTGTAGGGGCCTCACTAAGATGGTGGCACCCAGGAGCTTAGTCTCCAGCAGTTTATCAAAATTACCATTGAACTGTTCCTATCAGCTTATGGCTTCTGCAGCTTTGGCATCATCTCAGCAGATCTCAGCTGTGACTCTTTAGATGCACTGTTTCTCCAGATTTTGTTATGGCAGTTTGCCCGCAGCCTCAGTTCTCTGATGGGTCCAAGAAAAGTCATTGATTTTCAGTTTGTCCAGCTTTTTCATGTTGTAATCACGGGAGCGACTACTTCCAAGCTCTTTACTTGTTAGAGATAAAACTGGAAGTCCAAGGATTATTTTTTATGTAAATGTCTTGACCAATAAAATTCAGAGTGAGACAGGTAACTCGTTCTCTCAGATGTCTCTTATATTAGTAGCTCCAAAAGTTCATTAAATACTATCTTACTCCTTCTACAATCACTCTGAGGAACAGAATCAAAGGAAAACATCCTAACTGTGCCACAGGGAATATCTGGGAACAAAGAAAGCTTAAATCACTTACCAAAGGAGATATAAAAGCATCACAGCAAAAGCAGGTACAGAACTTAACATATGGCCAAGTGTTCTACTTTCTTGACCTAATTTTGCTTGCTTTCTCTCCTTTTACTTACTCCTAATGCAAACAAAATATGGCTGTATGTCTCACTATGGGAGTGAGAGGTCAGAGCTCTGCGCTAAGAGATCCTCCTGTAGCTGTGGTAATTTTGACACATGTAGCACCGCTTATTCTAACACATTATCTTTGCTCGTATTCCAATCCCAAGTGATCCAGTGCTGCTCAACTATTCCAGAAAAGCACAACAGTGAAATCTCAAGCAAGGCTTTTACATACTGGGGATTTGATTAACGTGACTGTATGAGAATAGAGCTTGAAGCTTTAAAATATATATTCAGTGATATACTCTGTGCATCCTACAAAGTCTCCAATAACTGGTGTAAATGCTTAAGCATCAGTTTAGGGAATTGAGTCTGAAAAGTGGGGACAAGAGCCAAGCAGATTCTCTGAAGGGCAAGACAGTGAGCGTTAGTAATGCTGTCCTGCCACGGAGTCATAAATGGGTAAGCGTAGTGCCACTGAAAAGAGACAAGCCAGGGTGCTTGCAGCCCCAAGTCACACTTGAGTTACCCAGGGCTCTCTAGTTAGTGAGGCTTAGCTTGCTGGTCTCAAGGGTGAGACAAGGAAGAGTGGATTCGATTGCGATGCTGACCCAGCAGCGTGCAAGAGTGCTGACAGCATACAGCCCTGGAGTCTGTGGCAGAAGAGCAGCTTACTTGACAAGGTTCAGGAATCCAAAAGTGATATGCAGGACGTCCGTCTCCTGTCTCAGCAGCAACCAGCCACAGCGCAGAGTGGCAGCAAAAAGAAAGGCAAATTAATTTCTTTACTTTCTGTTGTTCTCTTGCAAGACCATAATAACCAAAGTCAACTGTTATTTTGTATTAATTCTCTTAAATAATAAGTAAAGAATGTTGTTAGTTGTATTAAAATTCTGTTCCCAAGTGGCAAAAAGGTGAAACAGGAGAGTGAAAAGTGACATCTTTGAACAAAGAATGTTTGGGGAGAAAAAGGCCTTGAGTCATACATTTTACAAAATAACTTTTAAAGAATGTTCCTTTCAAGGAAGGCTCAATTATTAAATAAGAAACGAAAACGTATGTGAAGAAAATAGCTTATTGAGGATAAAGCAGCAATAAACTAAAAGTTATACAGTGCTTTTATATTGGATTTGAGAAAAATCCATGATATGGTGACTGAAATAAAAATATAGGAGGATGCTGGTGCTAAATAATTTAAAGGATAGAGGACACATACATTTAGAAAATAAAAACTCATGACCATCATTTGCTTTTTTCCCCCCAGTTCTCTGTATAAGATGACTCTGAAGGATACACTGCTCTTACAAAAACAATTTTTGAATTACTACTACAGAAAAGGCACTGAGGAAAAGTTTTGTGAGTTAGTATAAAATAACCTCTCTGCCATAAAAATGATCCTGTCTAGTTGGGATGTCATGGGTGCCCAAATCTGCAAATCAGAAAGCAGTTCAGGACTCAGACCTACTGCCAAATCTCCTTCCTGTGTAATGGGAAGGATAAATGGTGTGGGAGGGGCCCTCATTTGTAGTGTTTGCTGATTTCTCTGGTGTTAAATACTCCCACCTCAGCTCATTTTAAACTGCTAGTGTGAAATTGACCATCTCTCAAAGTTCCTGATAACTTGTAATCAGTGATTGCAAATCTGTTCAGGGTTGCTGCAACACTACACCAGCTCAGAGGTTGCTTTGAGCTGTTGTGGCTAAAAAATGCATTTTGGAGAAATTGGAACTTAGGTTGAGTATTAAAGGATAGGTACTGTGAAACTAAGTTTTGGAGTTGGGGGTGAAGGCTTTTAATTCAGATAGGAAATAGGTCATGAGCCCAGACCAGAATTGACAATGCCCCTGAGTGAATAAAACAGAATGAGTGCCCTGGAAAAAGGGATCTGATGTAGGGGTGTAGAGTTGGAAAAATGACACCAAAATCCATATAGTGTCTTAAATGATAAAAGGAAAAGGTAGTGGTTTTGCTGTATGTAATGGAAAACTATTGAAGGTTTCTGTCAAGTTTAAGACAAGATTATAAGGTAGTGAATTGTGAAGATTAGTCTAGAAGAGAGGGGATTGAAGGAGTTAGAGACCTGAAGCATGGAGCACAGTTTTTATCCTATCACAATGCAGGTTCCCCAGGAACACACTGTGAGAGAGAAATTTGCCTGCAGGCCATTTACTGGGGGGAGCTCTCAGTTGAACAGCAACACAGTCAGTCACAACAAGGACCTTAGTTAATCCTGTGGGGAACTCCAGCTGTGATGAGCCTTCAGAGATGTCTTGAGTTGGGGTGAGGATGGTGGGTCTTTTTATTGTGAAGGCAACAGATTATTAGATGTGAACTGTTCTCAGAAGGTGAAACGACCTTAGGAGGCATCTTTCTTTAGCCAAGGACAAGTCCGAGAGAGGTACTTGTAGGCAGCCAACCCTCCAGGCAATTGGGAGAATGAATGTTGCAGTCCTGGCATGGGGGACCTGGGTGGCATATCACAACACCACATACCTTTTCTTAATATGCAGGTAAATTAATGAGAAACTAGTCTAAGGTGGAAATGGAAAGGAAGCTATACCTGTGAGATGCATTACAAGGGGACACTTTCTATTGCAAAATCATTTTTCGCTTTTACAAGTTCTAATTTTTACAGTCTCTTGTTGCTTACTCATTTTATTATTCTGTTTTTATTTCTTAAACTTTCCTTTAAAATGTTTATTTTTAAACATTATGCTTTTTATATGATATTTCAAATATCTAAAATACTTAGTGTATATATCTGTTGTTTGTTGTTTCTCTGGAATCTCAATAATGATGGCTGGTCTCATTGTGTGTTTGGTGATATTTGATGATGAGACCATGTTTATTTGATCACAATCAGTGGGAACCTTGGGGGTCAAAATTGAGATAGCTCTCTCCAGAGAGGATTTGAAATTGTTCCCAAGGCAGCCAGGTGCTCTAGCAGGTTGAGGTCCCTTCCAGCATCCCTAGCTCAGTGCAGGTGTCTTCAAGTCAGCCATGCCTACTCACAACTTCACTCTTAGGGCAGCGCTACCTTTCTGATTGTCCAGTGGTCACTGTTCTCTGCTCCCCACTTCTCTCTCTGGTTTCAGTTTATTGTGTTTTTTGTTTTGCTTTGTTTTGAAGGGGGTGAACATAGGGGTTTCTGTCACTTTTGGGGAGTTCACTGATGCAGTAAATAATGAGTTTTATGGAGGAGGTACTTGCTCTGTAGTTGGGAAAGTACACTGAAATATTTAGTTCACCGTACTGTTAGAGGCCAAAGTGACTGGAGACATGACATAAGCAAGATGAAGGCATGAAACAGGAATTTCAAAGTTCTGGATTATAAAACTGGAATAATGATGGGCAGAAGTATGAAAGTCAGGAGAAGAAGTCTTATTGATGGTTTGGGAGGAAGGTAGTGTGTTCTAATATACTTCACTATATTCTGTGCACAATATATAAAAGTTTAAATACTTGAGTGTAAACCAATAGTAAATTTTTATACAAAAGTATTTCAAACAAAAGCTTGCACAGCTTTCAGGACTATTTAGTAACTCATAAATAGTGCAAATATATTTAATTTTAGTTTTTCCCTTATTATTTCGGGAGAGAGAACACTATATTTAGTATGGAACATGAGACAGAAATGTGTGACTTGTCAAGGAGTTGTATGTTAAAAGTGTGATCAGCTGTGAATGAAAGTAGCTTAAATAGTCAACGTTAGCTATTTACATAAAAAACACTCAAATAATTTCAAAATAAGGCATATATCAGAAATATTTTGCCTCTTATACTAGGATATCCCCAAGTAAACTGTGTTGACTGATTTTATATGAGGTAAAAGCTTACTTTATGGACTGTTTGCTTAGTTAATACTACACTATTAATTTTAGGAGCTTTATAATATATGTTAATATTTCATAGGACAAATTTTCCTACTCCCCCTTGGCTTTTATTTTTCAAATTCTTTTTTCTTGATTAATTTTTAAAAATTACACAAAAACTTTAGAATCAGTTTGTTTAGTTTCTGAAATCTTATATTTTGTCATTGTGCTAAAGTTATGAATTAACTTAGGGTGATTTGCATCTTTATTATATTTTCCTACATGAGAATATGTTATGACTTCTTTATTGCTTACATATTAGTTTTTGTCCTTTAGAATTGCTTACATTTTTGTACAATAGGTCTTGTACGTTTCTTGCCAGTAAAATGTTGAATTACTGTGGTGAGAGTGGGCATCCTGCTTTATTCCTGATTTTGTTGGAAATGCATCTAAGGATAACTAGTGTGACTGAGCTGGAATGCAAGGCCTAGGTTCTTTCTGTTCTGACACACTAACTCTCAGTAAAGCTTTATTCTTAGGTGAAAATGTACACTTACATAATTTTATAAAAACATGTATATCTATAAAATATAATAATAAGAGTAGTCAAATAATAAAAGTAGTTCAGTACAAGTTAATATATACCTGGGGGTATTAATATTATCTTTTTACATTTTACTGAGTCTGAGGTAAAAGGCATTGCATTTTGAAGTGGTCTTTATTTCCTGAAATTCACTTAAAATGGCACTTCCTTGTATATTTTACCCATAAATATTCCCATGATATTTATAAACATAGATTTGAAGATTGTAAAATCTTCCTCTCACATGCTATTCTACAATGTGACTTTGCCACTCCTTCAACAAGAGGTGGCTAATTTTCTTCCATTTGGGTCTGGGTGGGCTTATGATTGCTTTGACCAGTAGAGTACTATGGAAGTAGTACTGTGTGACTTCTGAGGCTGTGTCATAAAAGGCATTGCAGCTTCTGTCTTACTCATTTGAACGCTGGTACTTGGAGCCCTGAGCCAATGTGTAGGAGGTCTGACTGTGAGGTTGCCATTCAGTGAGGAAACCAGTCTACATGAAGAGGCCACATAGAGGTGCTCCAGTTGGCAGTCCTAGCCTTCAAGTCACACAGTCCAGGCACCAGACATACTAAGTAAACAGATCTTAAGATGACTGCAGTCCCCAGCCATCAGGCCACTTCCAAGCTTTGAATCTTTCTGCCTAGACCCCAGAGATCATGGAGCATAGATGACTCAAGACCCACTGTGAGTTGCTTGAATTCCTAACCCATTGAGCCCTTGAGCAGAGACAACATTGAACTTTACCTGAGCCCAATGCTCTTGGAAAATAGCAATCGTTAAGAAATCTTCTCACCCTTTGTGTTCTGGGAAATGGTTTTTTCGTGAATATTTCATGTGTTTTTTTGTTGTTGTTTGTTTGTTTTCTTTGTTTAATTTGCTTGCCTCCTGCTCTGAATAGATGATGACTTATGACAAAGCCAGACACAGATCCTCCAAATTCCCATTCTTTGTCTCATAAATGATTAGTTGAACTCTTTATCTTCACTGACCAATACAGATAAAATGCCTGTTGACTTGACCAAACTTTTTTTTTTTTTTTTTTTTTTTTTTTGGTGGTATGCGGGCGGGCCTCTCACAGTTGTGGCCTCTCCCGTTGCGGAGCACAGGCTCCAGACGCGCAGGCTCAGAGGCCATGGCTCATGGGCCCAGCCACTTGGCGGCATGTGGGATCTTCCTGGACCGGGGCAAGAACCCGTGTCCCCTGCATCGGCAGGCGGACTCTCAACCACTGCGCCACCAGGGAAGCCCTTGACCAATCTTTGATTTCCTGGCCCAGAAATTTTGCCCACCCTTACGTTAAGAAAGTGTTGGAACAATCTAGCATTGGAGAATCTGCTGACTGTAGAGAAAAAATATCCTCCCCAATCATCTGATCATGTCACCTGCTCACCCCATTGCCCCACACCCAATTCTTTCCACTGGGTTATTTTTACTTCTCTCTGCAAAAGAAATCCCTTCCCTTTCTGCTTTCACTGAGGGACACTTGCAGATCTTATGGTTCGAGGATTCTCCCTATTAAAATAATCCCCTTATATTATCTCAAGAGTCCCCTTAACATAGTCTTTCCTTACTAATGTAAGGACTTGCATTTTTTTTCTTCGACAGCATAACAAAATGATTAATCTGCTAACTATTAGGTTAATTAATTGACTTTTTTTTCCCCAGCATATTCAAAAACCCTTTTTACTCAGGGAAGCATAAATTATGTCAGTGTTGATTCAAAAATTAAGTACTGTAGGCAGGATTATTTCACTACAAAACTATCAGAAATGTTTATACTCATATATTTACTGGATAATGATTTGAATGACTTCTAAGTTTTGGTATTTATTTGAGTGAATGGAATATTTCATTATTATATTCTAGACATTTTTATGATAATTTTCATGTTAGTTGAGTATGATACTGATAAATTTTATTGGTCCATCCAAAATGTTTTCTATTAGTAGGTATAATATGATATAAATTGTATAAGAGCTATGTTACAGAAACTTGATTTTTAAGACTATTGATGGTCTCCAGATAGAGAAGAAATATCCTAACTGAGTATCAATTTTGTGCTAGGTCTTTCACATTCATTACCTCATTTAACAAACAAAGCAGCCCTGCAAAACTATGTTTTAAATTACATTTTTTATAAATGATGAAATGGTCTTCCTCAAGATAATTGAATTCCTTCTTTGAAATTTTAGTTCTCTTTAAAAATTAAACTAATCTAAAACTAACAAAGACAAAATCAATACTGTGGAAACGGAAAAACGTTTCCTTACTATCTTTATGGCAAAGATAAGAGATGACTTTATCTTATCTGATCGCATTTTTTTGTAGGTGACAACTAAAATTTTAGAGAGAAACAAAGATTGTGGTCCACACACAGGCTTAGTAAAGGGACAGAAATAAGGATTTTTATTTTATTTTATTTTTTTTGCGGTACGTGGGCCTCTCCCGTTGTGGAGCACAGGCTCCGGACGCGCAGGCTTAGCGGCCATGGCTCACGGGCCCAGCCGCTCCGCGGCACGTGGGATCCTCCCGGACCGGGGCACGAACCCGTGTCCCCTGCATCGGCAGGCGGACTCTCAACCACTGCGCCACCAGGGAAGCCCCCCAATTTTTTTTTTTTGTTTTGTAATGGAACCTTTCTTCCATTGATGGCTGAGGTCTCTTAATCTTACTTAACCTGATTTGTGCAGGATATGAAATTTATGTATCACATAAAATTTTTTAGGAAACTAATATATCTGTGTGTGAGCCACCAATGCTATGGTCTGTGAAAAGCTCTGTTAACCCCTTTTATACAATATTCGGAGTGCTGAAGAGAAATCCAATATAAAAAATGATTTTTCCTAAAAATTGTATATAGACTGGAAATTAGTTGCTAAAGAAAAAAAAGAGTTGGTTATCTTATTATTCTGTATGAGTCCTTCTGTGATAATAAAAGTAGAAGTTATCTTACAATCTGAGGAGGCATGTGAAAACTCACTGTATGGAGCATAGTGACACCCTCTATTCTTGGGTAAGATGATTTGGAATTAGTTTCATTTATTCAACAAGCATATTTTGAGTACCGCCATACTCCAGAAACCATAAAGTTTTTTGAGGGTGCAACAGGGAACAAAACAGATACCGTCCTTACCCTCATGGAGCTTGCCCTCATAATGTAGTTGGACATTTGTCTCTAGCTGAAATTGCTTAGTTTTGAAATTCAAGATGAAATAAATTACCATTTTTCATCCTTTATGCTAGCACGTAAGTTCCATGTGGGCAAGAATCTTTGTTTTTTTGTTCACCAACTTATCCCTAGTGCCTAGAACGGTGCCTGGCACATAGTAGATTCTCAATAAATATTTGTTGAAATAAGTATTTTCAACAACAACTACCCTTGGTTAAATTTCTCTTATATACTAGACATTTTACAAGACTGTGTCTTCTAGATGTCACTGGGTGGTGATAGGGGAGGTTGGTACTATTTTATCACATTAACAGTAGAAAGTCGTATTTTCTTGACTCCTCCTCTTACCTGCATAAATGATACCCTAGAAACCTCTTAAAATTTCACTCATGTTTTGGAACTTGCTCAGTGGGTGTACAAATATGAAAAAGTTGCCATGCACATCCGGCAGATTCTTCCCCTTTATGGCCCAGGTCTACTCACCGACTTCCTCTGCCAATGAAGCTGCTGGAGGGTGTTTGTCATTGACATTCCTGCTGGGTAATCTGTCTCCATCAGAATAATGACTTAGTTTGTGCCGAGTGTACTGTCTCCTAATGTTTCTGAAACGCATACGTGTTTCCTCCACTCTGTCACACTCCACCACAGAAACTCCAGAGCAAAGCTGCTTATGCTCTGAGTCTCAGACTTTCTTTTGAGAAGAAAACCTTCAGATTCTGTGAGCAGTGCTCTCTCCATTGAGCTCTGACATAAACTGCTAAGTAGGGTGAAGGCACAGGTAGACCTTGCTGCCTTCTCCCATTCCTGTACTCTTCTCTTCTGTTCCTTGTGTAGACTGATGCTTAGACATGGTGGATGCAGTGTGGCCCAGGCCTAGACCTGCAGAAGTAACCTGATAGCGACAGGCTCAAGGAGTAAATTATAAAATTAGAACTTAACAGGGGACAGTACTGTTACCATGATAGGGGCAGCAACTTCTAATCTAAATTCTGTCATTAAATCTGACCATCTGCCTAAAAATTATTTTTCCTAATTTCAGGAAACTAAGTGTTCAGGTCCTTGAATAAGTAAACCGCCTGGAGAGATAGAGAGAATGTCAACACAAAAACACATTTGAGGCTTCCAGCTGCATGTTATCCTATTAAAAGTCAGTTTGAATAAAACTGTTAAGAGTTAATCAGGCATTTATTTGTGCCTGGCACAGTTGACCATGAAAGAAGATAAAGTTCTTGTTAACTTGGGAATTATTTGAAGGGGGATGGAAAAATCCCAAATTGCAGGCAGATATTAGCAGCATGTACAGCTACATATGTGGTGTGATTTGGGGGTTTTTAAGAAGATCCTGTGAATTCCACAATTCTTCCTTGTCCTGCATGCTTATGCATGAAATCGTATTAGGAGTAAAACATTTTTCAATTTCAGTTAGTTCAGTGTAAGGTGACCACAAAGGAATTAAGACATTAAACATTTCATTAAAGGAGATTTTCATGGGGTTGGGCACAGAGAGGCTTGGAGCTATTATCAGCACACTGGTTTTCTGCAGAGGTAGAGGAGAGGGGGAGGGCAAAGTTAGGATAGGTTGAAGGCAAGCTGCAGTTATCACACAAATTTAGTAAAAATAATTTCAATGAGGATTATATCTGAACCATACAAACATTAAAACAAGGATTAGTATCAAGAAATGGAGATTTCATTGAAATAAAATTCAAAAGAGCCAGGTTTTAGTTCTGACCTTGATCCTTGCTGACTGTGATCTTGGGCAAGTCACTGAAACTCACTGGGCTTTTCTCATTCTAATATCTTCTGGTCCAGTTCTCAAATCTTGTGATTCAAATGGCTGGGTTGTGTGGACAGACCTAAAAAAAAGAGCAGTGTAGGTTGGAATAGTTTGTAGACTTTGTGAGAAAGGTAAGTGTTATAGATTGAATGTTTGTGTCCCCCCAGATTCTTATGTTGAAACTTAATCCCCAATGCGATGGCAGTTCGAGGTGAGGCTTTTGGGAGGTGATTAGGCCATAGGGCAGAACCTTATAAAAAAGATTCCAGAGAACTCCCTTACCCCTTCCTCTATGTGAGGACACAGTGAGAAGATAGCTATCTATGAACCAGGAAGAGGGCTCTCACCAGACATCCCAGACATTGAATCTGCCACACCTGGCTCTTTGACTTCCCAACCTCCAGTACTATGAGGAACACATTTCTGTTGTTTATTAGCCACCCGGTCTATGGTGTTCTGTTATAGCCCCAGAACAGACTAAGACAGTAAGTCTAGAGCTGGACCACCAACAAATACAGTAAAAGGGTTCTGTACCCAGTTTCTAGTTTGTGGGGAATCCCCACAGCACCAGGCAATTCTTGGGCATCAGCTGGGCATCCTACAATTCAATTCAATTCTGACACTATCTACCCAGAGACAGTACCAGATTCCACAGGCTAAAGGGACTGTACCCCTTACCCCACACTTCAGGTGCCCATTGCAAGCCCAGGTTTTCACCTGGGCTTCTACCCAACCAGCTGTAGATTGGAAGTTCCAATGACCCTTCTCCAACTCAGGGTGCCAATCACAAGTCCAGGTTGTCACTTGGACTTCTGAACAGGGATGGGCTATAAATCAGAGGTTCCAACAACTCCCTCTTTGGGTTCACTTAATTTGCTAGAGCAGCTCACAGAACTGAGAAACATTTTACTTACTAGATTATAGTAAGTTTATTATAAAAGGATATGGCTCAGGAACAGTCAGATGGAAGAGATGCATAGGGCAAGGTATGTAAGAAGGGGCTCTGAGCCTCTATGCCCTCTCTGAGAACCCCATTCTCCTGGAATCTCCACCTGTTCACCAACCTGGAAGCTCTCCCACCCCTGTCCTTTTGGGCTTCAATGGAATAGGTATAATTGATTAAATCATTGGCCATTGGTGATTGAATTCCAATCTCAAACTCCTTTCCCCTCCCCGGAAGTTAAGGGTGGGCGGTGGGACTGAAAGTTTTAACCCTCTAATCACCTGGTTGGCTCCACTGGCAACCAGCCCCCATCCTTAGGGTCTAAAAATCATCTCATTAACAAAACAATAATTAATAACCCTCACCTATTAGGAAATTCAAAGAGATTTAGGAGCTCTGTGTCAGAAATAAGACAAAAGAAGACCAAATAAATATTTCTTATTATAAATCACAATGATCACATACAGGAACTAGATTATTGGAGAGCGAGAAGGGGAAGGAATTCCAGTAAGAAGGGCACAAAATGCAAATTGTAGACCTCAAGGAAACTGATGTGACTGGAAAAAGGTCAGGTTGGTTGTAATAAAACTGTATACTGCATTTTCTAGAATGATCTTTATGATTCCAAGCATAATTACTCTTCTGCAATTGTATTGTGAAATATTAAATTCCTACCCTCTTTCCTATTGCTCTTACCCTGTCAACTCTCTAATTCCCTTAAGATGCCCACTTTGTGAATTTGTTTTAGCCACTAATATCTTGATTATTGTTGTTCTAGTTTCAATGTCTGAGGTGTCCTTTCTCTGTGCAAAGCCAAGGAGCATTAATGGAGTCTCACTTTTTGTAGTAGGGACTCTTAGTTTGGGATTGGACTTGAGGCCTCACAGCATATTCTGTTCATCTGTATTTTTCTACTCCTTTCACTTAGACTGGCTAAATTTTTTCGTCTCTGCTTTCATATTAACCTGTGCATTCCTCTGTTGCTTCATTGATATTTAACTGTGTGTCTTTCTACATATGTATCTTTCTTCTCAGCAAGCTCTGAGTTTCTTCAGGACAGATTTCTTTTTTTAAGCTGTAGGTCTAACATAGTGGACAACACGTGGTAAAGGTACACCTGGTTGAGTGAAGAAGTTACCTGTTGTTAAGCTATACTTCCCATGTTTTGTAACAGAAAATGCCATCTTGATGTTGGGAGCTGAAGGAACTTTTGAACTCAACCATATTTTAATACAATTCTGCCCTCGATTTTTTCCCCTAATATTCTTTAGACTCCAGCTACATGTCTCAGCAACTGAAAAAAATGTGAAGCTCTATTAGCAAAGAGAAAATATTCAGACCTAAAAGACCTCAAATAGAAGATCAATAGGCTGTGAAGGCAATTATCTAATTCATCTGAGTCACCCTCACCTTTATTGCTAGAAGAACTGGCTTTATTTCAATTCAGACATAAAACCAGTGGGTTATTAGCAAGAAAACAGGCAAGCAGTTCCTCTACCGTAGCTACAGTTAAGAACAATTATGGTATTAAGTTCATGGATACTGAAAAGATTAATAGACTTTTCAAGGAGTTTTATGGACAATTATATGTGAATGATAACTGTACTATATGTTAAGGGGAAAGCTCATATATCTGCATTTCCTTAAATGTGAACAAATTTTGGAAGGAAAAGAAACCTTCTTGAATAAAGCCATTCTTCCTACTTAAAACTGCCAAAGTCCTAAAAAAGTCTAGGTAAGGTCATGAGGTAGCCAGCTCCACTAATGCTTTGCATTAAAGGTTTCATTAATCTTTTACAGAATGTATGATAATAAGACTATTTTATCTCAAATGATTCTGGCCTGGATTTTGCTTGACACGTGTTTTATTAAGTGCTCTTATCTGCCATCTTAATAATCCAGTGCTGGTATTTATTAAAAAGTTTTTGTTAAATCACATTTTTCTATGTAGTTCCTTCATTTGAAGAAGTTGAAAGAGTTTTATTGTTATCTTATTAATATATGCTGTCTTTCTCTGCTGGAGATGTGTAGACAGTGTTTCTCTTTCCAGTATCCTGTTATGTCCTTCTACTGTGCATCTCTTCTGGTTGTTATGTTTCTTCCAAGACAGAAAAGGCAAAATGGAGACATTTTCTGTTGGGTTTAGGGAACTACTCAATACTGCTTCCTCATTTAAAGGAAGATTGAAGGAATCATACAATCCACAGAGAGTTGTCTAGAAAAGAAACACATTTTGAACTCTTTTAAAGAATAGTAAGCATTTTCTTGCATTCCATGGATAGGCTTAAAGTTATTCTAATACAAATTAAGCTTTTATTTTGAATGGCACATTTTGTAAGATGTAAATATAGTAAAGGTATGAGTATCATGGGTGGGCTGGTTTGGGGGTTTTTGAGTGATTGTACTTAAAGAGTTCACCTCTTTACAGTATAGAATTCTCAACCTTTTAGGGAGTGATTAGGTCCCAAAGAACTGATTCACTTTTCAAATTCAACAGATGGATCTTATAAAGCAATGTGACAATTTATTCATTTTTAATATGTGGTGTAACTTATTACTGTGCAGAATAGGAAAGAATATATAATAAAGCATACTATCTAGAATAGTACATCAAATAATATATATACAAGCCCTTAGGTGAATCCCTGGCATTTAAAAAATACACCAGAATTGTTAGCTACATCTGAAGTAGCAAGGTACCTGGGGAGAAGACTTTAATAACCAGAGGTTGTATTTGAAGTTAGTAGCTATTTTGAGGAATCCACGAAAGGCCTTGCTTTATTACATGGCTGAAACCTCCAGAATATGAAGGATAGTTAAAAACCCTGCTGATACAGTGACTTTCAGATTACAAAATATTTTCATGTATGTTAATGCTGTCCTGATAAAAATATTGTGTTAATCGACTACTCAGTCACTTTTGAACTGTGTTAGTAAACATTGGTGAAATTAATTTTCCCAGTTCTCAATATTGTAACATAAAGGATACGTTTCTCCAGTTCTCCTTTTCTTTTTTCTTTTTCTTGTTTTCTTTGAAATCTTCTGGGTGTTGTTTTTTTTTTTAAACATCTTTATTGGGGTATAATTGCTTTACAATGGTGTGTTAGTTTCTGCTTTATAACAAAGTGAATCAGTTATACATATACAGATGTTCCCATATGTCTTCCCTCTTGCGTCTCCCTCCCTCCCACTCTCCCTATCCCACCCCTCCAGGCTGTCACAAAGCACCGAGCTAATATCCTGTGCCTTGTGGCGGCTTCCCCCAGCTATCTACCTTACTACGTTTGTTAGTGTGTATATGTCCATGACTCTCTCTCACCCTGTCGAAGCTCACTCTTCCCCCTCCCCATATCCTCAGTCCGTTCTCCAGTAGGTCTGGGTCTTTATTCCTGTCTTACCCCTAGGTTCTTCTTGAAATTTTTTCTCCCTTAAATTCCATATATATGTGTTAGCATACGGTATTTGTCTTTTTCTTTCTGACTTACTTCACTCTGAATGACAGACTCTAGGTCTATCCATCTCATTACAAATAGCTCAATTTCATTTCTTTTTAAGGCTGAGTAATATTCCATTGTATACATGTGCCACATCTTCTTTATCCATTCATCCGATGATGGGCGCTTAGGTTGTTTCCATGTCCTGGCTATTGTAAATAGAGCTGCAATGAACATTTTGGTACATGACTCTTTTTGAATTTTGGTTTTCTCAGGGTATATGCCCAGTAGTGGGATTGCTGGGTCATATGGTAATTCTATTTGTAGTTTTTTAAGGAACCTCCATACTGTTCTCCATAGTGGCTGAACCAATTCACATTCCCACCAGCAGTGCAAGAGTGTTCCCTTTTCTCCACACCCTCTCCAGCATTTATTGTTTCTAGATTTTTTGATGATGGCCATTCTTACTGGTGTGAGATGATATCTCATTGTAGTTTTGATTTGCATTTCTCTAATGATTAATGATGTTGAGCATTCTTTCATGTGTTTGTTGGCATTCTGTATATCTTCTTTGGAGAAATGTCTATTTAGGTCTTCTGCCCATTTTTGGATTGGGTTATTTGTTTTTTTGTTATTGAGCTGCATGAGCTGCTTGTAAATTTTGGAGATTAATCCTTTGTCAGTTGCTTCATCTGCAGATATTTTCTCCCATTCTGAGGGTTGTCTTTTGGTCTTGATTATGGTTTCCTTTGCTGTGCAAAAGCTTTGAAGTTTCATTAGGTCCCATTTGTTTATTTTTGTTTTTATTTCCATTACTCTAGGAGGTGGGTCAGAAAAGATCTTGCTGTGATTTATGTCATAGAGTGTTCTGCCTATGTTTTCCTCTAAGAGTTTGAGAGTTTCTGGCCTTACATTTAGGTTTTTAATCCATTTTGAGCTTATTTTTGTGTATGGTGTTAGGGAGTGATCTAATCTCATACTTTTACATGTACCTGTCCAGTTTTCCCAGCACCATTTATTGAAGAGGCTGTCCTTTCTCCACTGTACATTCTTGCCACCGTTATCAAAGATAAGGTGTCCATATGTGTGTGGGTTTATCTCTGGGCTTTCTATCCTGTTCCATTGATCTATCTTTCTGTTTTTGTGCCAGTACCATGCTGTCTTGATTACTGTAGCTTTGTAGTATAGTCTGAAGTCAGGGAGCCTGATTCCTCCAGCTCCTTTTTTCGTTCTCAAGATTGCTTTGGCTATTTGGGGTCTTTTGTGTTTCCATACAAATTGCGAAATTTTTTGTTCTAGTTCTGTGAAAAATGCCAGTGGTAGTTTGATAGGGATTGCATTGAATCTGTAGATTCCTTTGGGTAGTAGAGTCATTTTCACAATGTTGATTCTTCCCATCCAAGAACATGGTATATCTCTCCATCTATTTGTATCATCTTTAATTTCTGTCATCAGTGTCCTATAATTTTCTGCATACAGGTCTTTTGTCTCCTTAGGTAGGTTTATTCCTAGATATTTTATTATTTTTGTTGCAATGGTAAATGGGAGTGTTTTCTTGATTTCACTTTCAGATTTTTCATCATTAGTGTATAGGAATGCAAGAGATTTCTGTGCATTAATTTTGTATCCTGCTACTTTACCAAATTCATTGATTAGCTCTAGTAGTTTTCTGGTAGCATCTTTAGGATTCTCTATGTATAGTATCATGTCATCTGCAAACAGTGACAGCTTTACTTCTTCTTTTCCGATTTGGATTCCTTTTATTTCCTTTTCTTCTCTGATTGCTGTGGCTAAAACTTCCAAAACTATGTTGAATAAGAGTGGTGAGAGTGGGCAACCTTATCTTGTTCCTGATCTTAGTGGAAATGCTTTCAGTTTTTCACCATTGAGGATGATGTTTGCTGTGGGCTTGTCATATATGGCCTTTATTATGTTGAGGAAAGTTCCCTCTATGCCTACTTTCTGGAGGGTTTTTATCATAAATGGGTGTTGAATTTTGTCAAAAGCTTTCTCTGCATCTATTGAGATGATCATATGGTTTTTCTCCTTCAATTTGTTAATATGGTTTATCACATTGATAGATTTGCGTATATTGAAGAATCCTTGCATTCCTGGAATAAACCCCACTTGATCATGGTGTATGATCCTTTTAATGTGCTGTTGGATTCTGTTTGCTAGTATTTTGTTGAGGATTTTTGCATCAATGTTCATCAGTGATATTGACCTGTAGTTTTCTTTCTTTGTGACGTCCTTGTCTGGTTTTGGTATCAAGATGATGGTGGCCTCATAGAAGGAATTTGGGAGTGTTCCTCCCTCTGCTATATTTTGGAAGAGTTCCAGAAGGATAGGTGTTAGCTCTTCTCTAAACGTTTGATAGAATTCACCTGTGAAGCCATCTGGTCCTGGGCTTTTGTTTGTTGGAAGATTTTTAATCACAGTCTCAATTTCAGTGCTTGTGATTGGTCTGTTCATATTTTCTATTTCTTCCTGATTCAGTCTTGGCAGGTTGTGCATTTCTAAGAATTTGTCCATTTCTTCCAGATTGTCCATTTTATTGGCATAGAGTTGCTTGTAGTAATCTCTCATGATTTTTTAAATTTCTGCAGTGTCAGTTGTTACTTCTCCTTTTTCATTTCTAATTCTATTGATTTGAGTCTTCTCCCTTTTTTTCTTGATGAGTCTGGCTAGTGATTTATCGATTTTGTTTATCTTCTCAAAGAACCAGCTTTTAGTTTTATTGATCTTTGCTATCGTTTCCTTCATTTCTTTTTCATTTATTTCTGATCTGATTTTTATGATTTCTTTCCTTCTGCTAGCTTTGGGGTTTTTTTGTTCTTCTTTCTCTAATTGCTTGAGGTGCAAGGTTAGGTTGTTTATTCGAGATGTTTCCTGCTTCTTAAGGTGGGCTTGTATTGCTATAAACTTCCCCCTTAGAACTGCTTTTGCTGCATCCCATAGGTTTTGGGTCATTGTGTCTCCATTGTCATTTGTTTCTAGGTATTTTTTTATTTCCTCTTTGATTTCTTCAGTGATCACTTCATTATTAAGTAGTGTATTGTTTAGCCTCCACGTGTTTGTATATTTTACAGATCTTTTCCTGTAATTGATATCTAGTCTCATGGCATTGTGGTCAGAAAAGATACTTGATACAATTTCAATTTTCTTAAATTTACCAAGGCTTGATTTGTGACCCAAGATATGATCTATCCTGGAGAATGTTCCATGAGCACTTGAGAAAAATGTGTATTCTGTTGTTTTTGGATGGAGTGTCCTATAAATATCAATTAAGTCCATCTTGTTTAATGTATCATTTAAAGCTTGTGTTTCCTTATTTATTTTCATTTTGGATGAGCTGTCCATGGGTGAAAGTGGGGTGTTAAAGTCCCCTACTATGAATGTGTTACTGTCGATCTCCCCTTTTATGGCTGTTAGTATTTGCCTTATGTATTGAGGTGCTCCTATGTTGGGTGCATAAATATTTACAATTGTTATATCTTCTTCCTGGATCGATCCCTTGATCATTATGTAGTGTCCTTCTTTGTCTCTTTTAATAGTCCTTATTTTAAAGTGTATTTTGTCTGATATGAGAATTGCTACTCCAGCTTTCTTTTGGTTTCCATTTGCATGGAATATCTTTTTCCATCCCCTTACTTTCAGTCTGTATGTGTCTCTAGGTCTGAAGTGGGTCTCTTGTAGACAGCGTATATAAGGGTCTTCTTTTTGTATCCATTCAGCCAATCTGTGTCTTTTGGTGGGAGCATTTAGTCCATTTACATTTAAGGTAATTATCGATATGTATGTTCCTATTCCCATTTTCTATATTGTTTTGGGTTCGTTATTATAGGTCTTTTCCTTCTCTTGTGTTTCTTGTCTAGAGAAGTTCCTTTAGCATTTGTTGTATAGCTGGTTTGGTGGTGCTGAACTCTCTCAGCTTTTGCTTGTCTGTAAAGGTTTTAATTTCTCCATCAAATGTGAATGAGATCCTTGCTGGGTAGAGTAGTCTTGGTTGCAGGTTTTTCTCCTTCATCACTTTCAGTATGTCCTGCCACTCCCTTCTGGCTTGTAGAGTTTCTGCTGAGAGATCAGCTGTTATCCTTATGGGGATTCCCTTGTGTGTTATTGTTTTTCCCTTGCTGCTTTTAATATGCTTTCTTTGTATTTAATTTTTGACCGTTTGATTAATATGTGTCTTGGCGTGTTTCTCCTTGTATTTATCCTGTATGGGACTCTCTGTGCTTCCTGGACTTGATTAACTATTTCCTTTCCCATATTAGGGAAGTTTTCAAGTATAATCTCTTCAAATATTTTCTCAGTCCCTTTCTTTTTCTCTTCTTGTTGTGGAACCCCTATAATTCGAATGTTGGTGCGTTTAATGTTGTCCCAGAGGTCTCTGAGACTGTCCTCAGTTCTTTTCATTCTTTTTTCTTTATTCTGCTCTGCTGTAGTTATTTCCACTACTTTATTTTCCAGGTCACTTATCCGTTCTTCTGCCTCAGTTTTTCTGCTGTTGATCCTATCTAGAGTACTTTTAATTTCATTTATTGCATTGTTCATTGTTGCTTGTTTTATCTTTATTTCTTCTAGGTCCTTGTTAACTGTTTCTTGCATTTTGTCCATTCTACTTCCAAGATTTCGGATCATCCTTACTATCATTATTCTGAATTCTTTTTCAGGTAGACTGCCTATTTCCTCTTCATTTGTTAGGTCTGGTGCATTTTTATCTTGCTCCTTCATCTGCTGTGTGTTTTTCTGTCTTCTCATTTTGCTTATCTTACTGTGTTTGGGGTCTCCTTTTTGCAGGCTGCACGTTCGTAGTTCCCGTTGTTTTTGATGTGTGTCTCCAGTGGCTAAGGTTGTTTCAGTGGGTTGTGTAGGCTTCCTGGTGGAGGGCACTAGTGCCTGTGTTGTGCTGGATGAGGCTGGATCTTGTCTCTCTAGTGGGCAGGTTCACGTCTGGTGGTGTGTTTTGGGGTGTCTGTGGCCTTATTCTGATTTTAGGCAGCCTCTCTGCTAATGGGTGGGGTTGTGTTCCTGTTTTGCTAGTTGTTTGGCATAGGGTGTCCAGCACTGTGGTTTGCTGGTCGTTGAGTGAAGCTGGGTGCTGGTGTTAAGATGGAGGTCTCTGGGAGATTTCCTCCATTTAATATTATGTGGAGCTGGGAGTTCTCTTGTTGACCAGTGTCCTGAAGTTGGCTCTCCTACCTCAGAGGCAGAGCCCTGACTCCAGGCTGGAGCACCAAGAGCCTTTCATCCACACAGCTGCCAGTGTTGGAGGGTCTCCTGCAGAGGCGGGGGGCAGCTGTGGCTCACCACAGGGACAGGGACACTGGCGGCAGAAGTTCTGGTAAGTATTCCTTGGCGTGAGCCGTCCTGGAGTCCACCATTAGCCCCACCCCTGGGTGTTGTTTTATTCTTATCAGTAAATCATTGTCAATTTCAAATAATTGTATTACTTTTGGGAACTTTCCTGTTGATGGCTAAGCATATTTATTGGTCGTTCATTCTTATTTGCTTTGGTCATGTAGGGGAGCCACTTAATCAATTGACTGCTATTCCTTCTGGCTTTCTCTTTAGATTGTGGATACAAGTTTGCTCTTGGTTCAGAACTCTTTTAGTGTTCTTTCAGCAAACATTTATTCAGTACTTAGTTGCCCCCTGACAGCGTAGAAGCATCTAAAATGAAACACTTCCTATGGGCCTGGCCCTGTCCAGTCAATGAGCCAGAGAGAAGCAACAGTGCCTGACGTTACATTAGGAGCTCCATCTTCATTTGTCAGGGAAGTTTGTTGCTATGCCACTGATCCTTGTTCTCCTTAGAAAATAGGCAGGATCTCCCTATTTAGTCTCCCCTTACCATATGGCAGACTATCTGCTCTGGCTTCTCATTCCATTTGGAATTGGGGCTTCATCCTAGTTCCCCCTCATCCAGGTCTTGCTATCACTTTATTTCCATATCAAAAAACTGAACCTGGAACTTGCCTAACCTATACCTTGTCCTTGTACACCTACCTGAAGCTGAGAACTGCTCCCCTGGTTCATGTCAGAGCCATCAGTCGAGAATGCCATCCCATGTCAAGCTAAGGTTCACCAAGCAACCTTTAACCATGTCAGTATGAACTGCTGCTCCTTTCTAAAGAGGGTCCATCCAGTTCAATATCCTAAATCCTGTCTGATCTGGTTTTAAGCGGAACTTTAGCTTTTATGTTGCTAGGGCTTTGGAGAATCTCTAGCCTGGCAATCATATACCAGGCAATGCTGGGATACCTCTGCTGAGCTAGAACAACAGTGCTTATGTTCTCCAATAGTTTTTCCTTTCCTTTATGTATAAACTCTCCACTTTGCTCTCACACAGTATCTATGGTATTGACTAATTAGAGGACATCATATTTTCCCCAGCATCAGCTTTCTTTCCTTTATTAGCTAAATCCTTGGTGATATACTGCTAAGTCTGGTGTGTGGTTTTACTCTAAGAAATAAAGTAGATAAACATTCAGTCCAATCTGGGGTCATGTCTGTTGTAATATTTTAAAAGAGGCACTCTTAGATTTTTATTTTTACCACCTTCTCTAAGCAAGAGCATAGAGCATAGATAAAATAATCATTATAAAATTATGTTTTTCTACAGGTACAAATAAAGCCTTTTCAAATATCTGCATCCTTTCTGGTCAGCCCTATCTGAAGCTAAATGACTCAGGAAGGGTACTGCAGTTATATCTAAGTCTCACATTTTGAGGAGAGATTAATGACTCATTTAATCTAAAGCTTCCAAGTGAAATAAAACCCTTGGGTAGAATGAGCTAATGGTACAAAGAAAAGGGACCATAAAATTTAGTGTGCATAATAATTACCTGGGGTGGTTTTTCATAAGCCAGATTCCATGACCCAGCCCAGAGATTCTGAGCCAGCAGCTTGGAGCAGGCCCTGAGAATCTGCCTATTTCACAAACACTTTTGAAGATCTGATGCAGGAAGTTCCAGAACCCCACTTACCAAACTGGATCAGGTCTATGCGTGGACATGGCTTTATTGCCCTCCTTTGTCACGCTCTGGCCCTACATCTCTTTGGTTAGAATGTGGTGAGAGCTGTTTTCATACTACTTCCCTAAAGCTGTGTTTCTCCAAGTGAGCTCTGTGGACATCACAATAGCTTAGGAAGCTTGTTAAGCCTGTGACTTCCTGGGCCCTACCCCAAATTCTGAATGAGAATCTCTGGGAGTAAGAATTTGTATTTTTAATATGCTCCTAGTTGGCTCGTGTATGCTAAAGTTGAGAACAAATATCTCAACGATTTTTTTTTTTTTTTGGCGGTACGTGGGCCTCTCACTGTCGTGGCCTCTCCCGTTGTGGAGCACAGGCTCCGGACGCGCAGGCCCAGCGGCCATGGCTCACGGGCCCAGCCGCTCCGCGGCATGTGGGATCTTCCCAGACCGGGGCACGAACCCGTGTCCCCTGCATCGGCAGGCGGACTCTCAACCACTGCGCCACCAGGGAAGCCCCTATCTCAAAGATTTTGACAATGAAATTAAATAATAAAAGTTCCTAATGCTTATGTATTTATGTGTTTCTCAAAATACTTTCTCATATATTAATGTATAGTATGTTGGTGAGTTAGATAACACTATCCCCATTTTACCGATGATGAAATTTAGTTTCGTATTGGTGGATGGCCTGGTCCAAGTTGGTAAACAAATATGTGTCTCAAATTTTCTCTGAATCTTAGGGAAAAATCATTTCTCTATTCATTGCCCTGTTACTTATTTTATTCATCCATCCATCTATCCATCCACACACCTATTGATTTGTTTAACACATACTCACTGAAGACATGTGCCAGGTAATCTGTCAGGTGCTATAGATACAAAGATAAGCAAGGCTCAAATTTCATTTTTAAAGAATTTGTAGTGTAGAGAGTGATGGGGTAAAGTGAGAAAAAGTTAAAAAAGCCCACAAAAATAGGTACAGTCTATTTTCCTTGTTTTGTTAAGAGTGGGCTGCTGGGCATCATTATATGGTGAAATGGAGTTAGTTCTTACCCACTCACTCTCCCTGTCCCTCCCCCCACCCCATATGCAAATGCTGGGGACTTCCCCTTTTGTACCATCATCATAGCTTTAGGTATCTAGTCACGTTCTCCATCACAGGGGCTTAGGAGTATATACTGGTCTTTGGTTTTTCAGATGTGGCTAAGGTATAGATAAAGCTTATTGTTGCTGGACAGTCAGCAGGCAATTTACTGTTAGCTGTGCTTCCTGGATGACAGTGACAAGGGCAGTAATTATTGCCTCTAAGCACATATGATATATAGAAACGACTTAAATGGCTACTAGGTGTTGTGCAAGTCTTGAATCATCTGCCACGTGCTAGTGGCAGCTGGCATTCACGAGGTAGAGGGTCTGCAGTCGCTTGATGTCAACTCTTCTGGCCCGTTCATGTGATCTCTGTTCTTCCCTTTAATCTGGTGGAATGATTAGCCCCTCTAGAGGCAGGGAGTCCAGATCACTTTCTATTTCCCCCAATCTGTTAAGCTAAGTCACACCACGGAGTTGCTGATGTTTGCAGATGGGCAACAATGTCATCTTTTTGGTGCATTTTCTTTTTTTGTGCCTGTATATGCGTTCTTTTTTTTTTTTTTTAACATCTTTATTGGAGTATAATTGCTCTACAATGGTGTGTTAGTTTCTGCTTTATAACAAAGTGAATCAGCTATACATATACATATGTCCCCATATCTCTTCCCTCTTGCATCTCCCTCCTTCCCACCCTCCCTATCCCACCCCTCTAGGTGGTCACAAAGCACCGAGCTGATCTCCCTGTGCTATGCGGCTGTTTCCCACTAGCTATCTGTTTTACGTTTGGTAGTGTATATATGTCCATGCCACTCTCTCACTTTGTCACAGCTTACCCTTCCCCTTCTCCGTATCCTCAAGTCCATTCTCTAGTAGATCTGCATCTTTATTCCCGTCTTGCCCCT
Organism: Phocoena sinus; assembly: GCF_008692025.1. NCBI lineage: Eukaryota > Metazoa > Chordata > Mammalia > Artiodactyla > Phocoenidae > Phocoena > Phocoena sinus. The sequence goes on from NC_045774.1 coordinate 44,506,465, forward strand.
AGGTTCTTCTGACCATTTTTCTTTCTTTTCTTTTTTTTTAGATTCCATATATAAGTGTTAGCATACGGTATTTGTTTTTCTCTTTCTGAGTTACTTCACTATGTTTGACAGTCTCTAGGTCCATCCACCTCACTACAAATAACTCAATTTCTTTTTATGGCTGAGTAATATTCCATTGTATATATGTGCCACCTCTTCTTTATCCATTCATCTGTCAGTGGACACTTATATTGCTTCCATGACCTGGCTATTGTAAGTAGAGCTGGACACTTATATTGCTTCCATGACCTGGCTATTGTAAATAGAGCTGCAATGAACATTGGGGTGCATGTGTCTTTTTGAATTATGGTTTTCTCAGGGTATATGCCCAGTAGTGGGATTGCTGGGTCGTATGGTAGTTCTATTTTTAATTTTTTAGGGAACCTCCATACTGTTCTCCATAGTGTCTGTATCAATTTACATTCCCACCAACAGTGCAAGAGGGTTCCCTTTTCTCCACACCCTCTCCAGCATTTATTGTTTCTAGATTTTTTGATGATGGCCATTCTAACTGGTATGAGGTGATACCTCATGGTAGTTTTGATTTGCATTTCTCTAATGATTAGTGATGTTGAGCATTCTTTTATGTGTTTGTTGGCAATCTGTATATTTTCTTGGAGAATGTCTGTTTAGGTCTTCTGACCATTTTTGGATTGGGTTGTTTGTTTTTTTGATATTGAGTTGTATGAGCTGCTTATAAATTTTGGAGATTAATCCTTTGTCAGTTGCTTCATTTGCAAATATTTTCTACCATTCTGAGGGTTGTCTTTTCATCTTATATGGTTTCCTTTATTAGGTCCCATTTGTTTATTTTTGTTTTTATTTCCATTTCTCTAGGAGGTGGGTCAAAATGGACCTTGCTGTGATTTATGTCATAGAGTGTTCTGCCTATGTTTTCCTCTAAGAATTTGATAGTGTCTAGTCTTACATTTAGGTCTTTAATCCATTTTGGGTTTATTTTTGTGCATGGTGTTAGGGAATGTTCTAATTTCATTCTTTTACATGTAGCTGTCCAGTTTTTCCAGCACCACTTATTGAAGAGGCTGTCTTTTCTCCATTGCATATTCTTGCCTCCTTTATCAAAGATAAGGTGACCATATGTGCATGGGTTTATCTCTGGGCTTTCTATCCTGTTCTGTTGATCTATATTTCTGTTTTTGTGCCAACACCATAGTGTCTTGACTACTGTAGCTTTGTAGTATAGTCTGAAGTCCGGGAGCCTGATTCCTCCCGCTCTGATTTTCTTTCTCAAGATTACTTTGGCTATTCGGGGTCTTGTGTGTTCCCACACAAATTGTGAAATTTTTTGTTCTAGTTCTGTGAAAAATGCCATTGCTAATTTGATAGGCATTGCACTGAATCCGTAGATTGCTTTGGGTAGTATAGTCATTTTCACAATGTTGATTCTTCCAATCCAAGAACATGGTATATCTCTCCATCTGTTTGTATCATCTTTAATTTCTTTCTTCAGTCTTATACTTTTCTGCATACAGGTCTTTTGTCTCCTTAGGTAGGTTTATTCCTAGGTATTTCATTCTTTTTGTTGCAATCGTAAATGAGAATGTTTCCTTAAGTTCTGTTCCTGGGTAAAAATACCAAAGAAATTCCCACACTGATTTGTAAGGGAATGTATCAGTCATGTCCTAGGCCCTGTCTCAGATCCTTTTGTCCTCATGAGCTCTAGGATCCCTTGTCACTCTACTGCCCAACAAAGTCCCTTCAACCTACCCTGTATGGGATTTGTAACCACTATTGCAGTAAATAATTCTACGGATTGCTCAGTTCAGCCCTCAGAATCCACCTGGATTTCTCAGTCCTTCCACCACTGCAGGACTCAGAGGGAGGTCCCTTTCTGATTAAGTAATTGTTGCCTTTTGTCCCCAGTGCCCACTCTCTTTCCTCATTTCCCCATACAACAAAACAGTTATTATACATAACTGGAGAGAGGGCTATATATGACATTCTGTAATCAGTATATATGTGGGAAATACATGGAACAACAATGTGACTGGAAAGGGAAAACAGCCTTACTAATCTTTCTAATTGTAATAGGAATTATCTTTGTAGCTCTTCCCACAAAGGTATTTGTACTCCGTCCTACTCATCCTCTGGTCTTTTTACTTTTCCTTGTATTTCCTCATACTTTTGTTGAATATGGCTCAGAACGCACAAAAGAGGATTAGTGGTCTTTTAAGTTTCTTCTCTATCCTAAGTTTCTATGAGTCTGTGATCACTATGGATCAGTGAATGACCACTGGAATAAAGTTGGGCTAGAAGGAAAAAAAAAAACAACTCAGAATAACATAACAGATAAAGAAAGCTCTTTCATGCTGAACTGACTATTCTCTAAGTCACCAGAGACTGTAGCAAATCATTTCGGGGGAAAAGGCAAAGAGAGAAAAGACAAGAGAATTGTACTGTTCAACTTTCAATAAAAAGTGTTGTTCAGGTTTTTTTTTTTTTTTTTTAGTATTTAGCTAACAAAATTAGTTCAGGAACACACTTCTGGACAGAATATCAAATACCTTGCCCACTTCTCCTGTTTGACACCTCCTTGCTTTTCTTTGTTTCAGTGCAAATTTTTCATTTTCATCAAGTGAGTCCATGAAATGGGATTGCTAATATGTTTGACTAGGACTCATTGTATCTGATGAAACAGATTTCAATGCTCTGTACTAGCATGCTGCATTACAGAAAAGTCACTTGCACTCAGACTAAGTAATATTTATTGGGTGATACACTCTTAAAGTGGAAGTAAATGCCTTTCTTTCATACCTGTTTCTCTGCCAGTTTTTCCTTTTCTTTTCTGTTTTTGTTTTCAAAAAACTGAGCACCTTTTCCCTAAATGGACTCTGGTAACCTGTCAATGTGAAGAAACAGTCCATATCCTGGTGATGGAAGGTCTATTCTTATCCCCAGCCTATTGGGAAATACCCTCTGACCTGTCACTCTTCTCTGTAAAACTAAGACTAATTTAAAGATAAATTGTCCGGAGCTACTGTGAAGCAGAAGCAAAGATAAAGTTAATGGGAATGTGATTCGATTTTTAAAAATCTGATTTACGCACAGCTTTTCAGTAGCACATTTATAACATCAAATGAGGAACATCTGTACTAAAGGAAACAACAAATTCCTTGAGATTTCATTATGAAAAGAAATCAAATTGTGAGGAAAGACAAGATATATAGGCAATTATTCAATATCAACATGGCTGACAAGTTCAACTATAACTGGTTAGAAAAAAATAATTAAATTCCTTGAACCATAAGCTTGTTCAGTTTTTTTTATCTCGACTGTCTGGGGGGAATAGAATAGTGATTGTATATTGTGAAGCAAGGACAGGTTTTGTCACTAGAAACTTCACATCTTTCAGAAGAGCTGTGATGATGAGAGCTACACTTTATTATTGGATGATATCAGCCTCTTAGCAGAGACATTTATTGTTCACTAAGCATCCTTGTTCTCTCTCACAGTCTTGGCTTCCTTCCAGTTACCTGCAACCATGTGACTTTCTAGCCCACAGGTTGGGGTGGAAGTGACCTTGTCACTTCTGGGCCAAGGCATTTGTGGACAGGTATAAGTTCTCTACTTTTCTGCCACTGTGAACACCAAAGTAGAATCTTCACCAACTGAGATCCCCAAGTGAGTATATGGAACAGAAACCTTCACTGATCTACACTGACCTGTAGATGAATCAGAAATAAACTTTTGTTGTATTGAGCCACTTAAGTTTGGGGATTAATTTGTTACTGCAGCGTGAATCAGTGTGTACTGATTAACACAACTGCATAGATGTTGCTAATTCAGACGTCATACTAATTTTATTGCTCTGTTACAATTTTTTGAAGTATTTAATTTTACTTTTTAAAAGCAGAAATATTTTAGAGAGGTAAAGAGAGTAGGAAACTACCATAGTTTCTAACTTTTATTCCAACTTTATTTTAAGGCTTTTGTTTTTGTTCCAGGAGTTGTTTAATGGTATCATATTCAGTATCACTAGATACAGGTAAAAATGTGAACACTTCTACCAGGGTTTCAGTAATTTCATCAACTTAGCATTTTATTTCTTTAGGTAGAAACATCTTTCAATCAAGGCATCTTTCAATCAGTCCACATTCTCCAGGGTTGCTATTAAATTTGTGGAAGAGATAGGAACAACTTTTTTAAAAGAGCTCTGACAATTTATAACTAGGCACTGGGCTGTTAACTTCAAGCCAAGTGGGAGAATATATAGTCTTGCTAAATTTATATTTCAGATGTTCTAGTAAACATACCTATTGTTTAAATATGAATTTTTATTCTGCTGCTGATAGAACCAAGAATTTAGGAAGTGATTTTTAACACAAAATCCAATGTAAAAGGCAAAACTTTGACATAATAATTTCAAATGTGGATGCAATGTACATTAATTTGGTAGTTAGGTTGCAAATTGTACATTTAATTTATTAATAAGTATTTATTGAAGTCCTCAAGAATATTAATTGTTTGAACTCATCATCATCAAATTATTATAAAGCCCAAAGTCAGGGCGTTATGTGCAACGATTCTTTAAATTCCACAACAACACGATGAAAAATTTATCATCATTAGCCTTAGCCTTAAATGAAGACCTTGAAGCAGAGGAAGGTATAGTAACTTGCCTAAGGCCACATGGCTAGGAAGTGATGTAGTCAGGCTTTGGATCCAGGATACCCAGTTCCAGAGCCCTCTCTCTTAATCCCTACACCTTACTAAATCTATTACTACCTGTCAGGTATTTTATTACACATGTCATGGTTAATATTTCAATTACTTCACTTATGAGGTATGTATTAATATCCTAATTTTCACAAGAAGACTGAGGAAGAGAAATGTTAAGGTAAATCAACTATACTCCAATAAAAATTAATTTAAAAAAAGAAAAATGTTAAGGAGCTGGAACCTAATCATACAACAGCAAATATTGTGGTAGGAGTTGACTTCGAACCATGATTAAACAGGAATGAATTTGATTTCCAAATGATGATGTAGCTAAAAACTCTGTGTTCAGATATAGACACATGACACAATGGAAGGTCCTGTGCAATTGATAAATTTGGCAATGACTTTGTGGCCCTCTAAATACATTATAGTTACCATTCAGATATTTAGTAGGGCTGTCCGATTTCAAAACAAGAACAAAACAACTATACTCCCAGTTAAATTTAAATTTTAGATGAACATAATTTTTTTTTAGTATAAGTGTCCATACAATATTTGGGACATACTTATATAAAAAATTATTTGTTTATCTGAAATTCAAGTTTAATTGGACCTCCTCCATCTTATCTGGCAATCCTATTTTCTAGAAGTTTCATTACTTGTACTTTCATTTTGTGATCATTTACCACATTCAAGGTACAGCTCCCTTTTGTTATGTCTTTGGAGTAAAGGTATTATAAAAATATATAGTTCATTATTGCTATTTATTTACCTACAACAAATGGGGAAGATGGGATGAAACAGTTTTTAATCTTTCCTTTAGTATATGGAATATATAAACACGGACATTCATATAAATTGCTTCTTTGCCTTATTCTCTAGTTACAGTGTGTCAGTTCCTCCTTCATCTACTTATAAAATGTAGATACAGATGCTCATAGAGCAAAACCCCACATATTTATTAGTATTTCATACACATGTACTTGAAAGCTAATATGAACCTCCTTGAAGTCAAATACATTTAACAATAGATATTATTAGATTAGAGTTTTGATGGTCTGACTGTTGTTTTGAGAACATCACTGAGAAATTTTGTTTATGGATCAGATTCTGAGACTGTCTCTTAGTTTGAATATAATTTTTCTTGGAAATCTTGACTGCTGTTATTATATGCTCTTTCCTTTTTTTTTTTTTTGCGGCACGCGGGCCTCTCACTGTTGTGGCCTCTCCCGTTGCGGAGCACAGGCTCCGGACGCGCAGGCTCAGTGGCCATGGCTCACGGGCCCAGCCGCTCCGCGGCATGTGGGATCTTCCCGGACCGGGGCACGAACCCGTGTCCCCTGCATCGGCAGGCGGACTCTCAACCACTGCGCCACCAGGGAAGCCCCTCTTTCCTTCATTTTGAACAAATCACAATGTAGTCAGAGTACAAAAACACTTTAGAACAAAAGTTTGATGAAAAATAGTAAATTATCATTATCTTGGATTTTTTTTTTCATTTAAAAACCTGTCTCTTCTCCATTTATGGAGTTGGGGGCTGTAGAGGGCACTAATTTCTGTGCCATAGCAACAAAAGCCCAATATACCTGAGAATGGAACAAAAAATAGGATTGGAGATTTGTGGTTGTTTTGGAAAATAGTTTCCAAGATGTGCTTCATTCATCTCTGTTAATTATTAAAATCAGCTGACTGACCCTGTGACAAGAGTGACTAATTTCCAATTTTCATTTGTTCTGGCTCATCTTCTTCTCTGAAGTTCCTTGTTAATGTGTGAAAATAACTGGTGTTGCTTTTCATTTTCATTGGAATGGTTAAACTCATTGCTTGGACTGATGTAAAGTTTGTGAAAAGGAATACATGACATTATATAAATGTGAACTTTATAATAATTAAAGTACACGAGGAGAAGAGAAAAGAACCCCAGATTTTTCATTGCAGAAGTAAGAAAGGGAAAGGTGAAGCAAGTGTTTTAATCCCAGAGAGTTGCATCTTACTCCTTCCATCATCTGCTCTCCATCAAGTGGTCTTGGGCTGTGAGAGCCTAGGAGTGGAGTTTCTTCTTATCTACACAGTAGCAAAAATCCACAAATTTAAAAATCTGGTGATCCTCCTCCCTGTCTTTTTTTCTGGAATTTCCTTGATGGTCTATGAAATTTACTGGGCTGAAATTGAAATCCAGGAATGTTAATTATTTACCTAAGAAAAATATCTGAAAATAAGATTTTTCATATAAATTACAGAATAAAATGAATCTAAATTCATTTTTCTTTAATTTTAATATTTCAAGATTGCACTTTATCTGCACATTGTATGTATTTCCTTATAACAATGACTTTGTTAAGAAAAATTCTAATGATGGCCTGTTTTATTCAGAGAAAAAGGTCCCAGAACAGTGTTTGAGAGCACCTCTCCACAAAAAGGGAGAAATCCCTGTTAAGTACAACGTCTATTCATCTTCAGTAGGAAAGAGTTTCCTAGGCTCTTCTCTTCACTAATTCTGGGGAAATTGGTCAGAAGGAGGTTAAATTGCATGGCTGTATATTTATATCAGTATCTTTATCATGTATATCTAGATTTTGCCATACTCAGTGCAGGCTTACATAAACCTTTTCAGCTCTGAAAGGATTCTTCACATTAGGAAAGGAGGATAAGTCATCCTCATTGCTACTTAGGAGAACTTGTTTTCTACTTCTGTGACGCAGTTAGTAGGCTTCATCGTAGCACACCAGAGACTGACAGAATTTGGGAAATTCACTTCCAAATGCATGGACTCAAGAGTAATCTTTTCAAGTCAGAGTACATAGGTACCTGGGGAACCATTTCATGAAATCATGTGCACTGGGTAGCTTTTATGGAGCTCATTTTCAAATGGGAACATTAGGCAGGAATCTGGCAGAGAAAATGTAATCAGGATTTATAATTAAGTGAGAACAGAATTTATAAACTTGATTATAATTGTAGGGTTTCTAGGCCCTTTTCCAAATATCAGCCACAGGCACTGCGACTACAAAATAAGAATTTGTAAACTAAGAATTCTTTATTACGATTTCAGTTCTGAAAACTTTGACAGGTTTAATCTCAAACTGAAAATATTGCAGTCCTTCTAAAGAAAGTTTGGTTATGGGATATTTCTGGTAGATCCAGTCTGGAAGTATTTCAAATAATTACATAAAATAACTTCTCAAACAAAAATTCATTGTTTTTCTTAAGAATGTTAGTACTGTTCTCTTTAAATGAAAGAATTTTTGAAAGATAAAAAGTTTGCTTATTTTGTAGGTACATCTTATCCTGGTAGGACTACAGACAGCTCCATCTCCCTCTTTCGTTTATTTTATTGTTGATCTTCTTAGGAGTTTGGAAACAATAATAGAATTTTTTAGAACTAGCAGCCAGGGAGTTGTGGGCCTTGGGCATTGTGGCTGCTGAGAAAGACAGATAAGCATGGCCCTGACTAGCTGCTGTAGCAGCAAGGGCTTGGAATTAGGTGACTCTACTCAAGACTGATAGTCTAGCTTGCATAGCATTAGCCAACATGGTGAAAGAACAGTATAGTGGTTCAGAGTTGGGTTTTATAATTATACCTAGCCTGACCTGGATGTGAACCTTGGCTATAATATTGACTAGCTGTGAGAATATGAGTGTTACTCAACTTAAGACTCAGTTTCCTCATGTGTAAACTGAGGCTAATAAAGCCAAATTTCATAATTATAAAAATTATAAACCTCATAAAGAGGTTTAAAATTAACATGTAAACATATATCCCTGATACATAGTGGATGGTCAAATAATGATGGTACCTATTTTCATTTTTGTTATTTCACTGAAAAGTTCTTGGCTGAGTTTCTAGCCATCTATATATCCCATGTATTCTTTTAAAGGATATTATATTTCCTCTCTGATTACATATAGTGTGTGTGTGTACCTACTTGTTAAGATATACAAGTAGGAACTAGTGTTTTACAATGGGGACAGAACAAAGTATAGACATTAATTATGGCTCTGTTTTTAGGTTAAATATAGGAAACACCTTTAAAACTTAAGATCCTTGATTTTACTTGTAAATAAAATCAAAATTATTGATCAACTCAAAGTACTCTGACTTCAGGGGCCTTAAAATCTGTTCAGTGAGGCAGAAGGCATGAACTCATGAAAAGTTAAAACAGACAGAAGACAGTACATTGCCAATGGCCAAAGGAGTGGATGGGAGTGAGAGACCTTCATGGCCACAGGCAGAGACCTGGGCTAGAGAAACCTGAGGGCCCTCAACAGCAGCCCTGAACTTAGAACTCTGCTGGGGTATGTGGGTGAGTGTGGAAGTCAGGCATCAGGGAGCTCTCACAGACAACCTCTTACCCAGCCAGAACACTAAGTAGAACATTCATCGTACAAACCAGTAGTGATCATGAAAATCTAAATAAACTTAATGGAAATTAATTAAAAATATATCAGCCTCTTTATAAAAAAGAATGTGGATTCATGCATTTAAAAAGATTTCTTATGGCCTATCTTGGAAACGTGATGCTGAAATAGAATAGTTTTTGAAAAGTGTTCTGGCTACTCCTACTGCAGCCTGAAGTGCAGAGACTATAGGAATTCTTGGGCGGGGCTGGTGGAGCTACGATCACTGGCAGGGAGAACGCTGTGGGTTTTGCTGTCTGTCACACTTTATTGATGGGATTCTTGTTACCCAACAGAACATTTCATGACGTATCCAGTTTTTGTTTTATTTTGTTTGGCTACCAGGAATATAAGGGTAAATTATATAAAACATGTTGACTTGGTGTTTGTTGTTTTCCTTTCCTGTACCTCTCAGGTTGTAATGATGCCTACTACAGTGGAGACACACGCACATACACACACCTTTCTAGAATACATATATTATGAATAATTTATTAGACAGATACATAAATGTGAGGGTGGCAGGAGTAATAAAGAAGAGTTTCTGGAGTTTTGCATAGTTTGTGTCTGAACCTCTGAGGGATCTGTCCTGTGAGTTCTTTCAGGCAGTTCTGTGTCTTATTCGACATTGTATCCCAGCACCTAACAGAGGACTTGCCATGTGGCAAGTACTCAACAGCTAGTAACAATAGTGAGAATACATTTTAATAGAGTAAGTTACCAATAAGTGAATAATAAGAATGAACATTCACTGAATGCTTACTCTGCTTACTATGGGTGGGTACTGTGTAAAATAACATGCACATATTATTTCATTTAATCCTGAGGTAGGTAGTTTTGGCCAAACTTAAATGATTAAGTAATCATTTAAGAGCCTTTAATTAACCTGTCTGGAGAAACATAACTAGGATGTGCCAGAGGAAGATGGGAACTAAGTCAGCTCGACCAGAGAGTCCTGGACGTAACTAGGCAAACCCTGCCTCCCTAAACAGGTAAAGGGATTTCATTAGTGAATCTGTTGATGCAGAGGAAGGTCTATCCCTATAGCTGCAAATTCTCTGGAATGACAACAGGGAAGAGTCCAAACATAAAAAGGCTGATTTAAAAAATTATATATATAACACTCCAGTTTATTATGTAGACTTTTACTTTAACCTGACCTGAAATTTGTGTTATTCATGTTGACACTAATTTTTTCTCTATGTATATATAGATATACACACACAAACACATGCACATATAATATATGTATGTGTGGGTGTGAGTGCATTTATGTGTGTATGTGTGTAAATGCCATCCCTAAAAAAATTATAGACCAAGGACTCCCCTTTAAGTGGCATTAAATTTAGAGAAAAAATGAAATAGGAAAACTGGAGGTAGGGATATTTGCATAGTATTTTGCCTTGTTTGCTAACTTTTAGTTCAATTTTTAGAAATACAGATAGTTACAGCATGATATGCTTGGAATTTCTCTTTTCTCTATGTCCTTCTGTGTGAACAGAGCAGAAAGTGTGAGAAGGTTTATTTTGATCTCCCAACAGAGGGACCAGTATCTCTCATATAGTCAACTGTTCTCTTCTTCCTGGAACATTTTCTTAGGTTCTGGAACACTGTATTTTCTGTGTTCTCTGTCTTATTAGCTATATCATCTAAGTTGCCATTGCTGGCTCTGTGTCCTGGGCTTGAATTCTCTCAGGTTGCTGCCAGACTCTGTCCTACACCACCTCCCTCCCTTCCCTTCTCTAGCTGTGCTCTCTCTTTGGGTGGGCTTGTGAATCTCACAGCTTTCAATGTCATCTACATCTTCACAAACTCTATTTCCAGTCAATGCTTTTACCACACCTCAAAAATGTAGAAATATCTTACTGTGTATTTGACATCTCTTTAACACAGACAATGAGAACTTTTGTTTTTCTCCTGAAACCTGCTTCTCCCTTAGTCTTTTCCATCTCATTAAATAGCACCACAATATACCCAGTTAGTTGCTCAAGGCACAAACCTACGAATGATTCTCAGTTCTCCTCTTTTCCTTCTAAGCCAACATGAAATCCTCAGTGGGTTCTGTTGTCTTTCTCCTTCATATCCTTAATTTTCATTTCATTTCCAACACTACCTCCTTGGTCTAGGCCACACTCTTCTCTTGCCTAGAATAGCCTCTTAAGTACTTTCCCTGGGTCTGTTTTTCCTCATTATCATTTAAGTATCAGGAGGGATCTTTTAAAATGAGTAATAGACTCATGTCTCTTCCCTGTTAAATCAACTCAAAGGCTTTGATCAGTCTTAGAATAAAATCCAAACACATAGCCTCGCCTGGTTTAGAACACCCTGTATAAATCTGCTCTCTGCTTGCCTTGTTTACTTCATGTCATACTAATAACCTCCCTCCTCCTTCCCTCCCCATCTTGGTCACTGTGTTTTTGCCATACTGGTCTTCTTTCTGTTCCTCAAAAACACTGTGTCTCTGCCTGACTTAGGGCCTTGATCCCAGCTGTTACTTATGCCTCAATGCCCTTTCACCTGACCTTTGCCTGCCCAGCTTCTTCTTGTCATTCAGATGTTATCTTAAACATCTTTCGTTTTGAGAAGACTTCCCTGACCACACAAACTAAAGTACACACCCAGTAACTCACTCTCTCTCACACCACCCTGTTTAAATTCTCTCCATAACACTTAACATGTTCTGAGAGTTTCTTATTTACATTATTTATATATGTATTTGTTTGTTTATCATTTTTGTCTCCACTAGAATATAAACTTCTTGAGAGCACAGACCTTATCTATCTTGTTCACCACAGTACCCAAAGGCCTAGTTAGTGCATGTCATAGTAGACCCTTGGTATGTATATGTTAAATATTGATAGAATGAAGCCTTGCATGTTGAATTCAAGATGTTTTTGAATGGATCCTCTGTAGCTCTTAGCTGGCTCCAACCCTTTAAACCATGGATCTTGGTTTATAAAGGAATAGATGGAATTGGGTGAGTTTTCTGGCAGGTACTAAGCATCCCACTGTGGGAGCTAACAGGCATTTTGCCTTATGCCAGCCTGAAAGGCTACATAGAGTTCTTGACTCTATGATCCACCCATAATTCTTGGCATCTGGAGTGCAGAATGAGAAAGTAATGATAAAAAATTGATATTCACCAACCATTATGTACTAATATAATATCCCAGGGAAATTAGGCTGATAAACACTCTGATTCAAAAATCCTCATAATCTAGCCCTCTAGGAATTCAAGCAAATCAGCAGGCAAACAAACAAACGTAAACTTAGTTACCAACATACTAATATTAAAGAGTCTGTAGTCACAGTCTTCTAGTTGTAAGGGTTGTTTAATCAATAATGTGATCTAAAAGGCATCCTCAGTAAGAGTTGACCAAAATGAAGTTCTGTGGTTGGTAGAATTTGATGTGGCTTTTGCCACCTGCTAGTAGTCCTGTGATTATGTTTTCTTAAAGAGCTCTTGCAGATGTATAATTAGTGGATTTTAATCCTGAGGGATTATCTAGGTGGGACTAATCGGATCCCATGAGCCCTTCAATAGCTGGGAGCGGTGGTAGAAGGGGAAGTCAGAGAGATTCAAAGTATGCATAGGACTGATGCCCCATTCCTAGGTTTGAAAAGGAGGTGAAGGGACATGTGAAGAATGTGGGTGGCCTCCACAAACAGAGAGCAGTCCTCAGCTCACAGCCTGCAAGGCAATGGGGATCTAAGTCCTATAGCTGCAAGGAATTGATTGCGAATCTCCTGTTCCCCATCTGCACTCTGGAGGATGGCCTACTGCTTACTAGTAGCTGCAGACTACCTCTGGCCTGGCCAAATCAGTGAACTTTTCTGTTATCTGGTGGGCTGGACCACACCTACTCCACCCCATCCCAAGTTTATTCTTCCCTGAGTATTCCCTCTCAGCCCTAGGCAGCATATAAAGTTCCCTTACATCTTATAGTTAATCTTTTATCATAGTTAATCATTCTTTATATTAAACTACCACTGTTTAATCTACTGTGTGATTTCTGTCTCTCTATCTCCTGATGAAACTTAGAATGATATAGCTGACCACGATGAAATCACTCATTTTAGGGCATTTAAGACCTGTTTTTGAATACATGATTTAATCAAATCTATATTTAAAGTTTCTATAGGTCATTGTCCACTGTCATAGGAACAGGAGTTCAAATTATACAGATTTTATCACGGGGAAGGAAATAGTCTTGTATTTGGATTTTTATTCAGAAGGTATTTTATCTCATATAATAGAAGTCACAGGAGCCTTATTACCTGTGTAGCAAAAATTTCCATGCCTATCTCTGCAGTGCAAGGCAAATTTTCAGAACAAATACATAAATAATTGCTGATGTTTAGAAAGAAGCTTAGCTTACTTACTAGACATAATTTCCAGGTTCTACTTATTTTATAACAAAGTAATTTCTACTTTAGAGTACCAAGTAATGATTGTTTTAAGTAACATGACTTTCACTGCACCTTACTTCTTCAAATTTTACAACTTCTTTACTCTTATTTTTAACTTAGGGTCTTGATAGACCACCTGCTTTTAACATATAAAGTAAGAATGTTTGGGGTCAGTCCTTCTTCTGCCATTTTGTGGTCAATGTTGAAAATGCTTTGTGTCCACTCACATGTACTACTTGGAGCTGAAGTTGTCCAGCTGGGGAGGAGTTCAGTGGGAGAATGTGGGTGGGATGCAGTGGATACAGTAGGAGAAGGTGGGCTGAAGCCCAGTCCATCTTCACTGACACTGCAGTGTTTCTAAGACACGACGCACAGGTGCATATGAAATGAAACTCTCATCAAAAGAGCATATGCAAATAAATGAAATTTCAGAATAACTCAAATCTTCCATTTGTACTTAATCATCATGAAGGGGACACAATGCCCAGTAATAACTCTTACAACCTCCTTTTTTCTCCTTTCCCATCCATTGTCTATGTGTGCCACTTCTGCTTTCAGCCTTTCACTCCCAATATCTCCCCGCAAATGCCTCAGCTTCTATCAGTGTTTGCCTCTTGCTCTCTCCTCCATCTTCCTTCCTTATTCTCCATTCAAGCAAGGGATTACCTAAATGGAAGGTGGAGAAGGAGAAGAATTTTGAAGCTGGCCAAGTTGGAATCCATTTTAGTGGTAGAGGTTTGACTTAAGCCTGGGAGATCTCATTTATTCTTCATTTAAAATTCCGTCACTGATGTTTACGAACAGTGCTAACTCCAATGAAAGACAACTGAAAAGTAATTTCCAGTCTATATTGAGTCAAAGTTCTAGAGCAGGAAGGTGTACTGTTTCTGAACTAGTTAATCTCTGGTCACAAAATCTGTTCCCTGGGAAACAGATTTTGAAATGGAGATTAATGGGCAGGACATCCATTAGGGATTGCTATTGAGTTGTGGGAGGGAGCTGAAAAGTGGGGTTGGTTAGGAAGGAGTTGAGCTTCAGTCAATCTCCATAATTGTGTTAGCTGACTCTTTGAGGAGCTCTAGGGCTGGGATGGCCCTTTAGAGCTTTCTTGGGTGGGGATGAGAGAACATGGTCTTCATGTTTCCACACTGACGTGTGGATGTGAACTGACCCTGGAAGGAAGTATAACTTTTAGCAAGGCAGTTTTCTTCAGCTAAGGCAGTCCTCAAAGAGGACTAGATTTTGGAGATCGTCTTCTGTCAGCATTCTCAACAGCTGGGGGAACAGGCCCTTCATTCCTTAAGAGAGATCCAGGCAGTATATCTGTGCGTCCATCACATGTGACCATATGATGGCATTTGTCAGCCAGACATGTGCTTGGTCAAACATGTCATTAACTACTACTTGTAGGAAATCTTAATAGAGATTTATCATGGAACCCTCTAGAAAAATCAGATTTTATTTCTAGCTGTCAAGGAAATTTATAGAACAGCTTTCCTAGGCTGACCCATTTGTAGAAAGAGAGAGGCTACTCCAAGGTTGGAATAGAAAAATTAACAAGATAAAGATATAAGTGAACACGGAGTCCATGACTCCTAGACTATTAGGAAATACTGCTTGTGCAGCTGGAAGGGTGACCGAAGACAGAGGGCAATGATCCTAATTTTGGATAATTTTCTTTCAGCCTTCTCAGGTGACTCCTGTGCCTCCACAGCAATTTCTTCCTACAAATAAGCAAGGATTGGTGGTTCAGATGAAGGTGTCTATGTCCCATCACCATTAGCTGGAAAAGTGGGCACTCTGGAAAGGCTTAATAATAAATATACCCCGCTTTGCTCCCATCCCACATTCCTGAAAGTTTTGTTTGGAATGCCTTTCATGTTTTGGAAAATGTGATCTAAAATTCTGAAGGTCTAAATCTCTCTCACAGAGCTATCAGAAGACACATCATAGTCAATGGTTCTGTTGGCTCACTTCCTTGTTCAGTTATGAGCTCCATGTAGGCAGAAACCATGCCTCTGTTCTCTATCCCTCCTGACAGGCATTCCAAGCAGAAAGCAGATTCTCATCAATGTTTGTTGAGTGACTGGATGAGTAAATGAATGGTTGTTCTATACTGCTTTTATGGTCTTGCTACTCAGTACTTTTTTCTCTGAGAATTTAAAATTATTTTACTAACTGGCCACTAGCCTCCTGCACAACAGACACAGCTATGTTGGGACTTAGTATCAAAACGTACCAGAAATGTCTACTGTGTATCTAATTAGTTGGGAGCAGAGTATCTTGCCTTAAAGACCATCTGCATTTTTTAAGAGCAGAGGGAGCTTGTGTGGCCGAAGCCTCCAGATTCCAATTCAATTAGGTGCCAGACTGAAGAGAGCTGTAATTGGAATCTAATCAGGCCATCAATACTGATAAGAGTAGGAATCAGTCAGAGCAACCACATCAGCCTGAAGAACAGAGAGTGCCTGATTTGACCTTTATTTAACCGGAAGGTGATCATGTTGCAGCTGCATATGAGTACAGAAGCTCTGCGTGGCTGTGATGGGAAGTGGAGGACACAGTAGAAGTTGCAGATGTGAATGTGAAGTGGAAAGACCAAATTCTACTGGAAAAGACTAATAGTGAATATAAAGTAAGGTTAAAAGGAGTAACCAAATGGGGGTAGCATAAGAACTCCTGAAGTAAGAGTAAGGGCAATGTGGTGGTTCTGTAATGCCTCAGTGGAGAGCTCATAGCTCTATAGATGAGGCTGCAGACACATGACCAGAGCATATAGAGAAGTTCTCTCGGTTCAGGTGGTCCTTCCTTATACTTTACAAAGAAAGTAAAACATGTGAGGTGCTTCTTAGGTTTTTCTCTCCTACTTTACACTACAGTGATTCAATCCTCTTGGTATTTACCTATATACATCTAAATAACATGCTTATATTGCTAGCCACTGCCCCCATTACAAAAAAAAAAAGTTTGTTTTCTATCTACTGACTTTCAGGTATAGAAGATGAAGATTTTAACCCTCTTTCATTGCTCCCTTCCCTCACACACATGAATAGGTTGCATTACAAACATTGTAATTTCAGTTAGATCAATACACGTTAATATTATTTTGATTATGTAAGAAGATTCACAATGAAGCCATGCAGTACGCTGTGATACATTTTCCTTTCCTGTCTGTATTTTGTCCCTCACCCCATGGCTCGGTGCTTATGTTTGTCATGGTTTTCTTTTTCTGCCAATTTTCTTTGCTGCAACTGTTAAAATCTACACTCAAGGTGTTCAAACACATTAAATATCGTATCAGTTTCATTTCCTTGAAGAGATTTCACCTGAGACCTGTAATCTGCTCCTGACTGGCTGATGCTTTCTCAATCTGCGTCTCATAATCTCTCTATATTTTGCCTTTCTCCTTGTTTTAATCTCCATTTCCTAGATTCCCATATCTTTCTCTTTCCAGGTTTACTCCCTCATTTTGGTAGAATCACATTGTCCATAGCTTCCTGAGACTGGATACATAGTAGGTAGAGTTTTTGACAACTCAATTGTTTGAAAACGTCTTTATTTTACTCTTACCTATAATTAATATTTGGCTGGATTTGTAAATTAGAGACAATTTTCTTTCAGATTGTTGTTGAGGAGCCTGATGGTGCTCCAATTCTACCCCCCGCCCAGCTTTATTGAGATATAATTGACATACAGCATTGTGTAAGTTTAAGGTATACAAGGTGTCGATTTAATACATGAATATATTACAAAATGATTACCACCACTGGGTAAGCTAACACCTTCATCATGTCGCATAATTGCCATTTCTTTTCGTGGTGAAAACATTTAAGATCTACTCAGCAACTTTCAAGTATATAATACAGTTTTATTCATTATAACCACCACGCTGTATACTAGATCCTCACTGATTCTTGATCCTTTGTATGAAACCTATTTTATTATCTCTGGAAGAATATAGTATCTTTTTCCTGAAGTTGTGAAATGTCGTGATGATGTGCACTAGTGTGAGTCCATTTTAATCCATGGTGCTGGATTCTTCTCAGGCCTTTCCAATAAGGCAACTCAGAGCCTCATTTCTGGGAAAATTCTTAAATAGTTATTTGAAGAATCCCTTCCCTTCAGTTTTCTGTTTTTTTCCTTTTGGAGCTCTTTTTATTATCTTTTCTCTATTTCTGTCGTTTTGTCTTTTTGCAACATATCCTTTATCTTCCAAACATTCTATTGAGATTTTTTTTTCATTTCTGCTGTCACATTTTGAATGCCAAGAACTCCTTTTGTTCTCTAAATACCCACTCCCCCTTTTAAAAATAGCATCATCTTCTTTCTACACAACTATGCTTTTTATTATTTCTTTCTGGCTCATATTGATAGTATTTGTTTGAATATTTTTTCCTCTGCATGGTTTCTTTTCCCTTCAGATTGCTTTCTTTCATTCTTTTTTTTCTCTTGGTTGCCACTTTTCATACTAGATGTTGCCTCAGATATGTAGTGATATGTGCCTCATATTTAAAGGTGGGACAATAGCAAGCTGATAGGAGCTCTGTACTTGGGGATGGGCTTCCTTAAATGTGATATTTACTCCTATTGTGATCAGGCTGGCCCTTGCCTTGGGTAACTTGGTAACCCTGGATGTCTATTTCTTTAGGTGTTTTCTCTTGGGCTGGTCAGATTTCCAGGAGAAATCTCCTCCAGTTTCTTGACTCGAGGGTTTACATCTGATTGGCTAGCATTCTGAGAGGCTAGAGGTGGAAGAAAGCTGAAGGTCTGAATGTTAGTGTGTCTACATTGTAAACTATTTTAAATTGAGCCCCACGCCCACACCCCAACCAATTGCACTGTAGCTGTGGTTAGTGTTCTACAACCCTGACACCTTCTGTCACCTTTCCAGAAAACAAACCTCTGGTCTTCTGTCAGGGTGAGAGAGGGGCACTGGTTTGTGCATAAGGCTTGTTTCTTACATTTTCAACCAAACTTTGGTTGTAGCTCCATCTTCACCCCAACTTTCCAAGATACCCAGAGCCACCAATTTCTGAGACTCTGTGAGTTCTGCAATGTATGTAATTTTGCTCCTCAGCTTTCCCAATTTGGGATTCAAAAAAGATCTCAGGTTGTAATGTCGGTTACCACACAACCTTTTGCTTTTAAGTTTCTGGATCTCTCCCTTTCTCTCTATCCTCGTGGATTTATGCCTTTAAAAAAATTCACTTACAGTCATTTTAGAGCTAAATCCCTGTGCTCAATACTCAATACACATTTAGCCAGAAGTTTTCAACTGTGTTACTACATGTTGTTACAAGCTATCTCTATACAGCTAAGCCAATTTCTGTTCAAAATTTATAATCCAAGATTATATTAGACATCACTGAAGAAAATGAACGGAATTTTCTTTTGGTTTTTGCTACTCTACAAACAAGGAAAAAAGAATAAAAATGACTTTGTGCTTGTCCTATGACATACTATACTTGTATTTCTGCTGCTAATATATTAACTCTTTTGTAGTGGAATAGAGTATCTGAGTCTCAATTTCTATCCACATAATGACAAAGATCATCCTGGCTGGGATTTGTGTCTAAGGAGTAGATGCTTGACACTGAGTCTTAAAGGGCTAAAAATTAAAGGAAAATATTTTACTTTAGGTAGCTGGAGTCAAAAGGGAAAAGAGAGAGTGAGTATATGAGCTAAAGTTCTTGTTAAATGTTGAGGGTCAGAGTCAGATAAACCAAAAGCAAATTTTAAGTCCATGGGTAGAAAATTAGTCTGGGATTATATCTGGAAAGCTTTAAGTCATATGAGAAATTTAAATTTTAAATAGAGATGAAGGGGTATTCTTTTAATAGAGTCAACTTTAATGAAATTTAAAATATGGAACTAAATTTTCATGGATCATTCAGAAACCCCAGGTCAAAAATGAGGGACAAAAAAAAAAAAAAGTGACAGAGCTGAGTGTCAGTAGCCAGGTAGATCTAAAGCCTTATGGAGCAAGGAGACCTCTGTGGATGAATTTGTAGGGTCTGAGACTTGCTTGATATTGGTCATTAACAAGTTGTGCAAGGAGGGTATGTCTTCTTTAAAGACACAGATGAAAGATATCACATCTGAAATGCTCTCAATACTAATCTGAATGAGAACAGATTCGTGATATCTTTTAGGACACTCTTGAGTGTAAGATGTGTTTAGTCCTTAGCATCACAGCCAGTGAAGATAGAAAGAAACCTAAGGCTGATAGAAGGATGGGAGTAATCTATATAGTTCTGAAGTCTGGCCTCTGAGGGGGTAATGGGCTGTATCATTCATTGATTTATTTACTCATTTATTCTTTCAAAAAATGCTTATTTATTAGTTTCTATTTGTCAGGCCCTGTCCTTGGTACTGAGGATATAGTAGTGAACAAGATACATTCTTCTGCCTTTAAATATCTTATAATTTCTTGAAGAGCTCAGGAGTGGATCAAGTGAAGGTTATAATGGGGATTCAGTCCAACAGATAGGAGAGTATCAAAGGGATTCCAGGAAGGAAGTGATATCCAAAGTGATACAGGCTAGTGGTAGGGTCATGGACTAGGAGGACATCCCATTCATCAGAATTCAATGCAGAGAGAAGTGTTCGTTGTTGACTCATTCCTTCACAACATTACTTACTAAACGTCTTACAGAGTACCAGGCACTGTGCTAGGGGTTAGTAGATAGACTCTTTAGTTATATATACATGAGAAAAAATGGTTCCTGCCCCCAAAGAGCTTGCATCTAGGAATAGAAGAAGGCCATAAATAAACAATTACAACATAGGATGTGAAGTGCTACAATAGACGTAGTACAGGATGCATATGAACATTCAGGAATGACACTTAAACTAAACCTGGGAAATGAGGGGAGACTTCTTGGAGGAAATGGCATTTATGCTGCGACCTGAAGGGTGAAGAGCTCCTGAGGCAAGGGTGCAAAGTACAATGAATACCCGACTTTTCCTGGCTGGAACTTATATGCCCTTCTGACTGGTGGCTTTTCTATCTTGGCTGATAGGAACTCAAAGAAAGGAAACCAATATTATCCGAGATGTATTTAAGTTTGTACCTTTCAGAGTTTCTTAAACAGAACACAGGACTTCCAGGTTTCTTGGGTAGTGCAGTACAAATAAATCTATCTGTAATATGTCTGTCGAAGAAAACCAGGACTAGTTATTATAATTCATGAAAATTCCAGATGTTTAAGCAGGCATTTGATGAAACTTTTGGAAAACTACAACAAAGGCAAATGGTGTGTAAATGATGTTAAATTGCAAGATCTATTTGGAAACTATTAAAAAAACCCAGTCTATACCATAGTGATATCAAGGGGGTTGTTTGGGGAATTTTGACAATCCTTGCTCTCCCCATATCCATCGATCCTCAAAGGAACATTAGTAGCAATGTACTTACTATAGTAAGCCCTGCTTCAAGTCAAGTCCCCTTTTTTGGACTAGGTAACTTCCCATAAGCTCTTTTTATGTAGAAATCTAGAGCTGCCACAGAGTCTGCATAACATAAAACTTATGAAAGAATTTGTCTCAGCAGAAAACTCTGCAGCATTTTCTGATGGAGAGGATTCAAAAGAATACTTACCTACCAAAGCAGGTTTTAATGGATAAATCTAGTTTGGGTTTGGTAACAGATGATTCTAGAGAGCTTGCTTACTGCTTTGAAGTTGTATTTATTGCCATTTTATTGTTTATCTCTTAACCCCATATTTTGTGTAAGACCATTATCTCGCCAAACAAGTTTTGCTGACCATAGTACTTTTTAGAAATACAACTTTCAAAATAGAGGGGCAATTAACTAAATTCCTGACCTTCTCCAGATGAGCTTAGGAAATATGTAGGGTCAGAATTGCAAGTGTTGAGTAGGGATTTAGAATAACAGCATGTGTTGTATTTTATTGTTACAATAGCCAACCCCCAGCCCTCTTTTGAGTTTCCCTAAACAATTCTATCCTTTTGCCAAAGCAATAGTAAACAATGTAGAATAATATAGAGTGAAGGAAAAATGAAGGATCAAGTTTACCTAGTACCCAATACAGGAAGTAACTTGAAAAACTTTCTTAGATATTTTGGTTCTCCAAAGAATCTCTGAGGTTGCATCACTTACTGGGAATCCTCTTTTCTCTCAATCACTGGCCACACCCTCACTTCTCCCTGCACGCCACAGAGTTCAGTACAGTTATTCCTCTCTCTATTTTCTTACTTATGGATAACCTCTTTCTTCTATGCTAGGAAAACCAGGCACAGCCAGGAGAGGTATGCTTTAATCCTACCTGGAGTGCAGCAAATCTTCTTTTCCATAAAACTCTTCTCTTTGCAAAGGAATTAAGTCAAACCAGACACTAAGAGGGTTCTTGAGGAGTGGCCCACAGGTAGAAGTTGACTAGGAAGAAAGTTGAGAGAGATTGACAGACAGTGTGACTGCAATGCTTACCTGAGTAGAAGTTGATACCTTTGTGGAATATTTGGAGCAGTAGAGAATCTGGTCTTAGCAAGAGTCTCTGTTTATTACTCTATCCAAACTTCATGCAATCTTTTTTGCATGCTTTGTGTTTAAACAAAATTTTCAAATGAACCTTTGAACTGAATGCATAATTCCTAAGGAATGGAGTCAGAATTTCTGAACCTCATTCCAAGTGATCACGTTTGAATTCACTCCAGAGCATCAGGAAATTGGAGAAGCTGGAGCAGAGAGCAGAGAGGTGCTCATTTAGGAAGGTGTGCTTTATCCCCTTTCCACCTCTGGCCTAACCTCCCAGAACCAAGAAAGAGAGTGGGCATGTTAAATAACATTTCAAGAGAAAAGGAGAACGCTTAGTTTACTTGCCTTAAAATATTGTAAATTTGGCATTTTTCATATGACTTCCTTTTTTGATTGTCCTACTTTGATTATTATTTATTGAATTACTTTTAGCAATCTCCATTTATCTACTCACTGTGCTTTTTTGGTACATTACTTAAATAGCTCTGAAATTATAACATATTGTGCTAAAAGAAAATGGCAATTTCAATTTGCCCATGTAATGAACATAAATTCCAAGGACAATAAATTGTCGTAATCATTTGAAAATTCAGTAATATGGTAATTTAACAATAGGGACTTTTCTATGACATAGACTGTTCTGCATTATACATTTTAGTGCTACCATCAATTTGGAGAGGAAGCTATCTATAAGAATATAGCACTTGCATGCTTTTACTATCTTTAAGCATGACATTAATTTATAGGAAAATGGAATAGTTTTATCTGCTTAAGGAATGAGCAAAGAAGGAAATATTAATAAGAAATGTGAGTCAGGTTACTAATGACTTATGACCTTTATTAGATTTTGTGTTCAAGAAGGTTTACCTAATGACCTCTTAGAGTTCAAAATTATTAAAGAAACTGTACCTGACCTTCTTTTTTTCTTGTTAGCATTAAGCAATCCAGTGAAGGAACTCAACACATGCTGAGGTTCTGGCAGTATTGCCATTTTCCTATTTTGTTATCTATTTTCTCTGAATATCTTGATTATTACAAGTGCCTAACAATGACATATTACTTGTGACCTTGAAATCAGTTAAGTGTCAGAGCCCAGAATTCACAGGCTATCAGCTAAAATCTATGGAAATATATTTTTTCTCTGCTTCTTCAATTTCCACATTTTGTGTTAGAGGAGATGTGCTTACTTAAATATCTATTTTGCTAAAGGACAAGCAGGCATTCTAATTTCTGGAAATCTATGTTTTCCAAATGTTCATTGATGGTGTGAATTGGTGGGACACCGTGATTGAAGTGGTGACCAAATGATGATGGTTCAGAGGTGATACATAAACAAATCCTCATTACTTTTCATATTTAACCTTGATAGGAGTTTTTACTCCATGATCTATGAGAAGAAAAAAAGTATTTCACTCACATGTTTCAGTAGATTTTCACTGCATGGTTAGTGGAAATTTTAACTGACTTGAAATCAGCAGATTTGGGTCACAGTCCTGACAGCATAGTTTTCCAGCAGATCACTGACTGTATGAAGCCCAGTTGTCTCATTTTCAGATCAGGAGTAAAACGTGCAAAGCCTTGCAGAATTTTAGTGAAATTCTGAGGAAATAATGACCTTTAAATATCCAATTTAAAATCTATTATGATACATAAAGAGTGCTATGTATTTATTTATGGTGTAAACATTTCCATTAACTAATTTACTTGACTAGAACGAGTCATTAAAAGTTAAGATATGATAAAGACCTATTATTTCTGGAGTGTAGAAGGCACTATACCAGGCACATCATTTGCCTTATTTGTCTTGAAAATTTTTGGCTATACATGTTACAGTTGTAAATCAATCAAAACAAATATGTAGAGTGATTAGTGAAGGCCCTTTGTTACAAAAACGTCTATGACTGCTCTATTTTCTTTATGACTTGAACTCCGTAATGGTTTTTTATTGAGGTAAACATAAATATTGTAATGTGCACAAATCTTCAGTGTATAACTCATAGTTTTATAAATACACACCTACCCATGTAAACACCAAAGGATCACTTTCCAGAAGTCTCCCTTATGTATTTCTTAGTTGATATCCTCACCTTTCAACAATATACCATATGCTGACTCCTTTTCATCATTGATTAGTTTTGTCTGTCCTTGATTTACAAATAAATGGAACATATGTACTCTCTTGTTTCTGGCTTTTTATGACTCATCACTAAGTTAGTGAGATTTATCCACAGTGTTACATTTAGCATTAGTTGATGTTTTCGAAAACGCTATTTAGTATTCCATTGTATAAATATACCAGGATTGATATATCTTCTCTCCTGTTGAAAGACATCTAGGTTGCTTCCAGGTTTTGGCTGTTATGAATAAAGCTTCTGTAGACATCTTGGTACTTGCCCGTTGGTGGACATATGAACTCGCGTCTCTAGAAGAGAATTACACCTTTTAATCTAAATAAATATTTGGCAGTTTCATCCTAAATTCTATTTAATAATGTTACTCTAGCCTCCTTCTCATTCTGTTGGTTTCCTTCTTCTGGAACTTCTACTGCAGTGAGATTGGAATTTTGCCTTTATCCCCAGATCCTTTTCTTTTAATCTTTTTTTTTTTTTTTTTTACTTGATAACATAGGACCATTTATTTCAAACTTTAGTAACTGTGACCCAGAATAAGAAATATAATGTACATTGCAACCTAATGCATACACATATTATAAAAGTCTTATGAAACAATGTATACCCTTACCAAGTATAAAGTATATTTTAAAATTTTGTATCTTATATTTTAGTCTAGTCAAAGCTATTCATTTTTATAAAAGTGTTTTTTATTTTTTATATATTTTAAACACTTTTAATTAATTATTTTTACATTAGGTCCTTGTTGGTTATCTATTTTAAACATAGCAGTGTGTACATGTCAGTCGCAAACTCCCAACCTATCCCTCCCCCCACCCTTCCACGCTGGTAACCATAAATTCATTCTCTAAGGCTGTGAGTCTGTTTCTGTTTTGTAGATAAGTTTGTATCATTTATTTTTAGATTCCGCATATAAATGATATCATATGGTATTTGTCTTTCTCTGTCTGACTTACTTCACTTAGTTTGATAATCTCCAGGTCCATCCATGTTGCTGCAAGTGGCATTATTTCATTTTTTTTATGGTTGAGTAATATTCCATTGTATATGTGTACCACATTTTCTTTATCCATTCATCTGCTGATGGACGTTAAGGTTACTTCCAGTCTTACGTTTTTTTGTTTTTTTTTTGTCCATTTGCAACTGCCTTCTGAAAGAATTCCTTGCCTTGATTTTTCAGATCGCTAATTCAATCTTCAACTGTGTAAAGTCTGCTATTTAGTGTATGTCTATTTAATTCTTATTTCAGTAACTGTGTTTTGAATTTTTAAGTATTCTACTATTCCTTTTTCATTGAAGGTTGTTCTTTCATTAATTTTTAATATGTTTGCACTATCCTCTTGAATATCTCTGAAACTATTAGTTTTCTTGTCTTATTTCTTTTCGTTCCTATGTTAGTATTTGTTGGTGATTTCATTTTCCTATTTCAGATTAATTTGCTGGTTTCATGTTGTTACTTCTTTCAAATGTCTGTTGATTCTTGGTTATTTCTATGGATTGCAGTACCCCCAGCTTAGGCAATTGAATGTGTTTGTGTGTGTGTGTATATGAGTGTATTGGAGGATAAAGAGGGTTCATGATTAGAGTATGAAACTGCCTTGACTTTTTTTTCTTTTTTAACATCTTTATTGGAGTAAAACTGATTTATAATGGTGTGTTAGTTTCTGCTTTATAGCAAACTGAATCAGCTATACATATACATATATCCCCATATCTCCTCCCTCTTGTGTCTCTCTCCCATGCTCCTAGTACCACCCCTCTAGGTGGTCACAAAGCACCAAGCTGATCTCCCTGTGCTGTGCGGCTGCTTCCCACTAGATATCTATTTTTTAGGTCTTTTTTTTTTTTTTTTTAGTTTCTGCTTTATAACAAAGTGAATCAGGTATACATATACGTATATCCCCATATCTCTTCCCTCTTGCGTCTCCCTCCCTCCCACCCTCCCTATCCCACCCCTCTAGGTAGTCACAAAGCACCGAGCTGATCTCCCTGTTCTATGCGGCTGTTTCCCACTAGCTATCTATTTTACATTTGGAAGTGTATATATGTCCATGCCAATCTCTCATTTTGTCCCAGCTTACCCTTCGCCCTCCCCATATCCTAAAGTCCATTCTGTAGTAGGTCTGTGTCTTTATTCCCGTCTTGCCACTAGGTTCTTCATGACCATTTTTTTTTTTTTAGATTCCATATATATGTTAGCATATGGTATTTGTTTTCCTCTTTCTGACTTACTTCATTCTGTATGACAGACTCTAGGTCCATCCACCTCACTACAAATAACTCAATTTCGTTTCTTTTTATGGCTGAGTAATATTCCATTGTATAAATATACCACATCTTCTTTATCCATTTATCTGTTGATGGACACTTAGGTTGCATCCATGTCCTGGCTATTGTAAATACAGCTGCAATGAACATTGTAGTACATGACTCTTTTTGAATTACGGTTTTCTCAGGGTATATGCCCAGTAGTGGGATTGCTGGGTCGTATGGTAGTTCTATTTTAGTTTTTTAAGGACCCTCCATACTGTTCTCCATAATGGCTGTACCAATTTACATTCCCAACAACAGTGCAAGACAGTTCCCTTTTCTCCACACCCTCTCCAGCATTTACTGTTTGTAGATTTTTTGATGATGGCCATTCTGAATGGTGTGAGGAGATACCTCATTGTAGTTTTGATTTGCATTTCTCTAAAGATTAGTGATGTTGAGCATCCTTTCAGGTGTCTTTTGGCAAACTGCATATTTTCTTTGGAGAAATGGCTGTTTAGGTCTTCTGCCCATTTTTGGATTGGGTTGTGTGCATTTTGATATTGAGCTGCATGAGCTGCTTGTAAATTTTGGAGATTAATCCTTGTCAGTTGCTTCATTGGCAAATATTTTCTCCCATTCTGAGGGTTGTCTTTTCGTCTTGTTTATGGTTTCTTTTGCTGTGCAAAAGCTTTTAAGTTTCATTAGGTCCCATTTGTTTATTTTTGTTGTTATTTCCGTTACTCTAGGAGGTGGGTCAAAAAGGATCTTGCTGTGATTTATGTCATAGAGTGTTCTGCCTATGTTTTCCTCTAAGAGTTTGATAGTGTCTAGTCTTACATTTAGGTGTTTAATCCATTTTGAGTTTATTATTGTGTATGGTGTTAGGGAATGTTCTAATTTCATTCTTTTACATGTAGCTGTCCAGTTTGCCCAGTACCACTTACTGAAGAGGCTGTCTTTTCTCCATTGTATATTCTTGCCTCCTTTATCAAACATAAGTTAACCATATGTGCATGGGTTTATTTCTGGGTTTTCTATCCTGTTCCATTGATCTACCTCTCTGTTTTTGTGCCAGTACCATACTGTCTTGATTACTGTAGTTTTGTATATAGTCTGAAGTCCAGGAGCCTGATTCCTCCCGCTCCATTTTTCTTTCTCAGGATTCCTTTGGCTATTCCAGTCTTTTGTGTTTCCATACAGATTGTGAAATTTTTTGTTCTAGTTCTGTGAAATATGCCATTGGTATTTTGATAGGGATTGCATTGACTCTGTAGATTCCTTTGGGTAGTAGAGCCATTTTCATAATGTTGATTCTTCCAATCCAAGAATGTGGTATATCTCTCCATATGTTTGTATCATCTTTAATTTCTTTAATCAGTGTCTTATAGTTTTCTTCATACAGGTCTTTTGTCTCCTTAGGTAGGTTTATTCCTAGATATTTTATTCTTTTTGTTGCAGTGGTAAATGGGAGTGTTTCCTTAATCTCTCTTTCAGATTTTTCATCATTGGTATATAGGAATGCAAGAGATTTCTATGCATTAATTTTGTATCCTGCTACTTTACCAGATTCATTGATTAGCTCTAGTAGTTTTCTGGTAGCATCTTTAGGATTTTCTATGCATAGTACCATGTCACCTACAAACAGTGACAGTTTTACTTCTTCTTTTCTTTTTTTTTTTTGCGGTATGCGGTCCTCTCACTGTTGTGGCCTCTCCCATTGCGGAGCACAGGCTCCGGACGCGCAGGCTCAGCGGCCATGGTTCACGGGCCCAGCCGCTCCGTGGCATGCGGGATCCTCCCGGACCGGGGCACGAACCAGTATCCCCTGCATCGGCAGGCGGACTCTCAACCACTGCGCCACCAGGGCAGCCCTACTTCTTCTTTTCTGATTTGCATTCTTTTTCTTCTCTGATTGCTGAGGCTAAAACTTCCAAAACTATGTTTAGTAGTAGTGGTGACAGTGGACAACCTTGTCTTGTCCTGATCTTATTGGAAATGGTTTCAGTTTTTCACCATTGAGAACAGTGTTTGCTGTGGGTTTGTCATATATGTCCTTTATTATGTTGAGGTAAGTTCCCTCTGTGCCTACTTTCTGGAGGGTTTTTATCATAAATGGGTGTTGAATTTTGTCAAAAGCTTTTTCTGCATCTTTTGAGACGATCATATAGTGTTTCTCCTTCAATTTGTTAATATAGTTTATCACATTGACTGATTTGCATATATTGAAGAATCCTTGCATTCCTGGGATAAACCCCACTTGTTCATGGTTTATGATCCTTTTAATGTGCTGTTGGATTCTGTTTGCTAGTATTTTGTTGAGGATTTTTGCGTCTATGTTCATGAGTGATATTGGCCTGTAGTTTTCTTGCTTTGTGACATCTTTGTCCGGTTTTGGTATCAGGGTGATGGTGGCCTCGTAGAATGCGTTTGTGAGTGTTCCTCCCTCTGCTATATTTTGGAAGAGTTTGAGAAGGATAGGTCTTAGCTCTTCTATAAATGTTTGATAGAATTCACCTGTGAAGCCATCTGGTCCTGGGCTTTTGTTTGTTGGAAGATTTTTAATCACAGTCTCAATTTCAGTGCTTGTGATTGGTCTGTTTATATTTTCTGTTTCTTCCTGGTTCTTCTCGGAAGGTTGTGCTTTTCTAGGAATTTGTCCATTTCTTCCAGGTTGTCCATTTTATTGGCATATTGTTGCTTGTAGTAATCTCTCATGATCCTTTGTATATCTGCAGTGTCAGTTGTTACTTCTCATTTTTATTTCTAATTCTATTGATTTCAGTGTGCTCCCTTTTTTTCTTGATGAGTCTGGCTAATGGTTAATCAATTTTGTTTATCTTCTCAAAGAACCAGCTTGTAGTTTTATTGATCTTTGCCATTGTTTCCTTCATTTCTTTTTCATTTATTTCTGATCTGATCTTTATGATTTCTTTCCTTCTGCTAACTTTGGGTTTTTTTGTTCTTCTTTCTCTAATTGCTTTAGGTGAAAGTTTAGGTTGTTTATTTGAGATGTTTCTGGTTTCTTGAGGTAGGATTGTATTGCTATAAACTTCCCTCTTAGAACTGCTTTTGCTGCATCCCATAGGTTTTGGGTTGTTGTGTTTTCATTGTCATTTGTTTCTAGGTATTTTTTGATTTCCTCTTTGATTTCTTCAGTGATCTCTTGGTTATTTAGTAGTGTATTGCTTAGCATCCATGTGTTTGTATTTTTTACAGATTTTTTCCTGTAATTGATATCTAGTCTCATAGTGTTGTGTAAAGAAAAGTTACTTGATACGATTTCAGTTTTCTTAAATTTACCAAGGCTAGATTTGTGACCTAAGATATGATCTATCCTGAAGAATGTTTCATGAGCACTTGAGAAGAAACTGTATTCTGTTGTTTGTGGGTGGTATGTCCTATAAATATCAATTAAGTCCATCTTGTTTAATGTATCATTTAAAGCTTGTATTTCCTTATTTATTTTCAATCTGGATGATCTGTCCATTGGAGAAAGTGGGGTGTTAAAGTCCCCTACTATGTTTGTGTTACTGTCAATTTCCCGTTTTTTGGCATTAGCATTTGCCTTATGTACTGAGGTGCTCCTATGTTGGGTGCATAAACATTTACAATTATTATATCTTCTTCTTGGATTGATCCCTTGATCATTATGTAGTGTCCTTCTTTGTCTCTTGTAATAGTCTTTATTTTGAAGTCTATTTTGTATGGTATGAGAATTGCTACTCCAGCTTTCTTTTGCTTTCCATTTGCATGGAATATCTTTTTCCATCCCCTCACTTTCAGTCTGTATGTGTCCCTAGGTCTGAAGTGGGTCTGTTCTAGAAAGCATATATATGGGTCTTGTTTTTGTATCTATTCAGCCAGTCTATGTCTTTTGCTTGGAGCATATAATCAATTTACATTTAAGATAATTATCAATACGTATGTTGGTATTACCATTTTCTTTATTGTTTTGGGTTTGTTTTTGTAGCTCTTTTCCTTGTTTTGTGTTTCCTGCCTAGAGTAGTTCCTTTAGCATCTGTTGTAAAGCCGGTTTGGTGGTGCTGAATTCTCTTAGCTTTTGCCTGTCTGTAAAGGCTTTAATTTCTCTGTCGAATTTGAATGAGATCCTTGCTGGGTAGAGTAATCTTGTTTGTAGGTTTTTCCCTTTCATCACTTTAAATATGTCCTGCCACTCCCTTCTGGCTTGAAGAGTTTCTGCTGAAAGATCAGCTGTTAACCTTATGGGGAGTCCCTTATACGTTATTTTTCCCTTGCTGCTTTTAATGCTTTTTCTTTGAATTTAATTTTTGATAGTTTGATTAGTATATGTCTTGGCATGTTTTGCCTTGGATTTATCCTGTATGGGACTCTCTACACTTACTGGATTTGATTAACTATTTCTTTTCCCATGTTAGGGGAGTTTTCATCTATAATCTCTTCAAATATTTTCTCAGTCCCTTTCTTTTTGTCTTCTTCTTCTGGGACCCCTATAATTAGAATGTTGGTACATTTAATGTTGTCCCAGAGGTCTCTGAGACTGTCCTCAATTCTTTTCATTCTTTTTTCTTTATTCTGCTCTGCAGTAGTTATTTCCACTATTTTACCTTCCAGGTCACTTATCCATTCTTCTGCCTCAGTTATTTTCCTATTGATTCCTTCTAGACAATTTTTAATTTCATTTATTGTGTTGTTCATCATTGTTTGTTTACTCTTTAGTTCTTCTAGGTCCTTTTTAAATGCTTCTTGTATTTTCTCCATTCTATTTCCAAGATTTTGAATTATCTTTACTATCATTTCTCTGAATTCTTTTTTAGGTAGACTGCCTATTGCCTCTTCATTTGTTTGGTCTGAAGGTTTCCTTACCTTCCTTCTTCATCTGATGTGTGTTTGTCTGTCTGCTCGTTTTGCTTAACTTACTGTGTTTGGGTTCTCCTTTTCGCAGGCTGCAGGTTCGTAGTTTCTGTTGTTTACGGTGTCTGCCTCCAGTGGGTAAGGTTGGTTCAGTGGTTTGTATAGGCTTCCTGGTGGAGGGGACTAGTGCCTGTGTTCTGGTGAATGAGGCTGGATCTTGTTTTTCTGGTGGGCAGGACCACGTCCAGTGGTGTGTTTTGGGGTGTCTGTGGCCTTATTATGATTTTAGGCAGCCTCTCTGCTAATGGATGTGGTTGTGTTCCTGTCCTGCTCGTTGTTTGGCATAGGCACAAGCAAGGTAGCTTGCTGTTCATTAAGTTGAGCTGGTCTTAGTGTTGAGATGGAGATCTCTGGGAGAGCTTTCGCTGTTTGATGTTATTTGGAGCTGGGAGGTCTCTGGTGGACCAGTGTCCTGAATTTGGCTCTCCCACTTGAGAGGCACAGGCCTGACTCCCAGCCGGAGCACCAAGACCCTGTCAGCCACACTTTTGGGAAGTCTGAGGTCTTTTGCCAGCGTTTAGTATGTGTTCTGTTGGAGTTGTTCCACATGTAGAAGTATTTCTGTTGTTTTTGTGGAGAGGAAGGTTATGTCCATGTCTTACTCCTCTACCATCTTGAAGGTCTCCTTGCCTTGACTTTTGAGTAAGAACTTGTCTTTGGTGATAGGTATAGGTTACCTGGGAGCAGTTTCTTTTTTTTTTTCCTGCTCTATTGCCTACTCCATAGGTATTCATTTAATGTCAGATTTTCTAATTTGGAAGCTATTCTCATGGTTATATCCTCAGGGTAGAAACAAAAGTCAGCTGCTCTGTTCTTCAACTAATTACCTGGTGAACAGCCCCCTGACCATTTTTTCTCATTGCTTTAATCATGCGTGAGGCCATTCTTGGGTTCTACTGTCAGTATTCACTTTTCAGTGGTGCCCTTATTTTTCTATATGGTTTTCCTGTGTGGTCTTGCTTTCCTGTATGGCCTTGGCTCTCTTTGGTCTTCTGTCCTGCTGTCATCTGCCTTATCTTTTCTGGGAAGTTAACAGTCCTGATCAACTGATGACACCATCTCAGACTTTCAGCATTGCTGGAAATTTATTTTTATTTGTGTTGTATTATTTTGATAGAATTTAGGGTTGAGGAGAGGCAAATCGTTGAGCCTAGTTAGTTATCTTGAACCAGGTATCTCTTGTGTGTTTTTTTCAATAGCTCTACAAATTATATAACAGGAGAGATATTAAATAACATATCTAAATTTATATTACTGGCATGTGGAGAGGTCTGACTGATTTCAAAATCCAAGTTCCCCCACCTTATTTTAAAATAATAGGGAACCACATCCCCAAAGGATCAGGTCGATGTGCTGTTTTTTAGGATTTTAAAATTTTATTTTCTGATTTCAGTAGCTTTGTTTTTAATGCTGGGATTACACTTGAATAAAATATAATTGCCGATAATGGATCTGACAGCATGAGTGGATTAGTGTATTCAACAGTGGTTTGATCATTAGAGGGAAATACTAATTTAAAACTCCACATTCCATTCTTTAAGCCTGTTTCTCATTATTGTAACAATATAAACAATTGATTCCCCTTTAAATATTATTTACAAATATAACTCCACTTTTGGATAGAAGAAGGAGAGGAAGAAGCTTATGTGCTTATTTTTTTTCAGGAATTTTCTGTTTAATATTGTAAGGTTAGGTTATCACAAATAGGGCTCATAATAATGTTTAAGTATTAGAAATATATACAATTTGTTTATGTAGAATAACACTATTTATGACTAATATTTTTTCTTTTTGAAAATTACATAATTGGAATGCTAACTGGTAGTTTTATATAAGCTTTGAATATTCCTTACATTTTTCTTTGAATAGAAGACCCTGTAGGTGAAAGAAATAATCACATCACATATGTTTGTTTTATTATAGTTATTCAAATAATAAAACTTAATTTTATTTGTTAGAATATTGAAATTATATTAGACATTATCTGGTATACTGATGATGTAGTTAAAAAAAAAGCAAAATTGGTTAGCTTAATTTCACTTCAACAAAGAACAGAGAAGCAAATAGGCTTTTCATTAGTAACACTGAAATATGTGTTTTCAAAGGACATGAATTACAAGAGGGCAATGTCACTGTAGTTGATTGGAGCTTTGTTAAGTCATATTTTTTATAATGTCAGTTTCTGGTGATCACTGATGGTGGTGGTAATTGTGGCGGGGGCACTATTTGACAATGAGACATGGAGCACTGAAGACTCCAGCTTTTTTCCTTATTCTAAAACTGGACTCTGAGTTAAGGCTTTTTTTTTTTCATAAATTTGATGTGATGGCATTATTATTGAAAAGGACATGTTTCCATGATAATTTGCACAGTTATTAATAAAACATCTATTACACAATAATTGAATACATTTAATTAAAGTTGATGCAATGACAATAATAGAAAAAGGCAAGACTTTCCGCCAGTGGGTCAGAACTGAGTGATGGTAATCAGTCTAGATAGTGCCAAAAAGCAAATAATTCCAGGAGATGAGCTTGATGGCCCTTATTCAGGGACTCTTGGTTCCCTTACAATGAAATTTTAGTAGGAAATGCTAAGTTATGCAGCCTCTTAATAAACAGTGACAGTAACTCAATATGTCATAATCCTCCCCATCGTCGGACACATCTTGACACAGATCAGTAAATCCTGACTTCCTTTCAACTCTCCATTGGTTCTTCTAGACAAACTCTAAAAATGTCTTTCGTATCCCAAACAACCAACTATGGACAGTCTAGCCTTCCACCTAGAAGGGATTATTTTCACTCAAAGGTCAAGCAAGTGTATCTGGAAACAATTAATGAGTGCACATTGTTAAATTTTCTGTTCCTAATGAGTATTCTATTAGCTAGAAAATGATTGTGGTAATTATAAGCAGAACCGATATATGAGCTCATAACAATTGTGTGGATTTAAATTTTTACTCATGGTCTCTTTCATAAAAAATTACAAACGATGATTGAATATGTTTCATTTTCTATATTATTAGCATTTAGCAGCTGTTTTGCATAGATATTGAGGAATCAAAATCGACTCACAGTTCAGGAAGATTGAATTCTCCAAAGCACACAATGATGATCCATATAATGAATTCTTGGAGATTTGATGTTAAATGGACATTGCTATTAATTCTGAAGCACAGAAGATGCACTTAGGGGAAAAAGAAAGGAAAGTGCTGTGTTGAGAAATAGATAAAAAGGCAAGGAAAGAGTAGACACTTTCAAAATGATAGTTTTTGAAACTAAAATTATTCACATTTAACTTTTCCCCTTATTATTTTCCATCATGTATTCACAGGACAGCCCACACAAACCATGCAGATCTCCAACAGATGTAACAGACACTGGAGTGTCACACAGTTACTCCTTGTCATCCATTCCTAAGGGCCATAATCATTTACATAATAAGGAAGCATCATTTTATGAGACCATGACTATGCTCTATTCATGGGTGAAAAAATTTCAACTCCTCTCCTGATTATGTTAGTCAGAGAACAGTTATTCTTTCTTCCATTTCATGGCTCTTATGAGCTTTTAGGAGGTATGGCCTTCAAATATATTAAGCAATATCAATTCGATAGAAAGTGCTTCTAAAATTTTTACAGTTGGTAAGAATATTTTTTTGTGCTGTACCCAGCAACATCACACTTGTGTGTGTTTACCTGGAAGGTTGCGTGACTCAGATCTCAATTTTGCCAATGCAGCAGCTCAACCTTAGCCCATCACCATAGGTCATAGAAAAGAAGAGTTTAGTGGTGTAAATGAGTGAAGGGCAGCATGGATACATTAATATCCACAATGTTTGGGTTGTCTAAGTCTGGATGAAAAGAGTAAGGCATTTTTCCTCATTATAAAATCGGCAAGGTTGTTTCTACTTGTCGAATATGAAAAGATATATAGAAGGTTAGTTTGGCTGAATGTGAAAAAAACTGGACCTAAAATATCTGGTTTTTCCATCTGGCTTTGTCAACTACTAGCTTCTTTTTTCAACAAATTACATAACGTCTGAAATTCAGTTTAATCCTCTTAGATGTCTCACTTCAAAATTCGTTTAGAATATTTGAGAAGTCATAATTTATAGTATAAAGTGATTCAAACATAACATAATAGAAAATAATCACAATAATATCACTTTTATATATGGGAAACTTAAAAAGTTTTGGGGAACTTAGAGAGTTTTCACACTGTTTACTCCAAAAAAAAGGCTTTGTGCTTCAAGGGCTTCTGAACAACCTCTGTCATCTGCTGTTCCACAATCCTCCACATGTTTGGACCCAGTGGAAAGGATTGGTGTCAGGTTTGGGGGTTTTTGCCTTCCTTCAGTGTCTTTATTCACTAATACTCAGATTAGGCATTGCTGACAAATCAAGCTCACCAAGCCACTATCAGTGGCACAAAGCTATGACTACTGAAGGAGTGGTTTGACTT
Source organism: Phocoena sinus (assembly GCF_008692025.1). Classification (NCBI taxonomy): domain Eukaryota; kingdom Metazoa; phylum Chordata; class Mammalia; order Artiodactyla; family Phocoenidae; genus Phocoena; species Phocoena sinus. The sequence continues at coordinate 44,542,233 of NC_045774.1, forward strand.
AAAATCAGAAATTCTTTGAATTTTGCGACACGCTTAAGACAATCCTGTTCGATATGGTTCTTCATTAAAGATTACTGGACCTTTTCCATAGAAATATAGGAACTTTGGAGAAGTTATGCTGAAGAGCCTAGCATTTTATAAACCTTTACAAATGTCTTCTGTCTGAGTCAAAATTAATTCTGGTTCCTTCCCCATATGTTTGTGCAAGAGATGGCTCCTAACACTTCGATGGGAACAATTCTGCAAAGAAAAACAAGTTCATTGGTCAAGATTCTATAATGGCTGCTTTCTAGAAAAGAAATAAGATTCCCTTTCTTTTATATGCTTTTAACTCATGCTGATGTCTTGTGACCAGTATGAATTCCTCAGGCACTTTCTTACCTTCTCAGCCATCCACCTTCAGGCACAAGTTACTGTGATTTGATCAACCAGAGAGCTTGGTCAGGGAGGTCTTGTAACATAACAGCTTCTAATGGAAAGAATACAACATAATTGGGAATCTGCAATGGCAGGTGGCCCAGGGCATCATGTTTCAATATTGCTCTTCTAGGCTTGTAGATAAGCATGTAGCTGAGTGCACGGAACTAATCAAGACCCAAGAGCAGCATATGTGCTGTTATAATTAACTGAAAAAAGGCAGTATACTATTTCAGACCTTCACTGTAAAGCTAGAAAGCTTTGCTTCTCATAGTGTGATCCTCAGACCAGCAGTCTCCATCACCTCAGAGCTAGTGGGAAATGCAGCTTCTCAGGCCCAACCCCATATATACTGAATTAAAAACTGCAAGGTCCCCAGGTGATTTGTGTAAACATCAAAAAAATCACCACTCTAAATTTGTGGCACATGGTGCCATAAAAGTTGGATTTCTAGCCTTCCTTGGTTATGACACTTTAGTTTTGTTTCTGTTTTCTTCCTTAGCTTGATTTTTTTTCAATAATGATGAATCCAGAGACTTCTAATACTTAAGGTGTCTTCTTTTATTTGCTGTTAAAGCTTATTATCTCCTAGAAGTCTTCCTTATCAAGGTTTTCATAACATACCAGTCATACTGGGCCAGCTCTTAAACAGAGTCCTTGGCCTTTAGAAAAATTAAAGCAGTTAGCGTCCCACATCTTGATGTCATGGTCCTAATAATTCACTTCAACTTTTGGCCTTGACCTCTGTAGTTTAGATGAACGGGGGTACCAGTATAGATCTTTGCAGAGGCCCTGCACATTTGTGGAGATGTGTACTAATTGGGCTAAATTCCAACCCATGTCAAATGTTATATTGTTTATTATTGGCAAGGACTTAAGTGGTATCTGACCAAACTACATATATCATGCCTTGTGTACTAATGTGTACAGTCAAACATAAGACAGGAGATCAGGAAGAATTTCCTAATGTATTTAGCATGCAGGTTGTGGTAGGGGAATGGAGGACTGGCATATGAAATATCAACAGTTTTGACTTTGGATATTCCCTGACACTTAAGGAATAAAAGAGAGCTAGAGCAGTAGCTGAGGGGTGGTGGTGGAGATATTCTTTCTTCTTGAGTAGAGTATGGTCTGCTTGGAAGGGGAGCAGCACCATATAGAGATGGAGTCCCTGTGACCTTACAGGAGGGAGTCCATGAGGATTCAGTGCCTTAATGAAGCGAGATGAGTGGTCTTTAGTTAATGGTGTTAAGGTTCAGTCACTGCTGATGGTGGTGGTTTCAAGAGGTTTGGTGGAATTGAGATGGTTATATATTTCCAAAGACTGAAAAAAATATTGAAATCTAAATAGAACATGACACTGCAAGTTGAGGGTATATTTACCTGCTGGGTAGAAAGCCAGTGATTCGATGCCCAGTCTTTTATTTAAGGTGTTTCTATTAAGAGAATGAAAAGGAAAAACAAAGACTCCATTAAAATGAATTTTCCAGTCCTGGAGGTTCACCTGCATGTCACTGACATCCCCAACCATCCCCCATCATGGAGCATGAACTCTTTGGAAGTTCTGGTTTATTTGGATAAGGAAATTGTGTGTTGGCAAGCCTTTGCAAAGTGTGAGAGCTTTTAATTACCTTGAGGGATTATGTGGAAACTGTCACTGGTCAAATGTCTTTTCTAATGATTTGAAGGATATGGAACAAAATATCTCTGAACAAGGTATAAACGCAAGTCCAGAAAAGACTTTTTAATCCCCTGTATTCATTACCTGTGATTGCTGTAACAAATCATCAAAAACCTAGTTGCTTAAAACAACAGAAGTTTAGTCTCCCGCAATTCTGGAGGCCAGAAGTCTGAAATCAAGGTGTCAGTCGGCCTGCTTTCCCTCTGAGGCTCTAGGAGAGAATTGGTTCTCTTTCTCTTCCAGCTTCTGCTGGCTGACCCAGCATTCCTGGGCTTATGGCTGCATCACTCACTCCAGTCTCTGCCTCTATGGTCACACTGCCTCCTGGATAATCCTTTCTGTCTATGTCTATGCTCCCTCTGCCTTTGTCTCATATAATTAAGGATGCCTGTGATGGCATTTAGGGCCCTCCTGGATAATCCTTTCTGTCTATGTCTATGCTCCCTCTGCCTTTCTCTCATATATATAAGGATGCCTGTGATGGCATTTAGGGCCCTCCTGGATAATCCAGGATAGAGGAGTGATACTAAGTAATACTTCTTAGAAGATGATATCCACTCTTTAGCTACATAATGTAATAAAAGGTTCCATAGATTAGGACATGGATATATCTTTTGGGGGCCCACTATTTAACCCACTATACACCCTACTGTTCTTTCTAACAAACTTTAGATCATTACATTTTTGAAGATTCATTAATTACTGTGAGTAGAGAGTCAAATACAGACTTACATTCCCAAACTTCTCACTCTTTTGACTCTAGGTTTGTATCCTGGCACTCAGATCCTTTGCCAGATAAGTAATGACCAGGATCAGCTTGTGGCTTGGGAAGAGAAACATGGCACTGGCCTATGGACCTAGGGAAAGTTATTATTGTCCAAGGAACCTAGGATCGAAACAAGCCTTTTATATACACATTGACATCCATGTGGATAGCCTGATGTGGAGTTGTATCAGTCTTCTGGGGAAGGGTCTAGCCACTAGTTACAGTCTGTCAGATAATGCAGCTTGATATCTTATTTATAAACTTAATATTTACACTAAAGTGGTATACGTAAGTTAAGACTTTTAGGGGTAGGTTTCCTTCTAAGCGAGGACTGATAACTTCCTCACAAATGTCTTTGGATGAATTGGATACTATGGGTTACAGCAAGTGGCTTCTTTAGTGAGCTGTATTTTTCGTATTGATTACAGATGGGTTGAGTATCAGAGCTGTACATGCTCTGTCTCAGAGGCCACTTGTGTGCACTGACACCATATCTAATAGAGAGGTATATGCCAACTGGGAGAGCAAAGGTGCTGCCTATAGGAAAAAAGAGAATACGACTAGGAGCTTTGGGCTATCCCCTGAGCTGTCGCCATAGCTTTAGTGACTCCTATTTTCTTACTCCCTTTGCTGCTGTTTCCAGATGGGGGGGACAGAATGGAGAGAGGTGATTCAGAGCACTATGAGATGATTCACAGTTGCAGCCACTTGTGGAGGGAGGAAAGGAGCCCTGACGGTGGTAGGGATGCAGGTATCCTCCAACTTCAGGAAAAGTCTGCTCTGTATGTAAATGGGTGGAATTTCACAAACTGATAGCATACTGTGTGTGGTATTGCTATGGAAGTAGGTTTTCTTTTCTTAGAAAAAATGCCTGAGGTGCTGCATTAGACTTAGGACTTTCGAAGAAGGGATAGAGGCCAGAGCGAATTAGACGTAGGTTTTTCCTCTAACCCAGGAAGATAAAGGAAGTACAAGCAAAATATGTTACTTGTACCTAATGCATTCAGTTACATTATTGCTTCCCAAAGCAGTCTTCTCAGAAATGCTTACCTAAATTCCATTTCTTTCTCTAAAAGTAGACATTCAGAATATAAGCATTGCTGGTCACAGCCACTTTACATGTTACATCAGAACATTTTCTGTCCAGGCAGAAAAAATCACTGTGAGTGTTTTGGGACAACTTCACGGGTATGGACAACTTGCTTAGTTCCAGATTTTTAAATTTCCTAATCATATCTATTCTTAACAAAAAAGAAAATTGGAGAGTAAGTTGCTACAGGAAATTATTTCAGTTGACAAAAATTATCATTAAGGGTCTAAGAGATTTGACAGAACTGTTAAATATTGGAGGGGTGTCTAATGATTTCCTAATAGATGAACTGAGTACATAGATGTGCTAGCAGCAAAGTGGAAACACCAAGTCAATTTTGGGGAATAGTTTTATAACTGTATATTTGAAAGAATAGGTTCAAAATAATAAAATCGAAAAATAAGATTAAGTTGAACTTTATTTTGTAGTGTACTGATCACTTTTAATTTGACATATAAACAGGTGCTCACATAATCTTTTCAGTGCTTAGGTTCTCTAAAGGTATAATCGTAGCATTTTCTGGACTCCAGACCTCAAGGTGCTATTAAGAATGAACTAGTATGTGAGCTTCCTGTGTCAGGCATGCAGTGCTACTAGTATAATGTTATCAATTGACCTCCTTGTTTATTGATATTCAGGATGGATCTAAAGACACTCATTGGCCGGGGAGGGAGGCAAAAATAGATAGTTACAACAGTTCTACAGTTAAAATGAGGAGCAACATCCAAGTTACTCACTACCTTTGGATGCATAGTGCTGTGTACCAGCAAAGACACCTTAACTCCAGTGACAGGCAAGGAAATGCAGCCCAGAGACCAGCTCCTACTGTTAATTTTGGACACATGGTATATATAAGCTAGGGGAACATGGAAAGGGCTTCTATCTAGTGGTGAAATAGTGAAGATCCTTAGTAGTTAATGGTGTGGAGTGGCTCCCCAAAACTGAAGCTGTTAAAATAATGGCTCCCAACAACAATTCATAAATTAGATAACTTGGTGGTGAGGTGTTGGTGACCGTGGAAGCATCTGTGGTAGTAGAAGTCACCCACTGCTGTCTCCTAACAGTAACAGCCATGACTGGATGAGCTGCAACTCCTTCAGTGGAGTGAGTTGGGAGTAAAGAGTAACCTGGAGGGGAGAGAGGGGTCTGACAGCATATGGAGGTGGAGACCCAATAATTCTCCATTTTCAAAGAGTTTCCAAAGACGAATAAATACCCCCTAAAAATTATGTCAAAGATGGTACAAATGGGACAACTCCTCCCAAAGGGCACAAGGAATTCCACTGAATATTAAGGCTGACAAAATGCCAGAGAGGATACTTCCCATGTGGTTAAGTATTTCCCAGTGTGTGAATTGCCATAGTACACCCCAGGATGGGAAATCTTCATTAAGAATGGGTCTGGAGTAATTGGACAAAATAGACTCTTTTATGCATGGCTCAGGTGAGTGTTTGAGCAAGTGTCAGAGTTCATTAACAGCAAGTAACAAAAAACAACTCTTGTTTATTTAAAAAAGGAATTAATTAGCTAAAAATTCAGCCTAGGGAAAGATCAGGAACCAGGCAGTTCTGGGGATCTTGGGAGGAGAAACTGATGAAAAACCTTCTCAGTGTTTTGCCATTAAGATGAATTAAGTTCCGCCACTCTCCAGCTGTGTGACATTCTGCTTAAGCTACAACTGTTCCAGGTTGTCCGTGTCTGTTTGTCCCAGCTGGGCCATGTGTAAACTGCTTGTCCAGGAGAGAGCAGAGCAGTATACTGAGAGGTCTGGAGACATCTTAAAACAAGAGAGGACTGTCTCCTCAATGGAAAAAATAAGGTGATGGTTGCAATATGAGAGGCAATGTTGAACAGAAAAACCAAAAGTTGTGCCCTGTAGCCCAGACCTTGCCTGCCCATATTCATAACATCTTTGCATCCATATCAAAAAACCATCAATATAACAACATAACTATCCTATGTACAAACATAAACCCTAAACTAAAGTCTAATGTGTTTATTTAATTTCAGTTTAAAAATAATTGGATGATGAGCATTTTGTTCTAGTTCAGTCTCTTTCCTGTCACAAGGTAGAAGCAGAAAAAAAAGAATATATATATAAATAATATATATATAAAATATCTGAATCACTTTGCTGTACACCTGAAACTAACACAACATTGTAAGTCAGCTATACTTCAATTAAAAAAAAAAGTGTAAGCAGAGACAAGCAGGCAGTGTTTCCCCACATGCTGTAAATGGGTCATAGCCTACCATCCAAATATGATTTATAGCGCCTCCAAAATTCTCAATGTGTGAGCCCAGTCTCCCAGCCCCCCATCCCCTGCAGGGGTTAGAGGTAAAAGGTGTTATTTGTTTTTTATTTTGGAATTTGAGGTAAGTTCTCTTAAATCTTATTGTGTTAGTTTTCTACTGCTGCTGTAATACCTTTCCACAAGTTTAGTGGCTTAAAACAGCACAAATGTATTACCTTATAGCTCTGTAGGTCAGAAGTCTAACACAGGTCTCATTGGACTAAAACCAAGGTGCTGGCAAAGCTGTGTTCTTTTGTGGCTGCAGGGGAAACTCTGCTTCCTTGCCCTTTCTAGCTTCTGGAGGCTGCCTTCATTCAGTGGCTTTTGACTCCCTTTCTCCATGTTCAAAGTCAGCAAGATCACATCCATCTGACCCTTATTCCGTCATTACAACTCTCTCTTTCTAACTCAGCCAGAAAAAGTTCTCTGCTTTTAAGGACTTTTGTGATTACATTGGACCTGACAGAATATCTAGGATAATCTCTCCATCTGAAGGTTCATATTCTTAATCACAACTACAATGTCCCTTTTGCCATGTGAGATAGCATATTCACAGGTTCCTAGGACTATAGTGTAGATATCTTTAGGGGAGGGGACATTAGTCTGCCTACCATAGTGATTAATCCTGATAGTGGTGCCTTGAAGAGATAATGCCATAGATTCAGATGTCAGATACCAGGAGCTGCCTGGTTCCTGTTTATTCTGAAAGCTATTGTTCAGTTATTCCCTTAGTTTTATGAATCACCATCCACTATCCAATAAATTCCTACTTTTCCCTTAAATTAATTAGACTTAGTTTCATTTGCCTACCTAAGAAATTTATACCATGAGTTGGGAAGGGATATTGGGCTTGAAGAAAGAAAAAAACATCAGCTTTCCATTAAGACAAATTGGTAAAGTTTATAGTGCAGGGAAGAACCAATGTGGAGCTGTGATTCACTTTGGATGGGTGGCAGGTAATAACATAGGTAGACTGAATTAAGCACAAATAGGAGCTAATCCTTTTGACTTAATGCCCTTGGGGTGGGGGGCAATGATCAGAGATTGAAACAAAGCAGAGCTAAAGCATATTTAATTTGGTCCACTTGGGGAATTGAGAATCAAGAGACATCTCTCAGTAGGCCCTGTAGTGGCTTGGTGTAAAAATGGAGGTTATAGATTTGTTTAATGCAAAATAAGTTTGTTCCAGAAATTCAAAGCCAGGGGACCAGGGCAAGACCTCTAGGTAAAAAAAGCTAACAGAATGCAAATAAGAAACAGATTTCAGATACACAGGGATAGCGGTTGACAATGTTCTGGGCTTTGACAGTACCGGGAGGGTATTGCACAGAAGTGATGGGTAGAATGTCTGGTTACTCTCTACATATACACAGAAGTGCAGATATAGTTTCTGAAACATGAGGCTTCAAATTTCAACTGAAAATTTAGATATCGTTTCAAAGCATGCTGATATCTGGGGTGAGGGTTATTATTATATTGACCTGATATTTTCTCATGTACCTCAGGAAAGGGTTGGGTAGGTGGCTTGCAAATAACTGGTCTCATAGGAATAAGTTAAGGATAAATGAGGTAAGTTAGAGAGCGAAGGCTAACTTTCTCAAGATCTCACATTCCCTTAGCACTCTGGTAGGTGTTTTTATGAAAGCAGTTAATGAGAATGATATCTATAAGTACTTGGTTTATTTTAGTAGAATCTTGTACTATTTGGACACATAATTTTTGATGGTAGAAAAACTCATTCTGTACTCATTGAAATGCTATGCCATAGATATACCTTTTTCTAATTGTTGATGCCATCTTGTTTTACCTGTAGTCTATTCTAGATCTGCTATTAACTACCTGCTTGACCTGGGGTAGATCTTTTAGCTGTTTTGGATTTCACTTTCACATGTGTAAACATAAGCAAATATTAGGTGGCCTCCATCATTCATTCACTGAATAAATATTTATCAAGCATCATGGCTAGGGATGCAAAGATAAAAAATACATCCCCACACCTGTGAAACAGACAAATAAAAGCTTAATTTTAAAAAGTATGATTGATTTCTACATAAAGGGAGACAAAGGGAGCTAAGGAGGTACTGGGGGTTGGAGATGAGGAATGGGGAGGACAAGGAAAGAGGGGCTGTCCCTAAAAGTCTTCAGTACGTGTGACATTGTAACTGAGTCCATTGGTTCAGCAGTGAGTCAGGCAAAGGTGGCCTCATATTGGAAAGATGGAGAAATCAGTGACGGCTTGGTGCCATCTAGGAAGAGTAAATGCTTCTGCACAGTTACAGCCTAACTGTGAGAATCTAGATGTTGCTGCTAGATAAGGTTGTGAAAACTAGCCTAGAAAAGTGCTAGATAAGATCGTGAAAAGCTGCTCGGCTAACCATCCCTCTCTCTGAAAACATCTGATGCAAGCATCCTCAATTTCTAACCTCTGGAAGGCACCAGAATGCACAAATCTACAGACAGATACGTCCACAGCCTCACCTCCTCCAAATCTTGTTCAAAGGTTGACTCTTCATGGACGCCTCCACCACCTATTTATTGAATTAAATTTCTTTAATTAGAAATTAAAGCTGCCAGCTTGCCTTCTGACATTGCTGTCTTATTCTGCTCTGATTTTTGTTTTTTCAAACAGCTATCATATTCTAAAAGTGTTACATAATTTACTTCTTATCACGTTTGCTGTTTATTAAGTATCTCTCCTTCCAGAATGAAAAGCTCTATAAAGACAGGGGTTTCTTTCTTTTATATTTTCTTTTTTTGTGATTCTCTCTATAGCAGTACCTGGCACATAGTAGATGCTCAATTGAAAGAACGAACCACAGAGGAGTTCAAGCCTAAAGGACATGCAGTGTTTAAAGAATGGACATAGAGGAACATTGAAGGCAGTGGCGTGTAGGTAGGTGAATATACATCAAATTTGGGGTGATAATTGACCAGGAAAGCTTAGGAGAGCAGTGGGAGATTGAAGGCACCCTAAGGGCTTTGGTTGCCTGATTAAGAAGTTTGGATTTCACTTATATCCATGTTGTTATGGGTAAGAAAGAGTCTAAATAAAAATTTAAAACCAGAATTCTGGTAAGAAATTACAGAACTGTGAGCTTAAGCTGAGCTTTCAGATATTAGTGCTAACGGTGAGACCCTTCCAGAATACTAAATATACTATAACCTTCTTGCAGTGTTAGGTCAAAAGGAAAGGGACATAAATAAGAAGATGAAAATGTAATGCTACAAAAACAAAATACAGTATTTAGGAAAAAAGGAAAGAACACCTAGACATACAACATCATCTTAGAGAAAAATTAAAGTAAAACAGAAGCAAATAAAAAGAACATAACTGATCAAAGAAAAGAAAATGTTTTAAGGAATGTAGACTTTGATGGACAGTGTAACAGGAAATGAGAAATCGAGTGAAAAGGTTGGAAGATGTTTGACATTAATAGTACAACAAAACCTATGAGGCAAATTTGATTAAAAGTATTTTGAAGGCCATTTTTGTTCTGTTTCATCCATTTTCCCCACTATACTCACTGGAAAAATGTCACTTTCCTTGTTCTGTATGTTATTAGAATTATAAAGCCTTGGGTGACAAAACTCATTCCTCCCTTCCCCTTATTTGTTCAGTGCAATGCAAACTATACATTGACAAGCACAGAAGATCCTCTCACTAATCACAGGCACAGTATCATCTGGAAAGAACTGGAATGATAATCTAGTAGATTGGTTATTAACCTGAAATTCATGAGCAGGTCAATGACCTTCTGACATTTTATGGAACATTTTGTGAGTATGTACATTTTTCTAAAGGAAGGGTTCACTCTTTTCATTACAGTTTTGAAAGAATCTGTGGTACCCAAGATGGTCATGGTTATTAGAATGACCAACTATCTCTGTTTGCTTGAATGCAGAACTTTCAGTTTTAAAACTAGGAAACATCCCAGGCAAACTGGGACAAGTTGGTCACCCTAATGACTACTGTAATCCATCTATCTATCTATCTATCTATCTATATATCCATCTAGACACTTAAACCCAGAAGAATGGCACTGATTTCCAAAGATTCCAGATTTGCTGGAAAAGCTGGGGCTTAAGGGTTCTTGTCTTTTCCTTGTGAATAGGTGATTCACATGTTACAATCTTTGCCTCTCTATAGTGATACCATTTTCTCCTCTAAACTGTTGAATGTGAAAGAGTTACCACAGGCAAAAATATACATCCTACACTTCTCTATATAATTTCTCTCTATAAGAACACATATATTTAGTATATTCTCTCTTTAGATACTGAACTTCAAATATTTAAAAGTCTGGTATAAACGAATAGACATGAAGAAATATGATTTGAAAAGAAAGTTTTAGCAAGGTTTTATCCTGTTTACTTCTTTAGTGCCAGCCACTTTAATACTGGTTTACTGCAAAGTTAATTAAAGATTAATTACAGGTTAATTATAGGTTAATTGCAGAACTACAAAATGTATCATTCACTTTTCTATTAAAAGAGAGTTAATTGCCTCCTTTGACTGGATATCATTGCAGACACTAATTTTCAACTACAATGAGAGTTTTAGATCAAGTTTGAGCACTGTGTAATTTATTGCTGTTGATGGACTCATCTACAATGGCATCATCTAAATCATATTTTACGGGGTATAGTCTATGTTTTTCGACATGTGTTTTCTTTTTTTATTCATAGAGAAGCTGCATCATGATAAATATTATCTTAGAGTAGTAGTTCGGTTGTTAGGCTGACACGCATATGACAGTACTGAGGTTTCAGTTATCCACTTGCATCAATCAGTCTTTTCGTTTTCAACACTGTTGCCTGCAGTAATATCACAGCTTTTCTGTCAGACAGAAGAACTTTTTGGGAAATGTTATTCATTATAGCTGCAAATCTGTCACCATGCCTGGCATGGCTTGTTAATGACAACATTTATTTCAAAGAGCCACATTTCGCTTTGTTGCAGGAGAGTAGACTTTGTGATCGTAAAGTATAATGAAATGCCAAGAAGATGAAGTGAACAAAGTTTTCCAAAAATATACTAAAGTGATCCAAATCTGTTTTTTAAAAAAGAAGACTATGTTTGAATTCATATTTTTATGCCCTTACTTGTATTTGCAAGTGAACACCCTTGGAATCAGGAGGGCTGTCTGTGTTTGTGTGGCTGTGGAGAGATCCAAAGACTGTTCTTCCTCTGTGTTAAGATTTCTGGTGGACACAAGCTTTGTGAAAGCTGCATAATGACTAATAGCAGTGCATAATGATTCATGAAAACGAATATTCTTACTAATTTATGTGCGGTATTAAAAAAAATTGAGTGCTAAAAGGGATATGGGTTATTGAGATGAGTGCTAGGAAAAAAATGGAGGGATATAACTCAATTTAAACTGAGAAAGTTAATTTCTGTTTTTTTCAGTGGCTAGACTGACATGTAGTTTCACATGCTTCAAAGTGAAACTAACACCGCTGGTCATAAAACTTCTGTTTGGCAGGTAGGTTTTAAAAGAAGTGCCATAGTTCCTTGCATCTCCTTCCATCCAGAGATGGGAGGTGGAGCCTATTTCTCTACCCCTTGAATCTGAGTTGGCCTTGTCTCCTTGTTCAACAGAACGGGAGAAGCAAAGCTGAACTGGTTTTAAGCCTGGGCCTCAAGAGGCCCTGCACACTTTCTCCTGCTCTTTTGGAGCCCAGCCACCAACCTGGGCTGCTCTGCTGGAGAGACCAGGTGGATACTAGATAAACCATAGTACTAGGTGAATGATCTTAGCCCAGTCAGCCCCCCCCCTACCCCACTTCATCCTGGTGGCTCCCCCTAGAGCCATGAGTGACCCAGCCTAGATAAGTAGTCAGTGCAGAAGACCTGCCAACCCATAGATTCATGAGTTAAAAAAATGGTGCTTGTCGTAACCTACCAAGTATCAGGATGGTTTATTATTCAGTTTCTTTATATGGAAGATGAAAGTATTGAACCAAATGATCTTTCAGTTTGTTTCAAGATTTATCTTTTGTGGATCATGTGAACCAAGGTGAAAAGACTGTTAAAGAAGATTAAGATGGCAGGTGTGATGTAAAAAATTCATAATATCTTTGTAAGAAAGTAAAATATCTATATGCATATAAGTACTATTATCTGTTCCATCTACCTTTCACCTTATTTCTTTCTCTGTATACTCCTCTCTATATATATACCTATTTTCTAAAAACCTTTACTGGTTTCCCTCTGCTTGTAGCATAAATTCTAAGTTCTTTAGCAGGTGGATTTTTTTCTTCCAGTTTCATTGATATATAGTTGACATATAACATTGTGTAAGTTTAAGGTGTACAGCACAATGATTTGATATATGTATATATTACAAAGCAAGTGAATGTTTGTGTCCCCCCACACCCCATTCATATGTTGAAACTGGACCCCGAGTGTGATGGTATCAGGAGGTGGGACCTTAGGGAGGTAATTAGAATTAGATGAGTTCGTGAGGGTGGAACTCTCATGACTGGGATAAATGCCCTAGTAAGAGAAACAGGAGAGCTTGCTTTCCCTCTCTACTGTCTGATATGTGAGGTTACCATGAGAAAGTGGCCGTTTGCAACCTGGAAGATAACTCACCAAAGCCCAACCATGCTGGCATCCTGATCTTGGATTTCCAGACTCTAGAAATGAGAGGGAAAAAAATTCTGTTGTTTCTAAGCTACCCAATCTACTGTACTCTCTTACAGCAGCCTGAACTGAGACATCAGGACACGTAAACCACTAGGATACCCCGTTCCCTTCTGAATATGCCAAGATTTGTCATCCCTTCTTGGCTTTGTACATGCTTTTTATCTTCTTTAAATATACCCTTCTCCCTATTCACCTGATGAACAGCTTCTCATTCTTCAAAACTTATTTGAAATCTTATCTCCTCTATAAAGTCCCTCCTAAGTGTCCTAGTTGGAGATACTTGTTACAATGACAAGTATCCACTGCAGTGGATTGTGATTTTTCTGTTTATATGTTTGTTTCTTCTCCTAGATTATGCAATCTTGCAGAACTTCAGACATTAGGGAGAGCAAATATTTACCACCTACACTGTCCTTGCATAAAGATATGCATCTTAATAATCACATGGATGAAAAGAGAGGGAGTAACTGATTTGCCTTTTAGATACTATTCAAGGAGGTTTCTAAGTTCAGTATAGATAAAATTCATGTACGACTTTTCTCTATGATCTCACTGATTTGTCTTAAGTGCATTACTAAAGCTAAGTGCTAAGAACAAAACAATAGTATATTAAAGGAGCAGTTTATTCAGCATAAATAGGTTATTCTTCAGATCCTTAAACACTGAATATTCTTTCCATCAGTAGAAAAGTATTAAACTCTGAAGGAAGCCTAAGGTAGCAGCCTCATTGGTAGTAGTAACTGTGTACATGCAGAGGATACCTTGAAATCAGTTAAACATGGAAGATTATTATCGATCGATTTGTCATCTTCCAAGAGCTTGAGGTACTGAAACTCTTGAAGCATCCTTTGCAAAAAAAGTGGACAACCTTCATATTTGTTGCTTGCTAATTTTCTTGGGAGAAAAACGTGAACTCACTTTGTCTAGACATGCTGATTGTAATCCATCAAGCAATGATTAAAGAGTAATACTCTTCTTCATTATACAGAATGTTAAAGAAACCCTTGAATAACAATTAGAATTCTTGAAACACAGAACATAAAAGGTCCCAGCCCAGTATATATTTTCCTTGAAACAAAGGCTTTATAGAAACTCATATGCAGAATAAAAGTGAGGATAAATTCTTCATTCTAAGAAAAAGATAATGAAATAACAACCATGTTATAGGAACCTGATTCCAAGGAATTTAAAATTAGGTATCTTATAATCCAATTTTGGGAATAATTTCAATGTAAATATGTAAGTAAAATCTTAATATATATTAAAATATATAATTATATTATATAATAATTGTATATATTTTAGATATAAAAAATTCAGCCCCATGTGGATTAATCATGCCATTCACTCCAGCACTGATATTGTAGGTTCCATACAAATGTACAAGTTTTTATTTAATTATCATCTCATCTGTTTTTTTCATATATATTTCTTTGGTCTCTTCTGCTGGGTTTTAATCTGTTTAGAGGGCAGAGTATTTCTTCTTCTAGGCCTTTTGTTGTCATCACAGCTGAGTGAATGTCTGTTCAATTCTAATCAATAATTTATTGATTGAAGAAGAAATGTTAGAGAATGTAAATTATCAGTTTCTATTGTTCCTTATGCACGTAATTTATCATTTTTTGAAGTTAAACTATCCCCACCAACCCTTGCTCAAATAGTGCCTCCCCCAGAAAAACATTCTCATCTGCATCTTAAAAATGTTAATCAATCCCAGCCACCTCAACTCATAACATTAACCCCCTACGAATCTTTTCTATTATTTTTTTCCAAAGACATAGCAATATGTATTGCTATATTTATTGTATTTTTCTTCATCTGTTATTAACAAGTGTTTAGCTCTTCTTTTTTTTCATTAGATTGGGAACTCTTTGAGTGCAGGGAATAACCCTTATTTATTTATGTATTGTCCATAGTCCCTTCCATAGTTCCCGTCATATGCCATAAATGATGCTCAAAAAAACATCTGTTATTTCTAAAAACAAATGGTGATAGCTGATCTCTCAGTTTTCCACTAATACTTTCATAAATCCTGACCATGTTTACCTCTGCCAACCTCATTCTAATTGTCTCTTTTTCTCCAACCTTTGTGGGAGGAGGTTTAATATTACCAGTATAGGATAAAAAATGCTTCTGTCCCTCCAAAATGAGCAGGAGTGTGTTTGGGAAGCAAAAAGTCACAGTAATAAACATAAGAATTAGATTATTAATGGAGAATGCATTTTAAAAATATCTATTATATTTTAATGTTTGATACCTTAGACTAATATGTACTCAGTGATATCAGGAGTAACACCCAGAATAAATGATTTGTTGGGTCCCCTCTGGATACATCCAAGAGTCTGTTGGCCAATTCCATTGTCTCGTCTTTGAGTATGCCTCACTTTAAGACAGGAGCTGTACTCAGGATCTGACTGAATGACAGTTATCAACTGTCACCAGACCATTTAAAAGTGAAATACACTTGCTGCCAACTGTCAGTGCCAGATGCAATGGCAAATCACTTTACAGATTGCAGACAAATTGCACTGATATAATTTCTGAAGAGCCTCAATAATTTACACTAATTAGGAGTGGGCCAGTCTGAAAAGTGAGACATCTGAGATACTTAGGGAATCTTTATAAGAAATGCAATTTCTTAACTTTTAGGTTCAATGAGTCACATAAACTTGGTTAAAGAAGCATTTCAGGGTGTATCTGCATTGATGAGTGAATGCATGCTGGAAATGATGCTGGAGGAAATGACCAGTATGACAGAATCAGAAATTTAAGTGACTTTCAATAGGCTGAAATATTGAGTAAGTATAGTAAAATAAAATTCTTTAGGAGTAAATCTGTAGCTCTATATACATTTTTGGAAAAAAACCCCAAACTACTAGACATGTGGAACTTGGGTAAGCCACAGCTAGACAGTAGCAGTATTAACAGGCAGACATAAAAAGACAAATAAACAAAACTAACAAAAACTCGGAGGTTTTCATTAACCAGAAGCTTAATATGAAGCAATCGTATCATGTGGCTGCTTCCTCAAAGTAAAATGGTGAGTTACATTAACAGAAGACTACTGTTTTCTTCAATGCAGACGTAATAGTTTTAGCCTCAGCACTGGAGAGGCCTTGAAACTATAGTACTATGTCCAGGTTTGGATACGACGGAGGAGAAGATGAGTGGCAGATGAGTGGAGGTCCAGAGGAAAAGGCCTGGACAGTGAGAAGGCAGGAAATCATAGCCCACATGCAGAAACTGGAGACGTCTAGTCTAGGCCGGAACTAGTTTACGATTGACTACAATATCTTGAACTCTGATGTGGGAGAGTTGATTAGATGTCTTATCTTTGTCTCCATAAAACAGAACCAGGGCAAATGAGTAAGAGTAAATGAGAAACAGATACCAGCACGATAACTGGAGTGATTGAAGCAGGGATGCTTAGGATATTATAGAAGACCTTCATCCATGGACTCAGATCCTTTCAACCGTGACATGTGGTTATTGTGATAGTCTCAAAAATTTTATTAACTAATCAAACCCATATTTATAAGGCTCCTTTCCATCATTTTATGTTTATCTTGGCGGTAAAATAGAAACTTCCTGCTTTACATTCTTACTCTCTCCTGATCTGCGTGCCTGCTGGCTCTTTGCATTCTTCACTCCCCTCTCATCGAAGGCTGAGTCTAAGTCTATAAAGCTCTTGGAGCAGGCCTTACTGCTAGCATCTCTGTGTCTGGTGTAGGTTAGTCTAGGGAAGAGCAGATGTCCCATTTCAGACTCCAGTACCAAGCAGTTTTTCAAATCCCCTTTACTCATAGTATCCTTCTGTTTTTGTTCTTTTCACCTGTAAACAGGGCATAATAGAAGTACTTATCTCATGGGTTGTTGTGATAATAAAATGACTTAAGTTATGTAAATCATAGTGAATCAACCTGTCACATGCTTAGTGTTAGCTATATTAGTAATATTTTGGACTCAAAAATTCAAATTTGAGTTCGAGAAACAGTTAAAGGTAGAAATTAAAGAGTTCTACCTCTGTTTTGGGTGTGGTGTGGGAGGCCAGGGTTAGTTCATGGAGAAGATGATAGATGATCTAGCAAGATGGGAGAAGTAGGAGAACACGTATGAGAGTAGAAGAGAGAATTTCACTGAGGAAGTTATGGTAATGCCACAGAGAGGTAAAAGGAGCCTGAGGCAGCTGGGCAGTTGGGAGGCCATGATGATCTTGCTGGAGCAGCTTCCTTGGTGAGGTGGGGACAGTCACACTGCAGAGGTTTTAAGACTGAATGGAAGTGAAGAAATGGGCATGAATTGCATGTGGATTGTCTTTATAAAAGCTGGCTTTGAAGTCGAGGAGAGACAATGGGTGGTAAGTTCAAGGAAAGGGAGTTTAGAGACACATTTAAGTTTGGAGTTTTTAATGACGAAGAGTGAATGTGTTTATAGGTAAAGAGTAACACTGTTAGGGAAATCAGCCAACCACGTTCCAACCTACCAGTGACCATGCTAAAGAAAAGTAACATCTGTTCTTACCTTACCCCTGAACTTTGGCATTTCCTGTCTCCTTAACTCTGCTTTATTTTCCCCATTTCATTTTTCTAGATAAAAGCCATATATTTACAGCTATATATTTTTTATTCCTTGTCTCTCCCCTCTCAAACACAATCTCCCTTGGGGCAGGGTTTCTCGTTTAGTTATTATCCTCAATACCTAGAAGAGTACCTGGCCCATAGGAGGAATACAATATTAATTTTGTGGAATAAATGAGTATAACATCTGTGCTACTCTAGCATTTTTACTGCCTTTTGAAAGAGTGAAACATGTTAAAAAGAAGTAGGGTAAATCAGTTTATTTTTTAGCTAGAAATAACTGGGACAAAATGTGGGTATAAGATTTATTGAGCTAAGCCTGATTCTCCTGATTACAAAAAATGAAGTACAGTTTGCTAAGAAGATTCTTGTAACCATACGGCAGGGACAATAAATGTCGCTTTTTTTGCAGTCTGTATAACTTGGCTTATTTTGTTGCTTCAGTGTGTATGCCTCTCCAGTTTCTTTCCCTAAACTCCTTAAAATGTAAAAGTCCATGTACCTAATTTTTATCTAAGAAATTAAGGAATTGCTAGGAATGCTGTCTAGTTGGAAGAAAGGGAGAGGCCGTGTCAAGAAGCTTATTAGTACATACACATGCTTTTAAAATTACTTTGCAGGCTCTACATCAAAAGCTCTGTTAAGCCTTGGTGAACTTCATTTCAGCTTTAGGTGCTAGGTGGAAGTTATGGTTATTGTACACTAAAGAGTTAAGAAACAAAGGGAAAAATGGGTACAGAAAATAAACAAAAAGTGATGTATAATCCCTAACTCCACAACCTCAAATTAAATGAGCAGGTGAACATTATTTAATGAGGAGAGGAAAATCAATGAAGTACAAACAGTCTTCCTCAGAAAGTGAATGAGGCAAAAATGGACTCTTTTCCCTTTATCGAGTTTGGGTGCTGCTGGTATCCTGTTGATGTGTTGATGCTAATTTTATTAGTTTTCAACATCGGTTTATTTATTTATTTAATCTGGGACAGTGTTTCTCACACACCTGAGGATAGAGTCCAGTATGACCAGGGGCCCAGAGATAGCAGAGTGTGGGTCTGTTAGCGGTGCCGTGAAATACATTGAGTCACACACAGAAGTCATGGGATGCACCAATAACCCCGATTCTCTTTAGATGCACAGTTACTTATAAATGGAAATGACTTTTCTCTCTTTTAAATGCATATTTATTTTGAAACAAGGAAAGGTATAATACTTGATTCTCATTTATATTCCCCACCTAGAGGTAAATATTGACCAGGAGTGGGTGCATATCTTTGTGGACTCTTGAATGCATTCACACCCATATGCATACATCCACACACATACCAACACACAACCAAGCACACTTACACATTTTCATACTACAAATGCTGTGACGTAAACTCCCTTTTTACTTTGATGTTGGTCTGGAATAAAGAAGATAGAGAAATACAGCTTTTTATTGGGAGCTAAAATTTAGGAGGACATGCAACAGGTGATCCTAATGGATGATCCTCATCAGAGGGAAACATTATATTACAATTAAGAGATTTTGATAGACTGATGAATGTTTTTGGCAAGAGCACTTTCTAGGTGGGTCTGTAGGTGGTCATACACGTCAGGGAACCTATTATTTAAAATTTTATATTTTGGTGTGCAAAACAGAAAGGGTTAAATCAGTAGAATAAAAAATATGACTTGGTCATTAAGAAAAGTATATTTTGGTCAACAAGCTATATGGAAACAAAGATATGGTACAGGAGGAAAGAATGGGCAGACTTGAAATTCTTGAGACTATGAGAGAGAAGGGAACTAGAACAGAATGTGGGAGGAGTCTGTGCAGAGGACAAAGACTGAGGTTCTGTGGGAAAGGATTTAGGTCAAAGGTGCCAGATAGGTGATATTCTGGATACTGACGTGCCTGCTCTTTCCAGGTGGCACTTTCACAATCTGTGTAAAGAAAGCAAACATTTTCTTACCTATCTTTATTGACTTAACCATCTGGAAGAAATCCAGTGGTGGGAGATGATGGCGTTTACATTACCTAGCACTTCATTACATAAATCTTTCCACATCACCTTTCCATGTCATAAACTTTTTTGATTTTAATGGTTGCCAAGAAATTCATTGTAAGATTATACCATGGTTTATTAAGTCAAACCATTCTTGATAGTCTTAGGAGTGTGGTAGGCAGAATAATGACATTCCAAAGATGTCTCTGGCCTAATCCTGGGAACCTGTTAATGTGTTAGTTTACAGGGCAAAAGGAATTAAAGTTGCAGATTAAATTAATGTTTATCAGCTGATTTTAAAAAGAGAGAGATTACATTGGATTATTAGGGTGGGCCCAATGTAATCACAAGGGTCATTAAAAGTGGAAGGGGAAATCTGAAGAAAGTCAGAAAGGTGGCAGCATGAAAAGTACTTGGCCAGATGGTCTGAAGTTGCTGGTTTTGAAGATGTTGAAAGGGGGCCATGAGCCAAGGAAAGCAGGCAGCCTCTAGAAAATGAGAAAGGCAAGAAACTGATTCTCCTCTACAGCTTCCAGAAAGGACTCTACAACTAGATCTTGGCCCAGTGAGGTGCCTGTCAGATGCTGACATATAGAACTGTAAAATTATAAATCTGTGTTATCTAAGCACCAAAGTTTGCTAAGTTGTCACAGCAGCAATAGAAAACTAATATAAGGTCTAGTTTTAGCTATCTAGTGGCTTTCCAGATTTCAGTCTAGACCCAACACAATTCTCAGAATAGTCTTTTAACATGTAAATTTTTTCACTTTACAGCTCTTCTTTAAGCCTAAGTGACTTCAAATTGCCCTTAAGGATACAATTTAAACTTTTGCAAGGACCTATAAGGCCCTGCATGAACTAGTCCGTGTTGATAAACTTTCCTACACCCTTCAAGCCATTTTTCTCTTCACTCTTCCCTTATCCTGTCTTTCATTAAGGTCCTTAAACAAGCCAAGCTCTTCATATCCATAGGTGGTAGGCATAGTGGTTAAGCACATAGACTCTGGAACAAGAGTGCTTGAGTTTGAATCTTTGCTCTCTTGCTTACTAGCTGTGTGACCTAAGGAAAGTCACTTTACCTCTCTTTCTCTTTCCTCATCTGTAAAATGGGGTTAAATATATTTTTATGTTTAGAGTACATGGAACAGCTCCTGGCACACAGTAAGCACTTTGTGTTTGGTATTATAATGTGTAAAAAAGCCTGTTCTTGGAGCACTCTTCTTCCTGCTCTTTGCATAGATGGTTCTTTTTCATCCAAACAGTCTCATCTTGAATGTCATCTCAGAGGGAATATCCACCTCTCCGCCTTTGTTATTCATCATCCTGTTTCCTGCGAGTACCCTGTTTCCTTCAAGGCACTTATTGCCTTTTGAATTATTTCTGCATTTGTTTTTCATGTATCAACTGTGCTTCTACCTTTATATTGTAATTTATGTAAGGGTGAGAGCCATGTCTGTTTTTTTAAACTTTGGTGTGTCCAGTACTGAGCATGTAGTTGGTATGGGGGTGTTATTGTTTTCTTGTTCTTCTTGGACACAGAATGCCTATCTTTATCATCTCCCTTACATTTGGAAAACTGTTGTGGGCAATGGCAGATATGACATTTAATTGCTGTGTGAGACCCTCCAGGGCTCTCTCCCATGTTGTGGAAAATCTTAAAGTAGTGTGTTGGACTGAAGGTGTCACAAGATGGAAACAGCCTGAAATGCTGAACCATTGCGTAGAGGACAGCCTCCCTGGAGAGTTGCAGAGTTTGTGTGAGAGAGAAATAACTTGTTGGAATAAGATCCTGTGGGTGTCATCTGTTACTGCAATATAACCTAGTCTCTGTCACTCATACAGGTGGTAATTGTATTAGTTTGCTAGGGCTATTGTAATAAAGTACTGCAAACTGGGGGGTTAAACAAGAGGCATTTATTGTCTTACAGTTCTAGAGGCTAAAAGTCTGAAATCAAGGTGTTGGCAGAGTTGGGTTTTTTTGAGGGCTGTGAGGGAAGGATTTCTTCCAGACCTCTCTTCTTTGCTTGTAGATGGCTGTCTTCTACTTGTATGCATGTCTCTTCATATCATTTCCTCTCTATGCCTGTCTGTCTCCAAATTTCCCCAGCCCACTCCAGTATGATCTCATCTTTATTTAACTAATTACATCTGCAACAAACCTATTTTCCAATAAGGTCACATTCTAAGACAGTTAGGACTTCAACATTTGAATGTTGAGAGACACAATTCAACTCATAACAGAGATGATTATATACATACACTCAATGGAGAATAGATGAAGTTTTTTCCAAGGATCTCTGTAACTCTTTGCTTAGTATCTTTTACCTCATATTTTCCGTCATAACTAAAATTTCAAAAGAACAGAAGTATGTCCTTTTAGATGGCAAAAACTTAGACAAAAGATCAACCATTTATGAAATAAGCCTGTCCAAATGACACCACACACTCAGCCTGTCCAGATGCTTGTCTCTGAAGACTTTGTTCTAAACCATTAAGTGTAATGCCCTTCTCATCCTGTGGTCAATGTCTAATTGCTACCTTTTCCTCTATTCTTAGTTCTTGTTAATTAACTTATTCTGATCTGGGGACCGAGGGCTTCTGGATTCACCATTTACTAATTGCATTACTTTGGGCAAATTATTTATTTTTTGAATCTCAAGTTTTATATCTACAATGTGAAGACAGTAATACATCATAGGATTTCTGTGGAGACGAAAAAAGATAACAAATCTAAGATGTCTAACACAGAGGTATGCACACAATGGATGCCTGAATGCTAGCTATTAATGATGCTAATAACAACAATAATAAGAGTAACTGCCAACATTTATTAAATGTTTTCTATGTGCTAGAAACTGTTCTAAGTGTTTAATAAATATTAGCTGATTTTTTAATCTTCACAATTACCTTAATAATATTGGTACTGTTGTTTCTCTTAATTTTCAGAAGAAAGTGAGGCCCAGAGAGTTTGAGTAATCTGCCCAAGGGCACACACATAGTAAGTGGCAGAGTTAGGGTTTGAACTCATATAGTCTGGCTCTAAGGCAATGAAAAAACCAAGCTTATTAAAAATTATACAGAAAAAAATAACAGAAATAAAAACAAACCAAAAAAACCCCTAAAGAACTCCTAAAATAGCTGAAGTAAACTTTGGAGGTGAAACACTTTTAGACTGCCAAAATTTTGGTCTCAGAGGAACTTTTTCCTTCTATCCAAGTGGAGTTCCATGTTTTTGAGGTTAGATAGCCAGCGCTGTGACCTCAGGGAACATAGCTTTTTACTTTGTGCCTTTTTGCTAAAAGTTTAAATCCATTTCCCGTCTGCCAGACAATTGCAGTCAGGGAGAAGAAGTGGTGAGTCAGCAAACTAAAAATCACGGGAATTAACCATCTGAGGGCATCGATGTGGCAGGGCTTCAGGCAGACTTGGAGGAGGTGATGCCTGATGGTGGTCCTGGGGTCGGAGCTGTTCTGCTTTCTTCTTATGGCTCCAGTGCATAGCCCAGAGGCAGGTCAGCACTTGGTGAATGTTTGTTGAACTAATTTAAGCTGAAGTTTATCTCTGTGGCCTCCAGCCAGTCTTGTCCCAGCTGACATTTCTCATCTTCCCCAAATTAACCTGGACCAAATTCTTCCTTACAATCTGGGTTTAAATCCTTATCATTGGATAAAGCCTGTCATCTCCTAAGAGATGTGAACATTTTTAACAAGGAACTCTAGATCAGTGATCCTCAGCAAGGGGCGATTTTGTCCCCCAGGGGACATTTGTCACTGTCTGAGGACACTTTTGGCTGTCACCATTGGGATGATGGTGTGTTCTATCTAATGGATACAGGTTAGGGGTGCTGCTTAATGTCCTACAATGCATAGAACTACCCTCTCCGCCGCCTGCCTCCAGCAAAACTAAGAGTTACACGTCAAAGAGTAGGACTGATATTTTGAGGATGGCTAGTGACTTGAAAGCATAGCACCATGAGATCATGGCTTCTTCCTTGTTGGATCAGGCTGGGGCAAGAGAAAGAATATGAAGTCTTCTAAGGCCCATCCATTTGATGCATGTGTCAACTGATGACTCATTTGAAAAACCAACAAATCCTGGAGTGGTTGTAATAAAATAGGAGACAATAGTGAGAATAGTAAGAGTTTAAGCTTTTAGGCAACATGGCTTGTGTTCAAACCCTAGCTAAACTGCATGACTTTGGTAAACCTATTTAGGTTCTCTGGGGTTCTGTCATTTCCTTACTAAAATGTGGATAAGACTATATGATAGCAGCAAGAATTAAAAGGGCCAACATATATGAAAGGCTCAGCACATTTAAGCACCGTGTAAGTGCTAACTGTATTAGCAATAATAGTAATGTTTGCTATTATTAAACAGTATGGTGTATCAGAAAGAACACAAAATCTACAGTTAGAAAAGTTTAGTTTTCTCATGTAACGTTGGGATAATAAAGTTATAGGGGAGTATAACAACTAATAGTAATGACGGCAATAATGTTAACATGTGTAATAAATATGTAATATTGTATGTACTAGGCACTATTTCAGATTCTTTGCAAGTTTTAACTGATTCAATTCTCACAGCAGTCCTATGATGTGGGTAATATTATAAACCCTATTTTGCAGAAGAAGAAGGTTAAAGTGCCTTATAAACTGCAAATCCCACCAAAATGTTGGTTGTTACTACCAGTCACATATTACAAAGCCTTCTCCCTACACTATCTTTTTGGCTCTATGTGACATCCCATGACACCCTTAGGTGATATTTGATGTCTCTACTTCAAAGATATTTGTATCGGTCTTAATGTCTGCTGAAAGATACTCATACTTACTATTTAATGGAAGCAGAGACTGCCATCCAGTTCCCACCATTAACTTCCTTCCAAATGTAAGGACCAGAGCCAGCTCTTTGCTGCCTTGGCCCAGACTGATACTTCCGATGCAAAAGGGCCTTCCTGACAGAGCTCACATAGATCTCAAGTGTCCCTTGCCAAGTCTCACTCAAAATGGGTTATAGGGAAAGGACCGTGAATTACAGATTTTGTGATGTTTTCATTATTCCAGTCAGAAGGGTCGACACTCACCAGAGAATCTCACCCCCAGCTCTATTTTAGTTCTAACATGTTTGGAGGAGGACGAGGGGAAAATAAATCTGTCTTCCCCCATGGCTTCGTTACGCTGTGGGTGGTGAACTGATATGATAGGTGATGACGGGAATCTAGATACCTTAAATGCTATGCTGGTGACATACTCCTGTCACACAGCTACCACACCACAACTTCTGTTTTGACATATTGATACATTGCTTTTTTGTTTGTGGAATTTGTTCTGTGGGTGACTTCTGAGACTCGACACGAAAGTCTCTGCCAGCTCTGGGCAAACTTAGCTTAGATTCTGGTAGGAATAGAAAGAGATTTTTTTCCCCCATTCCGTATGCCCAGGAGAAAGTGTTGTTTACACTCTGGTTGAAAGCTGAGAGGAAAATCACATTGATGTTATTTTTAAAGTATTGTGAATTAAATAGTGATGCTTGACCCAAGACAGGGAGGAAAATTTTATTATGCCAACTTTTAACATTCTTTGGACACCCTAATTTGATAATATTTCTTAATTGCTTAATGTTGCAGTAATGCATTTCCTCCTCTCATTTTCGTATTTAAGTAGCAGCCATTGATTAGAAAACATTTCTGGGAATCTACCTAAATTATCATATATTGCCTTTGATGATAGTTGATATTTTTAGTAAAATTTCTATTAGAAAAGGAAATATATTGAGATGAAAATATATAGCTATAATATTTCTAAGTCTAGAAAGGTATGTGTGTTTTATTCTTCTGGTAACATCAAAGTTCTTGTTCTTTCTCTGACATAGATTATTGCATATTATTTGGTGTATATTTAATGCTGAATCTCCTCTTTTATCTAGAATGATTCTCCCATTCACAAGTAAGAAATGAAACTGTGCTAAAGGGGCACAAATAATTTTAAATAAATAATTTTTTTAAAAGCCCTTGTGAGTTTTTTCCTTCTTGTTGCCTTTTCTTTAATTTTAAAAGCATACTGATTTTTCAAATATAACTTATTACTATTTTGTGTCAATGTTTAAATAAGACACTTGGTGATTTTGCCCTTTGAATTAACACTGCCTACTGTCATTTTATGGTCTGTTAGTTTAATGTTGATTTTCTAAACCCTATCTTTGGTGTATGACTATTGTACAAATGATTTTTTTTTTTTGCCTGTAATTTGTTCCAGATAATAATCCCTGATATCATACCAGGAAATTTCTGTGTAATGTAAATTTTAGTGTTAAATTATTTATTGCATATAAATTTTCTATCAGAAGAGGATCAACACACTGAATCCACTAATGCTGGCCTAATAGAAAGTTAATGGCTTATTCCAAGTGATTTTGCAAAAACAAAGGGATACCTGAACCTCGATGACAGGGTGCAATTAGCCAAATGTCCAGGGAATAGGTTTTCTATAGTCCACATAAAGTCTGCAGAACTACTAAGGTAACAGCTTCTTTCTAAGCCATATTCCTTATTGGATTATCACCATTAAACCCACAGAGAGATGGTGCTGAAAAATCAGTAGTACACTTGGGTGGATAGAAGTCTTCTGAGACAGATTGTTTACTTAGTGAATGCTTAATACTACGGTGTTGTGCAGGCCCGGGAAGCGTACATGCTATAACTCCTGCAAGATATTATTGCTCTACTTTTCTAGTTTGAAAATTAGAACTGAGGGGACAGCATGATGATTAGTGATACAGATTCAAATTATTTGCTTTTGAACATGATTTCTGGAAGCAGTGACTCCACTTCCTTTTGGTAAATCAAAAGGCAACCAGTTACCTAGTCAGGCAGGATTCTCTACAGCTTCTGCGGTTATTTAAGCCATCACTCTGGCTTCATCAAATGAAAAACTTCTGCTATTCAAAAGACACTATTAGGAGATCTTCAAGATGGCGGAGGACTAAGGCACGGAGGTCACCTTCCTCCCCACAGATACATCAGAAATATATCTACACATGGAACAACTCCTACAGAACACCTACTGAACACTGGCAGAAGACCTCAGACCTCCCAAAAGGCAAGAAACCCCCCACGTACCTGGGTAGGGCAAAAGATAAAAGAATAAACAGAGACAAAAGAAGAGGGACGGGACCTGCACCAGTGGGAGGGAGCTGTGAAGGAGGAAAGGTTTCCACACACTAGAAGCCCCTTTGCGGGCAGAGACTGAGGGTGGCGGAGGGGGGAGCTTCCAAGCCACAGAGAAGAGCGCAGCAGCAGGGGTGCAGAGGGCAAAGTGGAGAGATTCCCGCACAGAGAATCGGTGCCGACCAGCACTCACCAGCCCGAGAGGCTTGTCTGCTCACCCGCCGGGTGGGAGGCGGGGGCTGGGAGCTGAGGCTCGGGCTTAGGAGCTTAGATCCCAGGGAGAGGACTGGGGTCGGCTGTGTGATCACAGCCTGAAGGGGCTAGTGTGCCACAGATACCCGGGAGGGAGTCTGGGAAAAAGTCTGGACCTGCAGAAGAGACAAGAGACTTTTGCTTGCCTCTTTGTTTCCTGGTGCACGAGGAAAGGGGATTAAGAGTGCTGCTTAAAGGAGCTCCAGAGACGGATGTGAGCCGCGGCTAAAAGCGCGGACCCCAGAGACGGGCATGAGGCACTAAGGCTGCTGCTGCCGCCACCAAGAAGCTTGTGTACGAGCACAGGCCACTCTCCACACCTCCCCTCCAGGGAACCTGTGCAGCCCACCACTGCCAGGGTCCCGTGATCCAGGGACAACTCCCCCGGGAGAACGCACGGCGCGCCTCAGGCTGGTGCAACGTCATGCCGGTCTCTGCCGCCGCAGGCCCGCCCCGCACTCTGTACCCCTCCCTCCCCCCAGCCTGAGTGAGCCAGAGCCCCCTAATCAGCTGCTCCTTTAACCCCATCCTGTCTGAGCGAAGAACAGACGCCCTCAGGTGGCCTACACGTGGAGGCGGGTCCAAATCCAAAGCTGAACCACAGGAGCTGTGCGAACAAAGAAGAGAAAGGGAAATCAGGAACAGCAGATTAAATCGCCACAACCAACTTGATGTACCCTGCATCTGTGGAGTACCTGAATAGACAACCAATCATACCAAAATTGAGGTGGTGGACTTGGGGAGCAACTGTAGGCTTGCGGTTTGCTTCCTGCATCTAATTTGTTCCTGGTTTTATGCTTAGTTTAGTATTTAGAGTTTATTATCATTGCTAGATATGTTTATTGACTTGGTTGCTCTCTTCCTCCTTTTAAAAAAAAATATATTTCCTTTTTCTCTTTTTGTGAGTGTGTATGTGGATGCTTCTTTGTGTGATTTTGTCTGTATAGCTTTTTTTCTTTTTTTTTGCGGTATGTGGGCCTCTCACTGTTGTGGCCTCTCCTGTTGCAGAGCACAGGCTCCGGACGTGCAGGCCCAGCGGCCATGGCTCACGGGCCCAGCTGCTCCGCGGCATGTGGAATCTTCCCGGACCGGGGCACAAACCCGTGTCCCCTGCATCGGCAGGCGGACTCTCAACCACTGTGCCACCAGGAAAGCCCTGTATAGCTTTGCTTTTATGATTTCTCCTAGGGTTCTGTCTCTCCGGTTTTTGTTTTTTTGTTTTTTTTAGTATAGTTTTTAGCACTTGTTATGATTGTTGGATTTGTTTTTTTGGTTTGGTTGCTTTTTTCTTTCTTTAATACTTTTTAATTTTTTTATTTAAAAATTTTTTTATTTTAATGTATTTTATTTTTTTCCTTCTTTCTTTTCTTCTTCCTTTTCTTCTGAGCCATCTGGCTGACAGGGTCTTGGTGCTGTGGCTGGATGTCAGGTCTGTGCCTCTGAGGTGGGAAAGCCGAGTTCAGGGCATTGGACCACAAGAGACCTCCAAGCTCCATGTAATATCAAAGGGCGAAAGCTCTCCCAGAGATCATCATCTCAACTTGAAGACCCAGCTCCACTCAACGACCAGCAAGCTACAGTGCTGGACACCCTATGCCAAACAATTAGCAGGACAGGAACACAACCCCGTCCATTAGCAGAGAGGCTGCCTAAAATCATAATAAGGTCACAGACACCCCAAAACACACCACTGTACTCAGTCCTGCCCACCAAAAGGACAAGATCCAGCCTCATCCACCAGAACACAGGCGCCATTTCCCTCCAACAGGAAGCCTACAGAGCCCACTGAACTAACGTTAGCCACTGGGGGCAGACACCGAAAACAATGGGAACTACGAACCAGCAGCCTGCAAAAAGGAGACCCCAAACACAGTAAGTTAAGCAAAATGAGAAGACAGAAACACACAGCAGATGAAGGAGCAAGGTAAAAACCCACCAGGCCAAAGAAATGAAGAGGAAATAGGCAGTTTACCTGAAAAAGTATTAAGTGTAATGATAGTAAAGATGATCCAAAATCTTGGAAATAGAATGGAGAAAAAAGCAAGAAACGTTTAACAAGGACCTAGAAGAACTAAAGAGCAAACAGACAATGATGAACAACACAATAAATGAAATTTAAAAGTCTCTAGAAGGAATGAATAGCAGAATAACTGAGGCAGAAGAACGGATAAGTGACCGGGAATATACAATAGTGGAAATAACTACCGCAGAGCAGAATAAATAAAAAAGAATGAAAAGAATTGAGGACAGTCTCAGAGAGCTCTGGAACAATATTAAATCATCCAGCATTCGAATTATAATGCTCCCAGAAGAAGAAGAGAAAAAGAAAGGGACTGAGAAAATATTTGAAGAGATTATAGTTGAAAACTTCCCAAATATGGGAAAGGAAATAGTCAAGTTCAGGAAGTACAGAGAGTTCCATACAGGATAAGTCCAAGGAGAAACATGCCAAGACACATCTTAATCAAAGTATCAAAAATTAAATACAAAGAAAAAATATTAAAAGCAGCAAGGGGAAAAACAGCAAATAACATGTAAGGGAAACCCCATAAGGTTAACAGCTGATCTCTCAGAAGAAACTCTTCAAGCCAGAAGGGAGTGGCAGGACATATTTAAAGTGATGAAATGGAAAAACCTACAATCAAGATTACTCTACCAAGCAAGAATCTCATTCAGATTCGATGGAGAAATTAAAACCTTTACAGACATGCAAAAACTAAGAGAATTCAGCACCACCAAACCGGCTTTACAACAAATGCTATAGGAACTTCTCTAGGCAGGAAACACAAGAGAAGGAAGAGAGCTACAATAACAAACCCAAAACAGTTAAGAAAATGGTAATAGCAACATACATATCAATAATTACCTTAACTGTAAATGGATAAAATGCTCCAACCAAAAGACATCGACTGGCTGAATGGATACAGAAACAAGACCCGTATATATGCTGTCTACAAGAGACCCACTTCAGTCTGAGAGACATATACAGACTAAAAGTGAGGTGATGGAAAAAGATATTCCATGCAAATGGAAATCAAAAGAAAGCTGGAGTAGCAATTCTCATATCAGACAAAATAGACTTTAAAATAAAGACTATTACAAGAGACAAAGAAGGACAATACATAGTGATCAAGGAATCAATCCAAGAAGAAGATATAACAATTGTAAATATTTATGCAACCAACATAGGAGCACCTCAATATGTAAGGCAAATGCTAACAGCTATAAAAGGGGAAATTGACAGTAACACATTCATAGTAGGGGATTTTAACACCCCACTTTGACCAATGGACAGATAATCCAAAATGAAAATAAATAAGGAAATACAAGCTTTAAATGATACATTAAACAAGATGGACTTAATTGGACACTCCATCCAAAAACAACAGAATACAGTTTCTTCTCAAGTGCTCATGAAACATTCTCCAGGATATGATCATATCTTGGGTCACAAATCAAGACTTGGTAAATTAAAGAAAATTGAAATCATACCAAGTATCTCTCTGACAACAATGCTATGAGACTAGATATTAGTGACAGGAAAAAACTGTAAAAAATACAAACACATGGAGGCTAAACAGTACACTACTAAATAACCAAGAGATCACTGAAGAGATCAAAGAGGAAGTAAAAAAATACCTAGAAACAAATGACAATGAAAACACGATGACCAAAAACCTATGGGATGTAGCAAAAGCAGTTCTAAGAGGGAAGTTTATAGCAATACAATCCTACCTCAAGAAACAGGAAACATCTCAAATAAACAACCTATACTTACACCTTTAGCAATTAGAGGAAGAAGAACAAAACAACCCCAATTTAGCAGAAGGATAGAAATCATACAGGTCAGATCAGAAATAAATGAAACAGAAATGAAGGAAATGATAGCAAAGATCAATAAAACTAAAAGCTGGTTCTTTGAGAAGATAAACAAAATTGATAAACCATTAGCCAGAATCATCAAGAAAAAAAGGGAGAAGACTCAAATCAATAGAATTAGAAATGAAAAAGGAGAAGTAACAACTGACACTGCAGAAATACTAAGGATTATGAGAGATTACTGCAAGCAACTATATGCCAGTAAAATGGACAACCTGGAAGAATCAGACAAATTTTTAGAAAAGCACAAGCTTCTGAGACTGAACAAGGAAGAAATAGAAAATACACACAGACCAATCACAAGCACTGAAATTGAGACTGTGATTAAAAAGCTTCCAACAAACAAAGGCCCAGGACCAGATGGCTTGACAGGCGAATTCTATTAAACATTTAGGGACGAGCTAACACCTATCCTTCTCAAACTCTTCCAAAATATAGCAGATGAAGGAACACTCCCAAACTCGTTCTACAAGGCCACGATCACCCTGATAACAAAACCAGACAAAGATGTCACAAAGAAAGAAAATTACAGGCCAATATCACTGATGAAAATAGATGCAAAAATCCTCAACAAAATACTAGGTAACAGAATCCAAGAGTACATTATAAGGATCATACACCATGATCAAGTGAGGTTTATCCCAGGAATGCAAGGATTCTTCAATATATGCAAATCAATCAATGTGATAAACCATATTAACAAATTGAAGGATAAAAACCATATGATCATCTCAATAGATGCAGAGAAAGCTTTCTGCAAAAATATTCAACACCCATTTATGATAAAAACTCTCCAGAAAGTAGGCATAGAGAGAACTTACCTCAACATAATAAAGGCCATATATGACAAACCCACAGCCAACATTGTTCTCAGTGGTAAAAAATTGAAACCATTTCGACTAAGATCAGGAACAAGACAAGGTTGTCCACTCTCACCACTATTTTTCAACATAATTTTGGAAGTTTTAGCCACAACAGTCAGAGAAGTAAAAGAAAAATAAATAAAAGGAATCCAAATTGGAAAAGAAGAAGTAAAGCTGTCACTGTTTGCAGATGACATGATACTATACATAGAGAATCCTAAAGATGGTAACAGAAAACTACTAGAGCTAATCAATGAATTTGGTAAAGTAGCAGGATACAAAATTAATGCACAGAAATCTCTGGCATTCCTATACACTAATGATGAAAAATCTGAAAGTGAAATTAAGAAAACACTCCCATTTACCACTGCAACAAAAAGAATAAAATATCTAGGAATAATCCTACCTAAGGATATAAAGGATCTATATGCAGAAAATTATACTGTTGAAAGAAATTAAAGATGACACAGATAGATAGATTTACCATGTTCTTGGATTGGAAGAATCAACATTGTGAAAAACGACTATACTCCCCAAAGCAATCTACAGATTCAATGCAATCCATATCAAAATACCACTGGCATATTTCACAGAACTAGAAGAAGAAAATCTCACAATTTGTATGGAAACATAAAAGACCCCGAATAGCCAAAGCAATCTTGAGAAAGAAAAACGGAACTGGAGGAATCAGGCTCCCTGTCTTCAGACTATAGTACAAAGCTCCAGTTATCAAGACAGTATGGTACTGGCACAAAAACAGAAATATAGATCAATGGAACAGGATAGATAGCCCAGAGATAAACCCACGCACATATGGTCACCTTATCTTTGATAAAGAAGGAGAGAACATACAGTGGAGAAAAGACAGCCTCTTCAATAGGTGGTGCTGGGAAAACTGGACAGCTACATGTAAAAGAATGAAATTAGAACTCTCCCCAACACCATACACAAAAATAAACTCAAAATGGATTAAAGACCTAAATGTAAGGCAAGACACTATTTAACTCTTAGAGGAAAACATAGGCAGAACACTCCATGACATAAATTACAGCAAGATCCTTTTTGACCCACATCCTAGAGAAATGGAAATAAAAACAAATATAAACAAATGGGACCTAATGAAACTTCAAAGCTTTTGCACAGCAAAGGAAACCATAAACAAGACCAAAAGACAGCCCTCACTGTGGGTGAAAGTATTTGCAAATGAAGCAACTGACCAAGTATTAATCTCCAAAATGTACAAGCAGCTCATGCAGCTCAATATCAGAAAAACAACCCAATCCAAAGCTGGGCAGAAGGCCTAAATAGACATTTCTCCAAAGAATATATACAGATTGCCAACAAACACATGAAACAAAGCTCAACATCATTAATCACTAGAGAAATGCAAACCAAAGGTACAATGAAATATCATCTCACACTGGTCAGAATGGCCATCATCAAAAAATCTAGAAACAAGAAATCCTAGAGAGGGTGTGGAGAAAAGGGAACCCTCTTGCACTGTTGTTGGGAATGTAAATTGATACAGACACTATGGAGAACAGTATTAGGGTCCTTAAAAACCTAAAAATAGAACTACCATATGACCCAGCAATCCCACTTCTGGGCATATACCCTGAGTAAACCATAATTCAAAAACAGTCATGTACCACAATGTTCATTGCAGCTCTATTTACAATAGCCAGGACATAGAAGCAACCTAAGTGTCCATCAATAGGTGAATGGATAAAGAAGATGTGGCACATATATACAATGGAATATTACTCAGCCATAAAGTGGAACAAAATTGAGTTATTTGCAGTGAGGTGGATGGACTTAGAGTATGTCATCCAGAGTTAAGTAAGTTAGAAAGAGAAGGACAAATACCATATGCTAACACATATGTATGGAATCTTAAAAAATAAAATAAAAAAATTGTTCTGAAGACCCTAGCAGCAGGACAGGAGTAAAGACTCAGATTTAGAGAATGGACTTGAGGGCATGGGGAGGGGGAATGGTATGCTGGGATGAAGTGAAAGAGTGTCATGGACTTACATATAATACCAAATGTAAAATAGATAGCTAGTGGGAGGCAGACGCACAGCACAGGGAGGTCAGCTCGGTACTTTGTGACCACCTAGAAGGGTGGGTTAAGGAGGGTGGGAGGGAGACACAAGAGGGAGGAGATATGGGGAAATATGTATAGGTATAGGTGATTCACTTTGTTATAAAGCAGAAACTAAGACACCAGTGCAAATAAATTATACTCCAATAAAGATGTTAAAAAAAGTCACTGTTATGAGGATGAAAGGCATATAACAGACTTACAGGATATTTTTGCAAATCACATTATCTAATAAGGGACTTATATTCAGAATATGTAAAGGATGGTCAAAACTCAATTATAAGAAATAAACAAAAATAATAAAATATAAGTAAAAAGTTGGAAGAGATAACTTCACCAAAGAAGATTTATGGATGAAAATAAGCATATGGCAAGATACTCAATATCATTAGATGGTAGGGAAATTCAAACTAAAAGCACAAAATAACATATACCTATCAGAATGTGCACAGTTCAAAAGACTGACCATACCAAGTTTTGTGTGGATTTGAAGCACCTGGAACTATCATAAACTGCTCTTTGAAATGCAAAATGAGAATTACCCATAAAAAGGAACAAAACTGGGTCATTTGTAGAGATATGGGTGGACCTAGAGTCTGTCATAGAGAATGAAGTAAGTCAGAAAGAGAAAAACAAATATATTAACGCATATATGTGGAATATAGAAAACTGGTACAGATGAACCAATAGGTTCATCTGGAATAGAGATGCAGACGCAGACGTAGACAGTGGAGATGTGGACATGGCGGGGAAGGGGAGGATGGGATGAATTAGGAGATTAGGATTGACATATATACACTACCATGTGTAAAATAGATAGCTAGTGGGAACCTGCTGTATAGCACAGGGAGCTCAGCTCGGTACTCTGTAATGACCTAGATGGGTGAGATGGGGAAGGGCGTGGGAGGGAGGTCTAAGAGGGAGGGGATATATGTATACATATAGCTGATTCACTTCGTTGTACAGACGAAACTAACACAACATTGTAAAGCAGTTATACTCCAATAAAAGAAAGATACCCATTTCAGTAAACTGTTTCTTAAAAATTTGATCATATATATACCATATCATCAGCCATTCTACCCCTGGGTTTTTATACAAGAGAAATGAAAGCATATGTCCACACAATGACTTATATATGAATGTGATGGCAACTTTATTGGCAATAACCAAAAACTGCCTAAATGTCTGTCCGTCAATAGGTGAATGGATAAAGAAATTGTGATGTAGGCACATAATGTAATACCATTCAGCAATAAAAATTAATAAAGGCAATGTTATCAGTGAATTTTAAAATAATTATGCTGAGTGAGAGAGGCCAGACCAAAAAAAATGTATATACTGTATGAGTCCATTCATATAACATTCTAGAAAATGCAAATTAATCCAGCGTGACAGAAAGGAGAACAGTGGTTGTCTAGAGACTGGGACTCAGGAAGAGAAGGATATGAGGATATAAAGAGGCACAAGAACACTTATTTGGGGTGATGGATAACTTAATTTTGGTTATGGCTTCACAGGTATATGTGAAACATTAAACTTATTAAATTGTACACTTTAAGCATGTGAAGTTTATTGTATGTCTATCATACTTAAATAAGGCTATTTATTACAAACAATAAAAAGCTCTTCAAAATAGTCATGCCTTTCCTTGGAGAAACAATTCAACAATATGTGATTTTGAAAAAAAAGTCTTCCACTTGATGAATTTTTCCTTTATCTTACCAATTAGATGCATAGCCATCTTTCTGTTTTCTTACCTTATCTCTCTTACATTCCATCTTACTTTCTTTTATGTTAGTTATTGATGTTCATTTGTATAGTCATTTGACAAACATTTATTGAGGATATTCTCTGTGCCAGTCACTGTTCAAGATTTGGGAATGTATTAGTGAACAAAACACAGTGAAATCCTGAGGAAGCTGATGTTCTGAGGAAGACAGACATTGACATCATTTTAAAACAATTAAAAGACTGTTAAGGGAAGTGCTATAAAAGGGAAGTGCAGGGTGCTATGAGGGAGTCACAGAGACCTGACCTGGTCTACAGGATGCTGGAAGTCTTGCTTGAGGAAGTGACACTTGATGTAAACTCCTTTAAAAAGGTATAGGCTCCATTATGTCTACAGGTAGACCTGTCTCCAGGTAGATGCTGTATATATGTTTTTGAATTAAACGGAATATTTCCTTGTACTAAGTAAGTTAAATACTTTCTTAATAGTTTTCCTTTTTTATCAAAGTAACCTATTAATACTTAAAGCACTATTTAACAAATAAAACTAATTTAATTAGATTAAAATTACATTTAACTCTACTTTTTTGTTTTTTTTTAAAAAATGGAGATATACATCTCTACTTTGTATCCTGCCTTTTTAAAGGTTCATCATAAACCCATGACAAAAATCATACTAATTGAAGACAGATAATTGAGGGGGTCATGTTCAGGGATTTTCTTTATTAAAGAGAGTACCTACACTGCATGTTTTCTTGCCATGGTTACACCAATAATTTTTTTCAAGACTGACATTTTCTTTTTATTTTTTTTATAGATTTGAATCTCCTTTATTTTTTCACATCTTTATTGGAGTATAATTGCTTTACAATGGTGTGTTAGTTTCTGCTTTATAACAAAGTGAATCAGTTATACATATCCATATGTTCCCATATCTCTTCCCTCTTGCATCTCCCTCCCTCCCACCCTCCCTATCCCACCCCTCCAGGTGGTCACAAAGCACCGAGCTGATCTCCATGTGCTATGCGGCTGCTTCCCACTAGCTATCTACCTTACATTTGGTAGTGTATGTATGTCCATGCCTCTCTCTCGCTTTGTCACAGCTTACCCTTCCCCCTCCCCATATCCTCAAGTCCATTCTGTAGTAGGTCTGTGTCTTTATTCCTGTCTTACCCCTAGGTGCTTCATGACATTTTTTTTTCTTAAATTCCATATATATGTGTTAGCATAAGGTATTTATCTTTCTCTTTCTGACTTAATTCACTCTGCATGACAGACTCTAGGTCTATCCACCTCATTACAAAGAGCTCAATGTCGTTTCTTTTTATGGCTGAATAATATTCCATTGTATATATGTGCCACATCTTCTTTATCCATTCATCTGTTGATGGACACTTAGGTTGCTTCCATGACTTGGCTATTGTAAATAGAGCTGCAATGAACATTTTGGTAGACTCTTTTTGAATTATGGTTTTCTCAGGGTATACGCCCAGTAGTGGGATTGCTGGATCATATGGTAGTTCTATTTGTAGTTTTTTAAGGAACCTCCATACTGTTCTCCACAGTGGCTGTATCAATTTACATTCCCACCAACAGTGCAAGAGGGTTCCCTTTTCTCCACACCCTCTCCAGCATTTATTGTTTCTAGATTTTTTGATGATGGCCATTCTGACTGGTGTGAGATGATATCTAATTGTAGTTTTGATTTGCATTTCTCTAATGATTAATGATGTTGAGCATTCTTTCATGCATTTGTTGGCAGTCTGTATATCTTCTTTGGAGAAATGTCTATTTAGGTCTTCTGCCCATTTTTGGATTGGGTTGTTTGTTTTTTTGTTATTGAGCTGCATGAGCTGCTTATAAATTTTGAGATTAATCCTTTGTCAGTTGCTTCATTTGCAAATATTTTCTCCATTCTGAGGGTTGTCTTTTGGTCTTGTTTATGGTTTCCTTTGCTGTGCAAAAGGTTTGAAGTTTCATTAGATCCCATTTGTTTATTTTTGTTTTTATTTCCATTTCTCTAAGAGGAGGGTCAAAAAGGATCTTGCTGTGATTTATGTCATAGAGTGTTCTGCCTATGTTTTCCTCTAAGACTTTGCTAGTTTCTGGCCTTACATTTAGATCTTTAATCCATTTTGAGCTTATTTTTGTGTATGGTGTTAGGGAGTGATCTAATCTCATACTTTTACATGTACCTGTTCAGTTTTCCCAGCACCACTTATTGAAGAGGCTGTCTTTTCTCCACTGTATATTCTTGCCTCCTTTATCAAAGATAAGGTGACCATATGTGCGTGGGTTTATCTCTGGGCTTTCTATCCTGTTCCATTGATCTATATTTCTATTTTTGTGCCAGTACCATACTGTCTTGATTACTGTAGCTTTGTAGTATAGTCTGCAGTCAGGGAGCCTGATTCCTCCAGCTCCGTTTTTTGTTCTCAAGTTTGCTTTGGCTATTCAGGGTCTTTTGTGTTTCCATACAAATTGTGAAATATTTTGTTCTAGTTCTGTAAAAAATGCCAGTGGTAGTTTGATAGGAATTGCATTGAATCTGTAGATTGCTTTGAGTAGTAGAGTCATTTTCACAATGTTGATTCTTCCAATCCAAGAACATGGTATATCTCTCCATTTATTTGTATCATCTTTAATTTCTTTCATCAGTGTCTTATAATTTTCTGCATACAGGTCTTTTGTCTCCCTAGGTAGGTTTATTCCTAGATATTTTATTCTTTTTGTTTCAATGGTAAATGGGAATGTTTTCTTGATTTCACTTTCAGATTTTCCATCATTAGTGTATAGGAATGCCAGAGATTTCTGTGCATTAATTGTGTATCCTGCTACTTTACCAGATTCATTGATTAGCTCTAGTAGTTTTCTGGTAGCATCTTTAGGATTCTCTATGTATAGTATCATGTCATCTGCAAACAGTCACAGATTCACTTTTTCTTTTCCGATTTGGATTCCTTTTATTTTCTTTTCTACTCTGATTGCTGTGGCTAAAACTTCCAATACTATGTTGAATAAGAGTGGTGAAAGTGGGCAACCTTGTCTTGTTCCTGATCTTAGTGGAAATGGTTTCAGTTTTTCACCATTGAGGACGATGTTGGCTGTGGGTTTGTCATATATGGCCTTTATTCTGTTGAAGAAAGTACCCCCATGCCTACTTTCTGCAGGGTTTTTATCATAAATGGGTGTTGAATTTTGTCGAAAGCTTTCTCTCCATCTATTGAGATGATCATATGGTTTTTCTCCTTCAATTTGTTAATATGGTATATCACGTTGATTGATTTGCATATATTGAAGAATCCTTGCATTCCTGGAATAAACCCCACTTGATCATAGTGTATGATCCTTTTAATGTGCTGTTGGATTCTGTTTGCTAGTATTCTGTTGAGAATTTTTGCATCTATGTTCATCAGTGATATTGGCCTGTAGTTTTCTTTCTTTGTGACATCTTTGTCTCGTTTTGGTATCAGGGTGATGGTGGCCTCGTAGAATGAGTTTGTGAGTGTTCCTCCCTCTGCTATACCTTGGAAGAGTTTGAGAAGGATGTTTTGATTTCCTCTTTGAGTTCTTCAGTGATCACTTCGTTATTCAGTAGTGTATTGTTTAGTCTCCATGTGTTTGTATATTTTACACATCTTTTCCTGTCACTGATATCTAGTCTCATAGCGTTGTGGTCAGAAAGGATTCTTGACACAATTTCAATTTTTAAAAATTTACCAAGACTTGATTTGTGACCCAAGATATGATCTATCCTGGAGAATGTTCCATAAGCACTTTAGAAAAATGTGTATTCTGTTGTTTTTGGATGGAGTGCCCTATAAATATCAATTGAGTCCATCTTGTTTAATGTATCATTTAAAGCTTGTGTTTCCTTATTTATTTTCATTTTGGATGATCTGTCCATTTGTGAAAGTGGGGTGTTAAAGTCCCCTACTATGAATGTGTTACTGTCGATTTTCCCTTTTATGGCTGTTAGTATTTGCCTTATGTATTGAGGTGCTCCTATGTTGGGTGCATAAATATTTACAATTGTTATATCTTCTTCTTGGATCGATCCCTTGATCATTATGTAGTGTCCTTCTTTGTTAATTGTAATAGTCTTTATTTTAAAGGCTATTTTGTCTGATAAGAGAATTGTTACTCCAGCTTTCTTTTGGTTTCCATTTGCATGGAATATCTTTTTCCATCCCCTTACTTTCAGTGTGTATGTGTCTCTAGGTCTGAAGTGGGTCTCTTGTAGACAGCATATATATGGGTCTTGTTTTTGTATCCATTCAGCCAATATGTGTCTTTTGGTTGGAGCATTTAGTCCATTTACATTTAAGATAATTATCAATATGTATGTTACTGTTCCCATTTTCTTAATTGTTTTGGGTTCATTATTGTAGGTTTTTTCCTTCTCTTGTGTTTCTTGCCTAGAGAAGTTCCTTTAGCATTTGTTGTAAAGCTGGTTTGGTGGTGCTGAACTCTCAGCTTTTGCTTGTCTGTAAAGGTTTTAATTTCTCCATCAAATCTGAATGAGATCCTTGCTGGGTAGAGTAATCTTGGTTGCAGGTTTTTCTCCTTAATCACTTTAAATATGTCCTGCCACTCCCTTCTGGCTTGCAGAGTTTCTGCTGAGAGATCAGCTGTTAACCTTATGGGGATTTCCTTGTGTGTTATTTGTTGTTTTTCCCTTGCTGCTTTTAATAATTTTTCTTTGTATTTAATTTTTGACAGTTTGATTAATATGTGTCTTGGCATATTTCTCCTTGGATTTATTTTGTATGGGACTCTCTGTGCTTCCTGGATTTGATTAACTATTTTCTTTCTCATATTAGGGAAGTTTTCAACTATAATCCCTTCAAATATTTTCTCAGTCCCTTTCTTTTTCTCTTCTTGTTGTGGAACCCCTATAATTCGAATGTTGGTGCGTTTAATGTTGTCCCAGAGGTCTCTGAGACTGTCCTCAGTTCTTTTCATTCTTTTTTGTTTATTCTGCTCTGCAGTAGTTATTTACACTATTTTATATTCCAGGTCACTTACCCATCCTTCTGCCTCAGTTATTCTGCTATTGATCCCTTCTAGAGTATTTTTAATTTCATTTATTGTGTTCTTCATCGTTGCTTGTTTCATCTTTAGTTCTTCTAGGTCCTTGTTAAATGTTTCTTGCATTTTGTGTATTCTATTTACAAGATTTTGGATCATCTTTACTATCATTACACTTAATTCTTTTTCAGGTGGACTGCCTATTTCCTCTTCATTTGTTAGGTCTGGTGGGTTTTTATCTTGCTCCTTCATCTGCTGTGTGTTTTTCTGTCTTCTCATTTTGCTTATCTTACTGTGTTTGGGGTCTCCCTTTTGCAGGCTGCAGGTTCGTAGTTCCCGTTGTTTTTGGTGTCTGTCCCCAGTGGCTAAGGTTGTTTCAGTGGGTTGTATAGGCTTCCTTGTGGAGGGGACTAGTGCCGGTGTTCTGGTGGATGAGGCTGGATCTTGTCTTTCTGGTGGGCAGTTCCACGTCTGGTGGTGTGTTTTGGGGTGTCTGTGGACTTATTTTGATTTTAAGCAGCCTCTCTGCTAATGGGTGGGGTTGTGTTCCTGTCTTGCTAGTTGTTTGGCATAGGATGTCCAGCACTGTAGCTTGCTGGTCGTTGCGTGAAGCTGGGTGCTGGTGTTGAGATGGAGATCTCTGGCAGATTTTCACTGTTTGATATTTTGTGGAACTGGGAGGTCTCTTATGGACCAGTGTCCTGAAGCTGGCTCTCCCACCTCAGGGGCACAGCACTGCCTCCTGGCTGCAGCACCAAGAGCCTTTCATCCACACGGCTGTGTACAAGGGAGAAAAAGTAGAAAGAAAGAATTAGTAGAAGTAGAAAGTAAGAAAGAAAGAAAGGAGGGAGAGAGGGAAGAAGGAAGGAAGGAAGGAGGGAAGGAAGGAAAAGAAGGAAGATAAAGTAAAATAAAATAAAGTAAGATAAAATATAACAAAGTTTTTATAATGAAAAAATAATTATTAAGAAAACAAAACAAAGAAAAAGGACGGATAGAACACTAGGACAAATGGTGGAAGCAAAGCTATACAGACAAAAATCTCCCACAGAAGCATACACATACACACTCACAAAAAGAGGAAAAGGGGGAAAAAATCCTAAGTCTTGCTCTCAAAGTCCACCTCCTTAATTTGGGATGATTTGTTGTCTATTCAGGTATTCCACAGATGCAGGGTACATCAAGTTGATTGTGGAGCTTTAATCCGCTGCTTCTGAGGCTGCTGGGAGAGATTTCCCTTTCTCTTCTTTGCTTTCACAGCTCCCAGGGGCTCAGCTTTGGATTTGGCCCCGCCTCTGCGTGTAGGTCTGCGGAGGGCGTCTGTTCTTCGCTCAGGACGGGGTTAAAGGAGCCGCTGATGCGTGGGCTCTGGCTCACTCGGGCCGGGGGGATGGGCGGGCACGGCGTGCGGGGCGGGCCTGCGGCGGCAGAGACCGGCGTGACGTTGCACCAGCTTGAGGCGTGCTGTGCGTTTTCCCGGGGGAGTTGTTCCTGGATCCCGGGGCCCTGGCAGTGGCGGGCTGCACAGGCTCCCCGGAAGGGGGTTGTGGATAGTGACCTGTGCTCGCACACAGGCTTTTTGGGGGCGGCAGCAGCAGCCTTAGCGTCTCATGCCCGTCTCTGTGGTCCGCGGTTTTAGCCGCGGCTCGTGCCCGTCTCTGGAGCTCCTTTAAGCAGCGCTCTTAATCACCTCTCCTCGCGCACCAGAAAACAAAGAGGTAAGAAAAAGTCTCTTGCCTCTTTGGCAGGTCCAGACTTTTCCCCGGACTCCCTCCCGGCTAGCCGTGGCGCACTAACCCCCTGCAGGCTGTGTTCACGCCGCCAACCCCAGTCCTCTCCCGGCGCTCCTACCGAAGCCGGAGCCTCAACTCCCAGCCCCGCCCGCCCCGGAGGGTGAGCACACAAGCCTCTCCAGCTGGTGAGTGCCGGTGGGCACTGATCCTCTATGCGGGAATCTCTCAGCTTTGTCCCGCGCACCGCTGTGGCTGCGCTCTCCTCCGCGGCCCCGAAGCTTTCCCCCTCCGCCACGCGCAGTCTCTGCCAGCCAAGAGGCTTCCTAGTGTTTGGAAACCCTTCCTCCTTCACAGCTCCCTCCCACTGGTGCAGGTTCCGTCCCTATCCTTTTGTCTCTGTTGTTTCCTTTTTCTTTTGCCCTATCCAGGTACGTGGGGGTTTCTTGCCTTTTGGGAGGTCTGAGGTCTTCTGCCAGCGTTCAGTAGGTGTTCTGTAGGAGTTGTTCCACGTGTAGATGTATTTCTGGTGTATCTGCGGGGAGGAAGGTAATCTCCGTGTCTTACTCTTCCGCCATCTTCCCGGAAGCCATGCCTCGCTTTTGTTTGGATCAGTCAGCAAACGCCTTTTCGAAACCCCAAATTCTCCACACCTCCTTTCGCGCCGCCCTAGTCTCGAAGCTCCCGCCACTGCTCCTCAGGCCGGATCCCCGTGGGAGGACCGACATTTTCTTTTCATGTAATGTATTTTCTCCTAGAGCTGAAGAAAGTGGGACTCACAGAGATAGAAAACAAACTTATGGTAACCAAAGGGGAAGGTTGGGGAGGGATAAATTAGGAGTTCGGGATTAACATATACACACTACTACACATGAAA
The DNA here is from genome assembly GCF_008692025.1 of Phocoena sinus. NCBI lineage: Eukaryota > Metazoa > Chordata > Mammalia > Artiodactyla > Phocoenidae > Phocoena > Phocoena sinus. The sequence continues at coordinate 44,585,330 of NC_045774.1, forward strand.
TAGATAACCAACAAGGTCCTACTGTAGGCACAGGGAATTGTACTAAATATTTTGTAATAATCTATGAGGGGAAAAAATTTAGAAAAGTATATATATTTTATGTATCTATATATATTTTATATATATGTATATATATCTGAATCACTGTGTTGTACACCTGAACGTAACACGACATTGTAAATCAACTATACTTCAATTAAAAAAGAAAAAGAAATGTGGGACTGGAGAGCCAAAGTGATCATAGTAGCTTAGTCTCTCTGGACACCATTAGTCTTCCCAAACAGACATTTTTATGACCAACTAACATCTTCCTCCAGCCAATGGGCCTACATTTGGAGGCTTGATGGAACAAGTCTTATATATATTTTTTCCTGACTTTTCTGCTTGGATCAATTCAGGTATTTTTCATATAAAATACAACTAATATGTACTTTATATCAATACTTTACTCACAAAAGTAAGTTGTTTCTCATCTAACACAGATAAATAAATTTAGGAGGCTCTCTTTTTGAAATGGCAGTTCAAAAATCAAAGCTAAAGTTGTTTTAGATATGACAATATAATACATGTAATGATTTATTTTAAAAATTGCCTCTAAAATGTTACTTTTTCTTTTTTTTGGCATACTTAGGTGATCAGTCCCAAGCTGTGACTCACTTGGAAGATCAGGCTACAGAAGACTTCTGCTCTGTAAACTCTGAAACAGCCTTTGGCTAAAAACAATAAGATAGGATTTGATCTGAAGATGCGCATCGAGAAAAAAAAAAGGAGACTTATTTAACACTTTTCTGCACCACAGCCTGGAGAAAGATGAGATGGAATTTGATGTTACTTCCATATTACCAAGGAGGGAGAGAAAAATCTTGGGAAACATCTGTGACCATCAGGGAGATTGGAAGTGTGAAACATTGGGGGAAATTTTTCAACCAACACAAGTGTTCTTTGCTTCTTCCTCCCTGATGAAATGCTGGTATGCTTTCCCAGAGGATGTTTACCTTATCTTCCTCACAAGCCACTTCCTTGCCCCTTCAATGCTTTTGGAGCCTCTGTTATTGAAAGGAAAAAAAAAAAGACAAAGGACACCCAACTAGGGCATCAACATAGAAGAATCAGAAATGTATAACTCAGCTGTCTCAGCTCTGGCTGCATATCAGGATCACCTGGGAGCTTTGAAACCTGGTAATGCCCTCCCAGAAATTCTGACTTAAATGATTGGAGTGGACCCAGGAATTGGTACTTTTAGAAGTCCCCTTGTGGGGACTCCCACTGTGGAGGCAGGGTTGAGAATCAATGTTATAAATTCATCATTATCCTGTTATTTAGATTTGAAACAGATTTTCGTAGCTTTTGTGAGCAGATTCTTCTAAAGGAGACACTCCTAAACACCCTCCTCGTCATTCTGCTCACTGATCGAATTCATACTAGACCAAAGGAAAGGGTTTTGCAAGCTGTTTGCCACCTCTGCGGACACTGACATATCAACTGGCCTGATAGCAGTCACTGCGAGGCTGAACAAATCACCAGCTAAGACACCACAGCTGCGATCCACTGAAAGGGTGAGTAATGCCAAGCAGAGTGACCCAGCCCAGGGCTTTTCTCTGAATGGCCAGTCCTTATCAAGGACCTTTGTTTATTGAAGAAAAACTACTTTTCTTTTATCATAACCTTAAGATGTTTGGGAATGTGAGGGTAGAACTGTCTATGATTTGTGCCTTATAAGCCTTGGATGCTGATAGCATGTTAATAGGAAAGAAATATGACCGTCTTTTATGCACATCTCTGAGTTAGGAGTCCAGCAAACTGAGCTTAGTGAAGCCTGATGGACATAGTAGTGGTAACCAGCTTGGAGTGTGGACATGGTGAGTGTGGAGAGTAATTGGGTTGGAAAAGATTGGTGGTCATGGATCTGCCACCAGTTAACCTTGATACCCTGAGACCTTGCTTTGGCTTTTGGTACTTTCTTTTCCTTCATCAAAAGGGGCCTGGGATGGGATTAGATAATACCTAAGACTTTTCATAACTGTCATATAATCCTTTAAGATCTATTGGTGGATATTTATCTATTTATAAATATAAGGTGAGATATTGGAGGAAACAGACCCTCTTCACCAATTTAAAGTGGTCATAGAATGTTAGAGCTAGAATTTAGTCAGTCACACACTTAGTGAGCACCTACTCTGAGCAAAGGACTATGTGGTGGTTGGGGGTTGAGCATCAAAAACACCCAGTTATGGTTCCTGCCTTTCCCAGACTGGCACAGCCTGGAGGACGGAGGAAACCACACAAATGGCTGAGAGAATGCCAGCTTGGATGAATGATTTAATAGAGGGGCAAAGATCAGTGGGTGATTAAAGGGAGAAATAGAGGTCATTTGGCTTCATCATGATGATTAAGAATGGCATTACAAAATCTGTATTTGTTCTTTGGAAGTGTTGGAAGACATTTATTCATGGTGGGGAACTCTTTTTGGGAAAGGCACTATGTCCTCCTTATTGGTAAGCCCTATGGTGTTAGCTGGGCATCTGTGTTGGCTGGGTGCTCAGTACGTGCTACTCCTGACTGATCGTAGACTAGAAGTTATTGTTGGTATTGCTTTCAAACCTTCTCCATCCAAGAGCAGCATTAGCAGTGGCCTGGCACCCGCTGTATAGATTTGTCATCGTATTACCAGGAGCAAAGCCATTTGGCTGTGCCTCACTCCAGGCCTCTTTGCTGGATTCTCAGATGAGAAGTGCGTAATCATGCCAGTGTGTTCCGATGGCACTTTCACAAGCCATTCGCGCTGTAGGGAGGGTGTGGTGATCATCAGACCGGAGTGTGGATGAGCAGCCTCCTGTACCTCACACAGCTCCTCTCTCACGGTGGCAGCCACTGCACACTGGGGCACGATAACACTGCCAGGAAGGATTATGAACAGAATGTACCCAAAGAAGCTGCTGGTGCTTGTGAGTGCCAAGAGGAACAGATTGTACTGCAGAGGGTGTTTAGGAAGGCCATTAGGACAACTTAAGTTATCAGAAGACTGTGACAGGAGACCGGTGGTGCACAGCAGCGATAGACTTAGGGAGTGGAAAGACAAAGAAGTGACTTCGGGTACAAAGGCAAAGTAAAGAGAGCAAAAGGTATATTCTGTATTTGGGGTACATGACAAAGTCATGCACTCGTTGAAATGATACGTATTGCTTAAAAACGACTTTAGTTGGGGGCAAGAAGGAATACAGAAAAGTCTGCATAGTAAGTCCCTTTCATAGCAGGGAACACTTAGGTTCCAGTTAACGGGGATACCTAGGTGTGGCCTACAGGAGGGAACGTTGTGAGTGAGGAAGTGGCCATGAAGCAGGTTCATGGTGCGCAAGTGTACATGGTACACAAGGGTCCGTGGAAGGCCTTATCCACAGCTGCCATTGTATTCAGCCGAGACCCAATGCATGCTGACTTCTCTGCTAATGCCTGAGGCCCAGAGATCAGAGTAGAATATCTGGACGCTTGGATGATACAAGCTCCAAGAAGCCAGAATCTGGATCTTATTGAGATTATAAACCACAAAGAGGCAGGCAAATATTGGAAGAATCAGAATCATTGCGTATACTTCTCAAGGCTTCAGGTCATCTCTTAGCCCTGGTTCTGAGACAATCCCCTGCACCCCCCCCCCCCCCCCCGCCGTGCAGCAGAGGGGTGCACCCTGAACAGATGGCTGCACAGCAAAGGGACTGATCCAGGTCACTGTAAGATGTTTTTTTACAAAGAGATAACAGCGTATACAGTGATGCCAGCTTTGAAATTAAGGTATAATAGAAAGAGCTGGGGGTTAGTCAGACACACATTTGGTGAACAGCTATTAGTGAGCAAGGTGTTGTATGTGAGGGTTCAGCACTGAGCTTAAAATGGAGCCGAATCTGGTCCCTTCCTTTCTCAGATGAGCACCCCAGGGAAGGGCAGAGGTGCCCACCTAAATGGCCGGTAGAAGCCAATTCAGATGAATTATTTAACAGAGGTGCAACATTCAGTGGGGGAAGTGAAACAGAAATAAAAGTCTTCTAGATCAAATTCTTCAGTTAACGGATGAGGAGTGGGAGGCCTAAAGAGCTGGTGGCAAAAGTGGGACTGGAAACCAAGCTTCCTTCAGGGAAATCTGTGAATGTGCCATCACCATGTCCTCTCATTTGGCACTGAAGGTTTTGAGGTTATAACGTGCACCAAATCATACCTTAAGTTTCTATTGAATACAGTCATTTTAAATAAAAAGTTTTTGTTTGAGATTGAATTCATGTATTCCTTATTGAGTCACATCTGGAAGGTAAAACATGAAACAAAACCAAACGAAGCTGTACTTCGTGATACAATCTTATTTCTCTGTCTGTTTAAGGACCCCCTTGGCTTGTCTGTATCTGAGATTCATTCCCTCGAACGCGAGGAACCCTATTTGAACAGTTTACTCTTTGTGTTTAGTGAGAGCCTTACTGTTTCAAATGTCATCCCTGGACCAGCAACATCACCTGAGGGTTAGTAAAAATGCAACAAATCCTAAACTCCAAACACCAGGGTCATTTTCAGCTCTATTTTTTTTTCTTTACACCTTTCATATCCAGTGGATCCAAATGGAACTTATTCTGTCCCAGAAATGCCTCTCTCACCTGCCAAGACCCCTCTCCCCACTTCTGTTCCTTCAGTTCTGGAAGTTTTCCCAGGAACAAAGTCTTTTTCAATGTGTCACTATTTCCCCTGGAACCTCATGCCCACAGCTTCCAACCCATCCAATTTCCCTTTGAAAAATATTTCCATTTTTTTCTCAGCTGTGAGTCATCAGCTAAAACTGCTATAGGTATTTTGTGATAGCTATGGTCAACATGTTTTTTTTTTTCCTAGAAAAACACACACATATATACTCTCCACCACCCTATTTCCCCATCATCTCTGGCTCTACTTCTCTATGTATGTGTGTGTACCTGTATCTCTATCTATCTAATCAATATATAAAACTTTTCAGCAATTTAAGATCCAAGTTATAGTGGGAAAGCAATTACTCAGTTACTCAGTTACACTGAAAATTGTCTCTTTTGCTCTAAAATAATCAGAGTACTTCAGTTATGCTTGTGCCATCATATTAATAGAAATAAGCTCTGTTCACTTCTGAACTTGGCAGTTTAATGAAATAGATTTTCTGACCAAAACAAGAACCAAAAAATACCCCAAACCCTTTTATGTGTTCCTTTCGGGAGAGAAGTTGTTATTAAAAGTTACTCAGGCTTAATAGCATTAAAAAATAGAGTTATTCATTTAATAAATTTTAGTGCTACCATATGGGAATGATGGGTTATTCCTAAAATACATTTAAAATTTTATTTTTCTGAAGAAATTTTATGACATGTGCTACATTTATGTCCCTGCTTTTAATTTTAATATAATTTAAAAAATTATTAGAAGGCAAAAACAACAATACAGTTTTCAGTGGGAAACCTTGGAGGTTCTTGCATGTATTAAGCTATCCTTCTAGCTGTGATTAACCTGTAGGCTGAATTAGAGGGAAAAAAAAGACATAGCTTCAGAGGAAGCCATGGCATTACAGGCTTCAGAGGAAAAAAAAAAAGACATGATTTTCTTTACTTGGCTTGTTGAGAATTTTTATCCCCTTTGTCTGACCTTTTTATCTCCCCCCTATAAGTCATGTCTGCAGTTCTTAAGCGTAATGACAACACTGGTTTATTTTCCTGGCTGTATGAAATCTGATTTAAAATGGTTCTTTTCTTGCTCAAGTTTGGCACCTATTTAGTTACTTAATGAAAAACTACACCCTTTATTGTGACATTCAAATATTAATGTTTAATGCAAGGAACATGAAAAATATATCAAAGGTATTGCTTGTGATAAAACCTGAATCAGAGCCTGATCTGCTCAATATGGACACTAATGACTCCACAGTGGTTTTGTGAGGCCAGAGTGCTTGCTCCACAAGATTTTTAGCCCCAAGCTGAAAACCTTGGCCAAATGAGTTTAGCACATCCCTCAGGATTTATTATATTAGGTTGGCTGACAACGAGTAAGGGACAGATTTGTTCAGACCCAAAAGGGCACACTGCTCCAATGCAGTTAAAAGTAGTCAAACACTCCTGACTTCACATCTCCATTTCCATTTGGCAGGGCTTTTTCTGCTTCGAACCTAAGTGAAATTCCAAGTTGCAGTTATATACTTACCATTTTCTAATTGAGAGGATGCTTTTGTATTCTTTCCCCATAATAATACCTTTTATATGTACAGCAATTTGCAATCTGCACAGTTTTCACTTCTGTCATCCATTTTAACCCACACAGTAACACCGGTAGTTATTGTCTTACTGTTCTCACTTTTATAGATAATGGAGTTGATGCTCTGAGAGCATAAGTGATTGTCCAAGGTCACATAGGTGGTAATTGGAGTCAGAACTCAAACCCAGGTCTCTTGGCTCCGAGTATAGCTGAGGGCTCTTTCGACTATAGACCATTTTACAATAGAGTGGGATGTCTTAACCTTACAAATTGCCAGAAGGTTTTCAGAATTTCTTTAGAAAGTGGATTGAAACACAGGAACATTTGTAACGAGTGTTTTTCTTTCAACTAGAACGAACAGTGAGTCATTCACTGTTTTCCCTCAGAGCATTCTCATTTTTCATTCTACACACAAAATGCAGTGTTCATTACATTTGACAGTACTTTGGGAAAACTTGTTTTTAATATTAAATGTCTCACTGGTGAATATTCACAGGGCTTATGCCTGGTTTTGTGGATAACCTGCTGTGTGACCTTGATAAGGTTACTTAACCTTTTTTATGTCTCTGTAAATTTAGGGTAAAATCTTTCACTTACTTGGCAATTGTAATGCATAATTAATTAGTACTACTGGAGTGAAATCAAAGGCTTTGCCACTAAAAGCAAGGGAAATGCAACACACAATATTACCTTAGATAATCACTAGGGCTAACTGCTCTGAGCCCATGACAGCAGATTGGGAGCTGAGATCCATTTGTTGTCATTGATGACAGTAATGCAACGAAGACTTGGTACTATTTTTTTTTTTAACCACTATCTGCTCTTATCAATACACCCCAATACAGCACACAAAAACTCAAGGAGTAATGGCAAGATTTTTCTTTGTGTTCAGCACCTCATCAAAACCTCTTTTACATGTTCGTATTTATACATGGTATACTTTCCAAAAAATTTCATTCTCCTCAGAGGGACACAATTACAGTTTTTGCTGTTATTTATTCATTTTTCTAGATTATTTTGGTCAGTTAGTTAATGGTTTTATAGTGGTGGTATTGGTAGTGTTAGTTATTGCTCAAGTGTTCTCTGCAAACAGTCTGCCCCATCATGGAAATGGTTTGGGGATATCTTTTCTTTTTGTGCTCTTCAATTCTGTTGTCTGATGGAACTGAGACAGTATGTGTTACTATCTCTCTTTTAACTGATAAGTAACTGAGGAACTAAGAGGTTAAGGAATATGTTCTCTCTTACAAACATAATAAATGTCAGAGTCAGAATTTAAATTCAGCTTTGTCAGATGTTAAAACCCTTGAAAAAGATACAACAAAATAAAAACAGAGCAAGACAAAAATTGTAGAGATTCTTACAAGTACTATGGGAGGTCAGAGGACAGCATGGCTTACCTCTATAGATTTCTGGCTGATGATCACGGTGAGTCACAGAGGAGTCCCCTTTGAAGCTCATGGAGGGACTAGCATCTGATCTGAGTCTGGAATGATGAGCAGGTATTCAACAGGCCGTAAATAGGGAAAAATATTGGTAGCTGTAACAGTAGGAGCAGATGTACGGGGGTAGAGAGATGTGGTGGTAGAGACTGCAAGTGGCCTTGTTTGACTGAACAGCAGGTGTGTTTGGAGAATGCTAGGTCAAGCCTCTGTGGTTATGCAGAGGAATATGACATTGACCCCCTGACATCGCAGGGGTAATGTGATCATGTCTGTGCTCTTGAGGAGTTATTCTTTGGGTGAAATGAAGAATGGAATGAATGATAAGAAGACAGGAGGTAAATAATACCGACAGAGGAGACATCCAGATTAGAGAGACATTTAAAAGGTAGATTCCCCGTTACCTAGGGAGGTTCAGAGGCAGGCTCCTTGGTCTGGAAGAAAGAGCCAGTAGGAAGTTATACTGAGAAGCATGCTCTAGAGCCATAGCCCTTTATCCCATCATTCCAGTGGCCCCTATTATTAGTCCTTCCTTTCATAAACTTTTAATAACTCACTTGTGCTCTTTATGACAAAACCCACCAGATGAAATCACAGCCCTGGTTAAGTAAAGCTTACTTAACCTCTTACTTTTTGCCTGCACTTCAACTCTGAATGTGGCTGGAGAAAAACACAGAACTGTTTAGTCTAGTCCACTTAAGTTCATGACGGACTGACAGCTAACATCGAGGCTGCTTGGTGCTGTCCAGCGCTCCTGCTGCGTTTCTCCATTCCATTTTCTCTCCCACTCTCTTAAGCCGCTAGATAATTTTAATTTTTACTACAGAATCATTTTTTTGTTTTAGTCATTTGGAATGAAAGAATTTCAGCCTTTTTTTCCAAAGTGCTTACCTTCTATTTCATTTTTCATGAAGTACTTCATTATGAGTGTCCTCAGGACAAGAGTATTCTCTAATATAAACATAATAAACCTATCACATGCAGAACTTAGATGATACCATATTATCTGTTATACAGTCCATTTTCAAATTGCTCCAGTTATCCTCCAAATGTCCTTTATAGCTGTTTTATTTTTAAATCTAGACTCCAATTAGAAATCCTTTATTGGTTTTGGCTTTCACATTTATTTTCTCCTTTATTGTACAAGAGTCCTTGCCCTTTGTTTGTTTGTTTTCCATGATATTACAACTTCCAAATACATTGTTTCATAGAATGTTCCTCAATCTGGATTTGTCTGATTGTTTCCTAATTATTAGATTCAGGGTAAACAAGAATATTATAGGGGATATGTATTCCTGTTGCCTTGAATCAAGAGACACATAATGCCAGTTTGTTTGATCAGCTTTGGGTTAATGTGAGTCTACCAGATGCCTCCATTATAGAGACAGCTTTTCCCTCTTTATAATTAATAAGTATTTGATGGAGTGATACTCTGAGAGTGTGTAAACATCTTGATTGCCAAAATCTTTTACCTGATGAGTTTAGGATCTATTGATGAACTTTTTCTCCATCAATTATTACATTGATGGATATAAAATTGGGATTTTTCCATTTCATTATTTCTGTAATATTGATTAACTGGCATTGTTCTGATTAGATATCTCCCCCCTCCCTCTCTGAATATCATTACAATTTTTTTCATTTTTTATATTCAGTAAGTTATAACTCTTTACCATCATTATTCTTTCAAATGGTGAAATTATTTCAGATTTGTCAGTGGGAATTTCTTGATGTTGCCTTGGTGTCTTTTTGACATTCCTCACTTCTTTCTTGGCACGAGGTATCCTTTTGCTTTCTCTGGCTTTGACATGGAATCTGACATTTCTTCAAGGATGACTTGTTCATTTTATTTATCCAAGAGTTATTTAACAATTCATTTAAAATGTCCCTTGATAAGACTTTCTAGGTTTATTTTTAATTTCTAGTTGAATTGCACTGCAGTTAGAGAATATTTTTGTGTTATTTCTACCTTATGAAACTTATTGAAGTTTTCTTTGTGACTTAATATATTGTCAGTTGTGTATGCTCTGGGTCCACTTGAAAAGAATTTATATTTTCTACTTCGGGGATGCCTAGGGCTTCTTATCCCATCCCATGGTTTCAAGTGCCACATAAATGCTTCAACTCTTAGAGGTGTAGCTACAGCCTTGACCTCTCTCTTGAATTCTCGACTTATAAATACAATTACCTTCTAACATCTCTCTTGGAGATTTAATAAGCATTTCGAACGTAAAATGTCCAAGATGAAATTTTTAATTTCTGCCATCAATCCTCCTATAGTCTTTCTTGAGTCAGAAAGTAAACAACCCCAGCCTGCTTGGAGATGTTCAGGTCAAAAAACTTAGAGCCATCATTGAATTTCTTTTCTCTTGCACTCTCACATCCAATCAATCAGCAAATTCTGTTTTTTTTTTAATCTTTGAAATATCTATCTATCTATCTATCTCCACCACTACTGCACCTCTTTATTTAATTGTTGCAGTAGGCTTTGACTGACCTGCCTGCTTCCCTTTAGACTCCTGCTGTCTAGTATCTTCTCTGCAGCCTGACTGATGCTTTAGTGTGCAAATCACACTATACAACTCCTTCATTCAAAAGACCATCTCACAACCTACATGGTTTGGCTCCTGCTATCACTCTGACCTCATCTTCTACCTTCACCTTGATCACTGACCTCTAGTCACATTGGCCTTCGTGCTGTCCTTCAATGACACCAGGCACACTTGGCCTCAGGGCCTTTGCGTTTGATGTGCTCTCATCTTACCATGCTTTTCTCTGAGACATCTTTATGTTTCGTGCCTTCACTTCATTCTGATCCCTGATAAAATCTCTCATCTGCAAGGTCAGAGAGAACTTCCCTGACTATCTAAACCCTACCTAATACAAAATTCTTCACAACTATTCCTATTAAGTCCTTTACCTGTTTTACTTTTCTTTATAGAACTTATCACCACTTGGGGTGCGTGTGTGTGTGTGTGTGTGTGTGTGTGTGTGTGTGTGTGTGTGTGTGTATGTATGTGTATGCAAGAACAGTACCTGGAAAACAATAAGATGTTAGTAAATATTTGTTGAATAAGTAAAATTGCTTTATTGAAAAACATATTATTATTAAATTTTGAAATGGTATCACTAGGAAAGACACATTTGCCAATCTCGTGTGGTGTTCTATGTGCTAGACTCATTTTTATTTGGACTGGACTCAGCAGTATCACTGAGATCTTATAGAAAACTGCATTCATTTCCTTAAAACAGTTTTCCTAAGCTTGGTTCAATATGGCAAAGTAGAAGAACATGCACTCCCTCTTGCAAGAGCACCAGAATCATAACTAATTGCTGAACAATCAACAATAGGAAGATACTCGAACTCACCGAAAAAGATACCCCACATCCAAAGACAAAGGAGAAGCTGCAATGAGATGGTAGGAGGGGTGCAATCACAATAAAATCAAATCTCATAACTGCTCGGTGGGTGACTCACAAACTGGAGAACACTTATACCACAGAAGTCCACCTGCTGGAGTGAAGGTTCTGAGCCCCACATCAGGCTTCCCAACCTGGGGGTCCAGCAATGGGAGGAGGAATTCCTAGAGAATCAGACTTTGAAGGCTAGAGTGATTTGATTGCAGGACTTTGACAGGACTGGGGGAAACAGAGACGCCACTCTTGGAGGACACACACAAAGTAGTGTGTGCATCAGGATCTAGGGGAAGGAGCAGTGACCCCATAGGAGACTGAACCAGACCAACCTGCTAGTGCTGGAGGGTCTACTGCAGAGGTGGGTGTTGGCTGTGGCTCACTGCGGGGGACAAGGACACTGGCAGCAGAAGTTCTGGGAAGTACTCCTTGGCATGAGCCCTCCCAGAGTCCACCATTAACCCCACCAAAGAGCCAGTAGGCTCCAGTGCTGGATTGCCTCAGGATAAACAAGCAACAGGGAGGGAACCGAGTCCCACCCATCAGCAGACAAGTGGATTAAAGTTTTACTGAGCTCTAGCTACCAGAGCAACACCCAGATCTACCCACCATCAGTTTCTCCCATCAGGAAGCTTGCACAAGCCTCTTAGACAGCCTCATCCACCAGAGGGCAGACAACAGAAGCAAGAAGAACTACAGTTCTGCAGCCTGTGGAACGAAAACCATATTCACAGAAAGATAGACAAAATGAAAAGGCAGAGGACTATGTACCAGATGAAGGAGCAAGATAAAACCCCAGAAAAACAATTAAATGAAGTGGAAGATAGGCAACCTTCCAGAAAAAGAATTCAGAATAATGATAGTGAAGATGATCCAGGACCTCGGAAAAAGAATGGAAGCAAAGATCTAGAAGATGCAAGAAATGTTTAACAAAGACCTAGAAGAATTAAAGAACAAACACCTAAAAGAATTAAAGAACAGACAAACTGAGATGAACAATACAATAACTGAAATGAAAAATACACTAGAAGAAATCAATAGCAGAATAACTGAGGCAGAAGAATGGAGAAGTGACCTGGAAGACAGAATGGTGGAATTCATTGCCATGGAACAGAGTAAAGAAAAATGAAAACAGCCTAAGAGACCACTGGGACAACATTAAACGCACCAACATTGGCATTATAGTGGTCCCAGAAGGAGAAGAGAGAGAGAAAAGACCTGAGAAAATATTTGAAGAGATTATAGTCGAAAACTTCCCTAACATGGGAAAGTAAAATGCCACCCAAGTCCAGGAAGTGCAGAGAGTCCCAGGCAGGATAAACCCAAGGAGAAACATGGCAAGACACATAGTAATCAAATTGACAAAAATTAAAGACAAAGAAAAATTACTGAAAGCAACGAGGGAAAAAAAAAACAAATAACAAACCAGGGCACTCCCATAAGGTTAACAGCTGATTTCTCAGCAGAAACTCTACAATCCAGAAGGGAGTGGCACGATATATTTAAAGTGATGAAAGGGAAGAACCTACAACCAAGATTACTCTACCCAGCAAGAATTTTATTCAGACTTGATGGAGAAATCAAAAACTTTATAGACAAGCAAAAGCTAAGAGAATTCAGCACCAACAGACCAGCTCTACAACAAATGCTAAAGGAACTTCTCTAAGTGGGAAACACAAGAGAAGAAAAGGACCTACAAAAATAAACCCCAAACAATTAAGAAAATGGTAATACGAACATACATATCAATAAATACCTTAAAGATGAATGGGTTAAATGCTCCAACCACAACACACAGGCTCACTGAATGGATACAAAAACAAGACCCATATATATGCTGTCTGAAAGAGACCCACTTCAGACCTAGGGACACATACAGATTGAAAGTGAGGGGTTGTAAAAAGATACTCCATGCAAATGCTAACAGCTATAAAAGAAGAAATTGACAGTAGCACAAAATAGTGGGGGACTTTAACCCCTCACTTACACCAATGGACCGATCATCCAAACAGAATATTAATAAGGAAACTCAAGCTTTAAATGACACAATAGACAAGATAGATTTAATTGATTTTTATAGGACATTCCATCCAAAAACAGCAGATTACACTTTCTTCTCAAGGACACTCAGAACATTCTCCAGGATAGATCATATCTTGGGTTACAAATCAAGCCTTGGTAAATTTAAGAAAATAGAAATCATATCAAGCATCTTTTCTGACCACAACACTGTGAGATTAGAAATCAGTTACAGGGAAAAATAAGGAAAAAACACAAACACATGGAGGCTAAACAATACACTAATTAATAACCAAGAGATCATTGAGGAAATCACAGAGGAAATCAAAAAATACCTAGAAACAAATGACAATGAAAACGTGAGAATCCAATACCTATAGGATGCAGCAAAAGCAGTTCTAAGAGGGAAGCTTATAGCAATACAATCCTACCTCAAGAAACAAGAAAAATCTCAAATAAACAATCTAATCTTACACCTAAGGGAACTAGAGAAAGAAGAACAAACAAAACCCAAAGTCAGTAGAAAGAAAGAAATCATAAAGATTGGAAGAAATAAATAGAAACAAAGACAACAATAGCAAAGATCAATAAAACTAAAAGCTGGTTCTTTGAGAAGATAAACAAAGTTGATAAACCTTTAGCCAGACTCATGAAGAAATAGAGGGAGATGACTCAAATCAATAAGATTAGAAATGAAAAAGGAGAAGTTGCAATAGGCACCACATAAATGAAAGCATCCTAAGAGACTACTACAAGCAACTCTGCCAATAAAATGGACAACCTGGAAGAAATGGACAATTTCTTAGAAAGGTATAACCTCCCAAGACTGAACCAGGAAGAAATAGAAAATATGAACAGACCAATCACAAGTAATGAAATTGAAACTGTGATTAAAAATCTTCCAACAAAGACCAGGACCAGATGGCATCACAGGTGAATTCTACCAAACATTTAGAGAAGGGCTAACACCCATCCTTCTCAAACTCTTCCAAAAAATTGCAGAGGAAGGAACACTCCCAAACTCATTCTGCAAGGCCACAATCACCCAGATACCAAAACCAGACAAAGATACTACAAAAAAAGTAAATTACTGACCAATATCACTGATGAAGGTACATGTGAAAATCCTCAACAAAATACTAGCAAACAGAATCCAACAACACATTAAAAGGATCATACACCATGATCAAGTGGGATTTGTCCCAGGGATGCAAGGATTCTTCAATATACGAAAGCAATCCATGTGATACACTGTACTAACAAATTGAAGGAAAAAAAAAATATCATCTCAATAGATGCAGAAGAAGTTTTTGACAAAATTCAACACCCATTTATGATAAAAAGTCTCCAGAAAATGGGCATAGAGGGAACTTTCCTCAACATAATAAAGGCCATATATGACAAACCTACAGCAAACATCATTCTCAGTGGTGAAAAACTGAAGCATTTCCTCTAAGATCAGGAACAAGACAAGGATGTCCAGTTTTGCCACTATTATTCAACATAGTTTTGGAAGTCCTAGCCATGGCAATCAGAGAAGAAAAAGAAATAAAAGGAATACATATTGGAAATGAAGAAGTAAAACTGTCACTGTTTGCGGATGACGTGATACTATACATAGAGAATCCTTAAGTTGCCACCAGAGAACTACTAAGGCTAATCAATGAATTTGGTAAAGTTGCAGGATACAAAATTAATGCACATAAATATCTTCCATTCCTATGCACTGACAACAAAGGATCAGGAAGAGAAACTAAGGAAACAATCCCATTCACCATTGCAACAAAAAGAATAAAGTACCTAGGTATAAACCTACCTAAGGAGGTAAAAGACCTGTACTCAGAAAACTATGAAACACTGATGAAAGAAATCAAAGATGACATAAACAGATGAAGAGATATACCATGTTCTTGGATTGCAACAGTCAATACTGTGAAAATGACTATACTATCCAAAGCAATCTACAGATTCAATGCTATCCCTATCAAATTACCAATGGCATTTTTTACAGAACTAGAACAAAACATCTAAAAATTTGTATGGAGACACAAAAGACCCCGAATAGCCAAAGCAATCTTGAGGGAAAAAAATGGAGCTGCAGGAATCAGACTCCCTGACTTCAGACTATACTACAAAGCTGCGGTAATCAAGACAATATGGTACTGGCACAAAAACAGAAATATACATCAATGGAACAGGATAGAAAGCCCAGAGATAAACCCATGCACCTATGGTCTACTAATCTATGACAAAGGAAGCAAGGATATACAATGGAGAAAAGACAGTCTCTTCAATAAGTGGTGCTGGAAAAACTGGGCAGCTACATGTAAAGTATGAAATTAGAACACTCCCTAACACCATACACAAACATAAACTCAAAATGGATTAAAAAGCTAAATGTAAGACCAGGCACTATAAAACTCTTAGAGGAAAGCATAGGAAGAACACCCTTTGACATAAATCACAGCAAGATCTTTTTTGACCCACCTCCTAGAGAAATGGAAAGAAAAAGAAAAATAAACAGATGGAACCTAATGAAACTTAAAAGCTTTTGATCAGCCAAGGAAGGTATAAGCAAAACAAAAAGACAATCCTCAGAATGGGAGAATATATTTGCAAACGAATCAATGGACAAAGGATTAATTTCCAAAATATATAAACAGGTCATGCAGCTCAATATTAAAAAAACAAACAACCCAATGCAAAAATGGGCAGAAGACCTAAATAGACATTTCTCCAAAGAAGACATACAGATGGCCAAGAGGCACATGAAGAGCTGCTCAACATCACTAATTATTAGAGAAATGCAAATCAAAACTGCAATGAGGTATCACCTCACACCAGTTAGAATGGGCATCATCAGAAAATCTACAAACAACCAATGCTGGAGAGTGTGGAGAAAAGGGAACCCTGTTGCACTGTTGGTGGGAATGTAAATTGATACAGCCACTATGGAGAACAATATGAAGGTTCCTTAAAAAACTAAAGAGAGAATTACCATATGACCCAGCAATCCCACTACTGGACATATACCCAGAGAAAACCATAATTCAAAAAGACACATGCACCCCAATGTTCATTGCAGTACTATTTACAATAGTCAGGTCATGGAAGCAACCTAAATGCCCATCGACAGACGAATGGTTAAAGAAGATG
Source organism: Phocoena sinus (assembly GCF_008692025.1). Taxonomy (NCBI): domain Eukaryota; kingdom Metazoa; phylum Chordata; class Mammalia; order Artiodactyla; family Phocoenidae; genus Phocoena; species Phocoena sinus. The sequence continues at coordinate 44,601,604 of NC_045774.1, forward strand.
TGGTACATATATACAATGGAATATTAGTCATAAAGAGGAATGAAATTGGGTCATATGTAGAGACATGGATGGACCTAGAGACTGTCATACAGAGTGAAGTAAGTCGGAAAGAGAAAAACAAATATCGTATATTAACGCATATATGTGGAACCTAGATTAATGGTACAGATGAAACTGTTTGCAGGGCAGAAATAGAGACACAGATGTAGACAGCAAATGTATGGACACCAAGGGGGGAAAGTGGGTGTGGGTGTGGTGGGATGAATTCGGAGATTGTGATTGACATGTATACACTGATCTGTATAAAATATACAAGTAATAAGAACCTGCTGTATAAAAAATAAATAAAATAAAACTTTAAAAAGCCTCAATAAATGCAATTCCTATTAAATAATAAAAAAATAAAAAATAAAACAGTTTCCCTTACTCATCCACATGTCACCTTAGGTTAATGTGAAAATATGGGTCTGTATCTGAGGGAGCTAATCTTACTACTTAAATCAGAATACCTAGGAGCATTGAGCTCACTCCATTAGTACTGACAGGATTTTCAAAACGTAGCTTCCTCTGAGAGAGTAATATTCCTGCTAGGAGACTGTCAATTTTGCATCTAAGAAAACAAGTGGAGACTGTTCCTTAGTGCTGAATATTGCAGAAATCTTATGTATTGGAAATATATTCGAGTTTTTATACTTCTTTTCAATCAAATCTCTTAGTTCATTTCTTCTGCTTTGACTGAATGCTCAGTAGCTCTTTCTCACCCTTCTTTAATCTGAATTTCTCTTTGATCAACCTGCTTGATGGTCAGCACTAACCTAGTAAATATAGATAAGAAGTGTTATGTGTTTTGTAGGGATGCTGACACTAATGCAGCTGATATCTGGATCATATAAATGAAAGCGCTATGTAAGTCAAAATGTGCTATATATCAGTGTTGTCAAGTGTGATATGATTACAATTATTATCATTGTTATTATAGCTATGAACTTTGATAAACTCAGGAGTGTAAGAAATAATAACAGTATCAATTTAAACTTAGCTCAGAGCTCCCTTCTTGCTTAGCTAGGAAGAAATTCAGTCTTGACATTGTTGCTCACCCCTTCCCTCAGACAGAATTCTGCAAAAATTCTCATGTCTTTCCCTGAGTCAAAGCACTGAGCTGGGCCCAATGGCCAATGGCAATTAGTCAAACTAACAGTGGTTACTGAAGGAACTGCAGGTTCCTTTCTGGTCTTGTTGCTCTGCTGCTTGCTTGCCATTCTTGGGACAGAGGACTCTGGTGAGGCTGGGAGCTCATGTGCCTAGAATGCTACATTCTTATAGAACATAAGAAAAATCCTTTCCACTTAGTATTCTATCAGTTAGAGCTCAGATTTGCTGGAACAGAATTGGCTTTAGCTAGTTTAAGCAAATGGGTACATTATATGGAAATAAAAAGCTTATAGAATTTCCAGAGGGGCCAGGAAAACAAGTTTGGAGATTTTGTAGTTAGATAAATGCCCAACCACATGATGGTACCATTCTAACAGGACAGGAGATGCTATTAGGCTATAGAAGTTTATCTCTTGTTTTACTGTTCCCTGATGGCACAGTAACATTTAGGGCACAGACATGCATTGGATTATACTGGGGAAGCTTTTCAACAGTTTGTTTGCATTGCATCTCTCTCTGTTGGTGAACTTTGAGCAGAATCCAGGCTCTCTTCCTGCTGATTTTACAGGCACCCTCGGAAGATGGTTTGATCTATGCCATCAAGGGTCCATACCTATTTGGAAGGGGAATAGAAAACTCTGAGAAATATAGTCATATTAGGTTTACTTAGTAATTTGCATCAAGTCAAGCGGACTGAAGTCTTTAGTATTGTCTTTAGTGATAGAGACAAGATGGCTGTTTTATGCAGATGCTCTTCTTCACTTGCATGGACAGTTCCAAATAACTCCGTTTCATGGTTCAATTCACAGAGGCAGCTGGGGGAACATTTAGCAGCTAGCTGCTCTTGGTTGACCAATCACCATGAAGTCTGTTCAAGAATAAATGTGCTGTAGTGGCCATACTAAGGCCTTTTAAGGTTGAAGCCACTGATTTGTGACTCTTACCCTCAGGAATTTTTAAGACAAAATTTTCTGCTTTCTGGAAAACTGTGTCTTAGTAATGTCGGTTTTCATGGGTTTAAGCAGGTCCAAAGCTGCTCATTAAGGAAAGTCTTGGCCTTATCTTTGTATATTCCTGTGGTTTTCATCCTGTAAAGGTGAAGTGGCAAGGACACTTTAGGTGGTTAACTTTCTATGAGGAGATACCGGTTTTTCTAGTGAGAACTTATCTGAACAATGCAAGTCTCTTTTTAAATAACACAGAATATAATGCTTCAGGCACTTGCTTTTCATCCACAACTGTGGTTTCTTTTAATTTTGTTTGCTTGTTGTTGTTGTTTTTCTGCATAGCATTTTAAACAAATATGAATTAGTTGCTAAAACTTAGGCATTGAGAAATTTTACACAGAAATCTAGACTTGGGTTTTCTCCTGAAAAGTTGGAAGCTCTGGCCGTAGCACTGAGGCCTCATTGCCACCTGCTAATAGAAGGCAGGTGCTGAGGAGCTGAGGCTCTGGGCTGTTTCTCTTCAGGCCTCGTGGCTTCTCACTGTATTCCCCCCAGCCCACTTCACTCTGTTATATGCTGATCTCCTAGGCAGTTGAGTTTGTAACCTCTAGTCTTGGCACATGGTTATTTATTTCCTTCAAGCAGGAGTTTTGAGGAGTTTTTCAGTGAGTGAGCATTTTGCTTTATTTTTGTTTTTAACCTTGGATGTCAAAATGTACATATCTGTATTTTTCTAAGGGCAAGATTCACAGCTTTCCTTAAATTTTCATAAGAGCTTAAAACCATTTCTTTGTATGTTCTAAGTCTCTCTTCCTCCCATGATTTAATGATCTAATTATGTTTCAATGTAAATGTTTTAAGTCATCTTTTGGAATTAGGTATAATAGAAATAATGCTAATAATAAATAATAAAGAAAAGTATCATCCAGAAGCTAACTTGATCTTAAAGCATGTTCCAGTCTTCTTCCGTATCTATAAGTTGCAGAGTGCTCGAATTCACTCTGGGGCAGTGGTGAAGAATTGTAGAACCTGCAATTTAGGAATGTCAGTTTTTGTTCATGTTGACTCGAGGGGTTTCTAATAGTCTACCACTCTCCAACTAAGGAAAGGCTACCATAACTATCAGAGACTTGATTGCCAAAGGGAGGAACACAGCACTCTCATGGGTGAGCCTTATGTAGCTGACAAGCCAGACACAAAGCAGGGGCTTAAAAATAGAGAGTTGAGATGGGTAACAGTGAATACATACCTCACAGAACACCTGGCAGGGAAAAACTATAGGGAATCAAAGTCTAGTGAAGAATTATCAACACCCAGTGTCTCTGACAGCACCTGTGATTTGCTTTCTCAGGTACTCCATCATCTTCCTCAGTTGTTTATGTGCTTTTCCCTTTACTCTAGAAGGCAAAAAATCCTTCACTTAAAATTTCTAAGAGGTAAAGAAATTAGAGAATTGTAATGTACTTTTTATATAACAATATACAGATCTTAAAAATACCTTCAGAAAAGAGCACTGGCATATCTAGAGAAAAAATACTGTAATTTACCTCCCTTCTTCTTGCTCATATTAGAAGCCTTTGAAGGACTCATTTTTCCATATGAGTGAACACTTGGAGTCCATGGTAAATAATCTGAAATTTCACCAAATTCTTGATATGACTGTAGCCTCCACACACCAGCATGGCAGCTTTGAGCATTGTGCTTATAGGATGGAAATCTGTTGAGTTGTACAGAGAAAGAATGAACCGGTAAGATGCCCTCTGGCATATGTATTTCTGACCACTCTAGAAAAATGCATTTGGAGAAATCATTTCAAAAGAACAGAGCAAGAAAAGGGAAAAGGATAACACAATGTTGTTTTCTCATAAATTAGTACGCAAGCTTAATTGTTTTCATCATTTTTATTTTTTAGCCTTGTTAAATGCGGTTTTGTTTTTTGGCAGAAGGTCTGAGTCAATTTTCTAAGCATAGTGATAATGGGGACTGTAATAACTGCCAGCAAATGGTGTTTCCTGAGGGATGACTTATGCTGGAAGGTGAGTCACTCCACTTCAGATTCTCAGCTCCGTGTGAGCTGACCTGGCTCTGAGAGGGTGGAAATGATTATTAAAATGTGCCATCTTGCTCTTCAACAAGGATGAAGAGATGTTGGGCAGGGTATCAGGGTAAGTCCCTGGGGGGCAGAAAGCGGCCGTAGGCTGGGGTGAGTGGGTGCTCCAAGGCTCCCTGCCAGGGCATAGGAGCGTGTGCACCGCCTGCCTGGCTTGTTGTGGAGCTCGGCAGAAAGCTCAAAAGATGCATCTCTTCCCATTCCCTCTGTCACTGCTACTTTCCTACCTGGTCCTGTGCCTAGAAGCAGGGCAGAGGAGGGAAAGTCCTGTCCCTCATCTGTGAATGCAGCTCAGCTCCTATTATTAAACTCCAGACTCAACTCTAGGGTGTAATGCAATGAACTTGACTGGGTTCCATATTACTAGTGACTGCTATGACATTTAGATAAATATGAGATTTTTCTTATCATCTTAAAAAATATGTCTTTATAGAATAAAAAATAATCCATATAAGATAGTCTTCTTTGGTCTGTTTTATACTAAGTGGGATGAAAATGTGCATCTATAATGTAAATAATGAAGAATAGACGATAGAAAGAAGCTAGAAATTAGAAGATCTGTTTTCCAGTCCTACTTGGCTACTACCTTACTATGTTTGGTCTTCTCAGATATTAATGTGCATATGGGGAATGCTGTTAAAAATGCACATTCTGGTTCAGGAGGTCTGGGGTGGGGCCTGAGATTCTGTATCTCTAACAAGCTCCTGGGTGATGCCTCTGCTGGTGGTCTCCAGCCTGTACTTAGAGACACATGATCCGAGTCAAACGCTTGACTGATTTCTGTCTCTTGCCTCTTCACTTCCTTCAGGCCTTGGGTCACATGTCACCTTCTCTCCACGGTCTTCCCTGACTGTGCTAGCTAAAATGGCAGTTCCCACTGTCACCTCATTTTCTTCATTGCACTTCTCCATAGATTCTGACATAGGTATTTATGCATTTATAATTTTCCTATTCTCAGTAGAGTGTAGGCTCCATGAGGGCAACAGCTTTATTTATCTGTTTATTTATTTTCTTTTCTTATTGTATCCTCAGTCTATAAAGGAGTGCCTGGCATGTAGAGGAACACAACATTGAATGAATGAATGGCTGGAAGGATGGAGGGATGAATTAATGAATTTTCTCCCCATCATGCAATGTGTGGCACCTTATCTGGAGTCCAGGGTCTTCTGAAAGATTGAACAGTCCCACCTTTGAACAATCCCAGTATAGGCAGGGGCAGTGTTGGTAATACCTAGATTCAACTTGTAACAGAATTTGATGTCGACTAAAGGGAGTCTACAACTCTGGTTGGGCTCTTGATATTTTGCAGTTTCCATGTCATTGTAGTAAAAATAATCAGAGTACAATCTTGCCCAGAGAAGTCAAGCATTCTAAGCTTTGAAAGAGAGTTCCTCAGGATTTCATGGTTAATTAAAACCATATCAGAAATCCTTCTTCCAAATTATTTCACCTAGTACTAGAAGATAGAAAACCCTTCTGCCCTTCCTGCTTATATTCATCCTGTCTCAACACAGAAGGAATTTTGTAGGGGCGAATTGAGTTGTTACAGCTCCTAAGAACACAATCATAATTGCAGCTCTCGGGAGTGGAAACCATATTAAGCAGAGGTCAACCAGAATTGTAAGGTGTAACTTGTAAAACACCAGAACAGGGGAACAGCAGTAACTGCAAATCAAGGAATTTTTGTTTTATTCTGGGTAGAAAGGAAGCGGGATGTGTTATGGGATTCTCTTCTACCGTATCACAGTGAATAATAGTGACTTCCATCAAAATGGTCATCTTCAAATTTTGTTTATGTATGAAATAATTTGTGGGAACACAAATTGTGTGAAAATAATAATTTTTCCATCATTTTTCAGGACCAAACCTCATATTTTAAAGAACCCCCCACAGCAATAAATGTCCTGTCTTCTATGTGCAACACACAGCAGAAGGAAGTAATCACACAAGAGCTATAGATGACTAAGAGATGGCTTTTTGCAATATTCTAACTCCGAATTTAAAACTAATTATCTTAATCAAATTAAATAGATTGCAAACTGCTAAGAGAGAAGAGATGTTGAGTTGAATTAGTCTTTGTTCTTGCCCTTGCCAAGGGTGAAAAGGAGAATAAGTTATTTTGATTCAACTAAAATCTATGATTTAGGTAAACTAGTAAAGCGATTAATTTCAGCCAAAAGTTTTGTTTCCTCTTTAATTCCAAACACACCTGCTAATTTTCTCCCTTGTGGAAAAGCAAATTGTAAGATTTGTGGATGATTGCTTCTCCAACAGAAGGCCCTAAAACATTTCTGACAAGGAGCTATCTCTTATTTCCAGTTATTTCACAATCATTGCAGGGAAGTAAGAGAAAACCACAATGTGAATGCAAGCTAATGATAGGGCTGCTGGGGGGCATTTTCTCTTCTCTGAGACTCTCTTTAAGCCACAGGTCTTGGAAGCCTTCCAGATTTATTGGTCTAGAAGCTTATCCCACCTGCCGGATTGTAAAATTCCCCCACACAGAGCTTTGTTGTCTATAAATCTGAACTAGAGATGACATGGTATCAACATTTTCTTCTAATACACATCTGTTGAGAGATAGAAAAACAGGTATTAGGTGCTCATAAAATCACCACTCTGCCAAATTCATTTGTGTTTCAAATCTATGAAAAAATATTATTAATGGGATAAATTAAAGATGTCAAAGATAATAAGGTGATAAATAATAAATTCTTCCCATCATGAAAGCCATCAGGATTGTAGACTTGTGTAAAGTGAGTTCCCTTTAATTCACATGATGGTACAATTAGGGCCAAGACTATGTCATTGAGGAAAACAGTGATGTTGGTAAAAGGAAATACACATACATACATATAGATACACAAAGGCAATTTTCACAGCTCACAATGACAAAAGATTTTGGTTTTCTGTTTTAGTTTTAGAAAGCTGTTTTCTTAGGTCTAGGTAAGAACATGGCTGTTGGGCTTTACCAGTGATTGCATCTTTATTCATATAATAAATATTGATAAAATAAAATACAGAATTTCCCCAGATATTTAAAGGTCATATTTCTTTCTGGCCTACTTCATGGAGTTGAAAAGAATATGACAAGAAGGGTGCTTCCCCTGAGATACTTGGTTAATAAAGCTTTACTCCAGTAGTGGTAGTTACATAATCTTGTGCAAGAAGCATAAATCTTACTGTGCAAACCAGGACTGAATAATTCCTGGGATTTTAAAGGTATGGTGGCAGGTGACTACCATATGAGAGCTTATAGGGCACAAGGACGGGACTAGTATTGATAAAACAAATTAGTTCATAATATTGGAATAACCATTAACTAATGGATAACCACCAGTCAGCAACAGTGCAAAAGCAATATGTAGTTTAGCTCTTGCCATTGACTAAAATGGCTGTACTGTTCATTCATTATTTGGTTCAGCATCTGACCAGCCTGTGTCTAAAAGTGGCACCCTCTTGGAGGGGAACAGAAGTGGGTAAAGTAATATTTCCCAACATGGTAACAAATGTTTCTGGGTGAATATGTTACCTTATAATGAATATACAGAAAGCATTGGCAATATTAGGGGTATACAAAATGGTTAAATGGATGAAAATACCATTTTAACCAAATGGGAGGACATCCTATTAGATTCTTTTCATTAAACGTCCAAAAAGTAAGTGTCACATCTGGCCTATTGTTCAGTCACTTTCCAGTCAGGGTTCTTAAGTGATTCCTTAGTGCCATGAAATGCATGTTGAGAGGGGTCCTTTTCACTCTGCTGTGGCCTCTCCTCTTGAATTGACATTACACAGTACACATCACTGTCACTGTCACAGCATGAGCTGCATATTTTGGGTGAAACTTCTTTCATATGGATGTCAGATACCCCAACCAGTGCTACATGTTCAGAATTCAGATCTTGTGTTTTAGAAATAATTTTTTTTCCACTTGGTTATATAGATTCTTTTAAGATTTGTTATTAAAACATGTTCAGTGGACCCTATAATTGGTGAATTTTTGGAGAAGGCTAATATAAATTATTTTATTTTATAGCAAATCAACAATGATGATGTGGCTAGGGAATGTCCATTATTTTAACATCTGAGAAGCCAAGACTTTTTACTTGCCATTCATTTATATGCTTTGTGTGTGTGTGTGTGCATATGTATACACAGACGTTTATATAGCAAATGCCTGAGTTAAGCATACTATCTTGAATGCAACCTAGAAAAAGTCAGATACATCTGAGATATAGAATCAGTTATAATATAATCAATTAGATACATTGAGAATAATCTTTTATAATCATTCCTTGTTAAAAGCCAAACTTCTGCCCACCAAGTAGTAGAACTCAGAAACTTTGGTGAATACATTAACTGGATCTTTATTCCAGATCATGTGACATCAGTCTTAGAGGTAAGACAAAAAATTCTTACCTCTGGCATTAATTTGCGGTGTGACCTTGGAAAAGTCATTTAACCTCTTTGAGTTTTATTTACCACATCTATAAAATGTCGGGTTTGGAAAGGTTAAAGGTATTATTTTGAAAAGTAAGCATTAACTGTTATTTAAAACAATTATAAAAGAAATTCAGGAAAGGAAAAAAGAAGGTGGGTTTCTTGAAGCTTTGTGTTCAGACCCAGGGTAGAAATTTAATTCAGGGTAGGATTTCCTCCTATGGAGGAAATGACTAGCTGAGAAACATTTCTTTCGCCCACCCAAACTGTCATCAAAAGGACTGACTGATAGAGGATGTCAAAAATAAGAAAGGGTTATGGTCCAGGAAATGCATGCTGCTGTGGTCAGTTTGATGGACTTGGTATCTTGAAATGTAAGTGGCAGGTCCAGGAGGAAGTGTGGGCAAGCAGTGGATATCAAGGACATTTAGCTTAGTTTATTGATGGCAGCAGGTTGTTTCATAAGGCAGAGAGAGAAGCAGCTGGAATCTTAAATCAGGCCACATTCTGTAATGTGGCTGACTCATTGTCAGTATCAGGGAAGTATCAGTAGATATCAAGGAGTAAGAAATGATAACATCATAGGTGCTAGACTAGGGTGACTAGAAAATACCAGACAGAACTCCATACTTGAAGTCTACATAACTCCAGGCAGATTATGGAAAGTTGCAGCTAAGGAAGGGAAAGATGAAGATTTTCTTCACCATTCTGTGAGCTTCCTTGTAATGCAGATTAGACCATGGACCATTCATATCATCTTTGTCTCCCTGGCACCTACCCCAGTGCTGGACATTCATTATATGCCTAACATAATTTGCCGTTAAAAAAAATTATAGGATTCAGATGAATGGTGTTAATTTGATCTTAATAAATCAGAGTCATAGAGGTAGATCACATTTGTTATTCTGAAAAAATTTGGGGGATTGGTTTACAAAGTAGTAAAATGAGAGAAATATATATATATATATATATATAATATAAAGATCTAAATATTGTTATGAGACAATAGAAAATCTTGGAATTCGTGACTTGTATTACTTAAAAGAAATTTTATATTGTATTTATAGTAATTAGTGGTCTAGTCACCATTAAATGCTGGTTTTGCTGCATGACACAAAATAACTACATGATAAATGTCAGTGAAATAATTAATGCAATTTATAATATGCTTTTTACAACATCAACTTAATCTATAAGTATGTGAAATAATTACATTAATGGAATCGTGGAAAAATTGGGACATGTAATTGATAATATCTAAAGAAAATACACTATCGTTCTACTTAGTCATGGGGTTAATAAGATAATTGAAAAATCATTTTGTTCATTCCATCCCCTTTAGGCAAAGCTAAAATGTTTATAGTTTCCTTTGAGAGGAGTATACTTTTTTATACTGCAGTTTTTATAAATGATACTTATAAGTTTTGATAAATGTAATAAATTTTTAAATTAATCTCTTCCAAAAAATCTTATGTAAAACAGATTTCTTTTTGTCAAATGATATCTTAGAGTAATTGCAAATTAAAATCTATTCTCATGTTAAAAATTTGCCCTCTAATATAATAACATTTACATGTATAAAAAAGAAAAATTCATCAAAATATTTAAGGATAAAATTAATAATTTTCTAATATAGTGTATATAATCATTGTCACAAAGTTCAAATATTCTATTGAAATTAGAGTACTATAGAGAAAAGCTGTATTCTCTTGGTTCTGAGTCCTTGGAAGAACGAAATGTGGTCTACATATTGCCTGATTCTACCTTGTGTCTCTAACTTTTATCCACAGCACTTAGGTTTTTTTGGTCCTTTTTCTAATTGGGTTTGTTTATCTTGTATGATATTTCTTCATGGTTTATTTAGTAGCTCTGGTAAGGCCTGTTAGGGGAATTTGATTTGTTTGTTTAGCATACTTTTAAGCAACTAATTCCAACATAGGATACAGGTATCATTAGAAAAGGATGGTTACCACAATATATTTTTTCTTAAACTGCAAATTTCACTTAGTGACTTCGCTTTTTAAAAAGCATATCTATAAACCAGAAGGATAAATGAACTTTGTTCACATGATTGTATAGCAATTCCTATTTTTAATGTTGTCTAATATGAACTGAAGGCACAGGGATTGAAAATTTGCACTTATGCCTTTCCTTTGATTTACACTGTGGTTATAATAATCCATTTAACACATAGATAGTTAGATACCAGAAATGACTGACTAATAAATGTTACTGGATACTTCATGCAATATTATGAGGCACTGTACTAGGCTCAGGAGAAGCATAGACTGTGCTTTCTGAATTTATGGTACTACTAAAGCCAGACAACGTTTGCATGAATCTCCTTGGCCTTGGCTAACTCATTTTCATTTCATTTCTTTTTCATTCTTTTTCATTTCATTTTCCTCCCCACCTTCAACTTCCTCATCTGTAAAAGACTAAATTTACAATAGAGTTCCAGCTTCTAGCTGGAACATTCTATAATTCCATAAATAGAAATTCCAGTTTTCTCTCTCTCGCTCCTTCCTTTTTAATTTAAAAATATTTATTTATTTGTTTGTTACCAAAGACTGTGCCATTCTTTAACTTATACTACCAGGTCACTTCTTTATGAAAGTAGAGGTGACATGCACCCCTTCAAGGTAACTAGACCCAAGCTTGTTCAACTAGTCACTCAGCAAACATATGCAAAATATCTACCAGTGGAAGCTCTGTGCTCTACCCTGTTGAGGGTTTGGAAAGCAAACAATTCACACTGTCAAGAAACTTACGTTCCAGTCCTGTGGTCTCCATCTTTTTAAAGATTAGGATTCCTTTTTTTTCCCTTTAAAAACAATTGGGGGCTTCCCTGGTGGCGCAGTGGTTGAGAGTCCGCCTGCCGATGCAGAGGACGCGGGTTCGTGCCCCGGTCCGGGAAGATCCCACATGCCGCGGAGCGGCTGGGCCCATGAGCCATGGCCGCTGAGCCATGGCCGCTGAGCCTGCGCGTCCGGAGCCTGTGCTCCGCAACGGGAGAGGCCACAGCAGTGAGAGGCCCGCGTACCACAAAAAAAAAAAAAAAAAAAAAACAATTGGCATTTATTGAATACATATGACCTGCCAGGTACATGCACAATCTCCATGCTAAGTTTGTAATATGCATTATCTCTATGATGTTTTTTGACTTGTAGGGTTGTGTGTGTGTGTGTGTGTGTGTGTGTGTGTGTGTGTGTATGTGTATGGTATGTCTATATTTAAAAATTCTGGTAAAATTTTAAACATTTTTAAGTGTACAATTCAGTGGAACTCATTATGCTCACAATGTTATACAATTATCATTACTATCAACCTGGCATTTTCATCGACCCAAACAGAAACTCTATACTCATTAAATAATTACTCCTATTCTTCCCTCACACAAGTTACTGGTAACCTGTAATCTACTTTCTGTCTCTGTGCATTTGCCTATTCTAGATATTTCAGATAAGTGGAATCATAAAACATTTGTCCTTTTGTATCTTTTGTATTTCAGTTTACATAATGTCTTCAAGATTCATTAATATTGTAGCATGTATCAGAACTTCATTGTTTTTTATGTCTGAATAATATTTCACTGTATGTATATACTACATTTTATTTACCCATTCATCTGTTGATGGACTCTCCTCTGATTTTGCTAAGCTTCCAATTTTTGTAATTGTAGATCTTGGTGTCCTGATATTTTCATCTCTTCCTAGTGCTAAAGGCTAAAATGAAGCCATTCTCCCTCCCTGTTTGTCTTCACCTTTATTCTATTCAGAATTAGCTTTTTCATTAGCTTCTTTTATTCCTGTTTTATTTTCTCTTTCTGCTAATGATTGTCTTAGCATATGTATGACTATTTTTTCGAAGATATAATTTCAGTGGTCCAGTGTGTTTACATAGGAACCTAGATTGTTAAATATTAAGGAAATATCAAAGCCATGATTAAGATTCCTTTGAGTTAAATTTTTTCTAGAATTCATTGCAGTTAAAATGTGAATGTGAATGTTATTTCCCTCAACTCATTGATGTATTACCATTTTCTCCCCAAATAATATAAGGAACTATATGATATTTGTATAATTTACTAAAATACTAGCATTGATCCTTGGAATAATTACTTAAACTCATTGCTAAGTTTTATTATAAATAAATTTTTAACATTTTATAAGATTATTCTAAATATGATGTACTTACTAAAGTCATATTGCAGGAAAGACTAAGGCTGTGCCTATGTAGAAAATTCTTCCATAGTTGTTGACATTTCTATAAACCCTTGTTACCTAGCTAAATTTAAAGATGTCTTTTACTGATGAGATATTAGTGAATTGGGTTTAGAAAATAAGTATTCCATATATTTTATTCTTAGGAAAAAAATAGTTTAGACCAGGCACATTAATGAATTAAATTTAATGAAGTCTTTTGTGGCAATAATGATGGAGTGTCAAGGTCTCTAAGATGCCTCATGCTAGCTATTTTTCATTCTCTTTAATTTACACAAGAAGGCTTAAAGAGCTCTGGGCAAGCTGCTTCAAAGAAAAGAACATCACTGCTAAACCAAAGTTAATGCAAAATTATTTGAAAACTAGAGAGTCCTTTGAACACACAATCATAGAGGAACACAGAGCTTTTATATAACAAAATATAAGTTCCCTTGTAAAGGATTTTTCCCTCTTTACTCTTCAGATTAAGTACATCCAATTCATTTTTTTATTCAGTCCACAAGTTTTAAGACTGTGTGGATATGTTGGTTTGTGAAAAAAACTGATATTAAAAACAATTCTATGTTAACAAAAACCAGCTGAATTTAGTTTAACATTTCTTATATTTCCATTTATTTTGGGTAATGACATACATGAAAATGCATGCAAGTTGTATCTTTAAAGAATCTTTGGGTGAATAAAGTAAGGAAAGGAAGAAGGGTACCATAAATTGTAGTTGGAAATCTGATACCTGAGATTGTCTATATGTGTTAGGGGAACAAGCACAAAGACCAATTAGCCCATTCTTTTGATTATCTTCATAATCAATACTGATTTCTGTGGTTTCATTGATCTGCTCACAATTCACATTGAGTCTTAGCTTGGAAAGAGCGAACACTTTCTCTCTCCCTCTCTCTCTCTAGCTGATTGCCTGTGCAAAGGAGATGCTTACTAAATGTTTATGAAAGAATAAGATGAAAGAGGGTTTGATGTCATTTCCCAGAAGAAAACATGGCCAAATGGCACTTTACAGTCCAATGCGATTTGCACTTTTTATTCTTTTGACTTCTTTTTTTAAAACGTGGAATAAAACACAAAACAATATAATGATACTTAAGCACTTCTCTGTCAAACATTCTATGGAGGCTCAACAAATACCAAAGCAAAAATAGAAACACTGTATGTTCGTAAGTTAAATTCAACTGAATTTATTGTTCAAGACAAAATATAGGCATTATTAGCAGGCATTATTAGCTGGGGTTCATGGACCCCAGGACTGCATAGTAGTGGAGAGCTTCAGGGTATCTGTGAAGACTCTGAAACCACATGCAAATTTTGGAGTGTATTTTTCTGAGATGATATTACTTAACAGTGATGGAGAAGTTTCTATTTGTTTGGAGCTGTTCTAATCACTTGTAAGTTTTTATTCACTTGACCCTCATGACAACCTTAGGATATAAGTGTTTCCACTGTTTTCATATTACAGATGAAAAAATGACATACAAAAATTTCATGTAACTCGTCCAGGGCATCACAGCTACTAAGGCAGTCAAGCCAGCATTTGTACCCAGAAGTCTGGCTGCAAGGTCTGAACTCTTAATCAGCACACACACTGGTGCTGTCTTTTGTTTGTTTTGTTTTGTTTGTGGTACATGGGCCTCTCACTGTTGTGGCCTCTTCCACTGTGGAGCACAGTCTCCGGACGCGCAGGCTCAGCGGCCATGGCTCACGGGCCCAGCCGCTCCGCGGCATGTGGGATCTTCCCGGACTGGGGCATGAACCCGTGTCCCCTGCATCGGCAGGCGGACTCTCAACCACTGCGCCACCAGGGAAGTCCCGTGCTGTCTTTTGATAGGGAATAGATTTTGTAACTTTTCTTTTCATATTTTTGAGAGGAGTTTGTGATCAAAAGACAATAAATATCTGCTGGAGGAGAGGAGACATCTAGACCACAGAAATGCCGCTTTCATTAGACATGCTGTTGCTTGAAGTGCACGGGGTTTGCCAAAGCTAAGGAAAATCAGATGTAGTCGCCTGTGGTCACGTAGATGTTAGGCATTTTTAAGGTCTGCTGATAAATGTCTCAACTATTTATTTATTTAATCTGGCCACCCAGGATGTCATATTTCATATTGCCTACAATAAAATGGATCAAAATGATAAGAATCAAGATTCTGACAAAGCAGGTAAAATGAATTGATCAAAATCTGGAAAAAAGTTGAAATTTAAATGGAGACCGTAGAGTAAGCAAAATGCATTTACTTAAAGTTGAGCCTAGAATTCCCTGTTGATCAAAGGAAAGTTCAAAAGATGATCAGTTACATGATTCACAGTGTTCCTAAGAAAACCTATCACCTCCTCAGAGAGACTAATACATTACTTTGTTTGAAGTCAGTAATACATGCTCATAAAAATATATAGTGAACACTTTTTTCAGTAGCATCTCTCTAGTAAATGTAATAACTGCTGTAATAGACTGAATTGCATTCCCCCAAAATTCATAGGTTGAAGAAGTTCTAGCTCCCAGTATCTCAGAATGTGACTATATTTGGAGATAAGACCTTCAAAGAAGTGATTAAGTTAAATAATATGGTTGGGCCCTAATCCAATATGACTGGTGTCCTTATAAGAAGCGGAAATTTGGATCTAGATATTCCCATGCACAGAGGAGAGATCACATAAGGACACAATGAGAAGCTGGCCATCTACAAGCCAAGGTGAGAGGTCTCAGAAGAAAACTGAACTTGCAGACACTTTGATCTTGGACTTCTAGCCTCCAGAACTGTGAGAAAATATATTTCTGTTGTTTAAGCCACACAGTCTGTGATATTTTTTTATGGCAGTCCTAGCTGACTCGTATAAGCAGGTTCCTTAAAATACTTTATAATAATCTGTACTTCAGCATCATTCTGGTTCTTACCGTATTTTTTTCATGGCAGTTGAGGAAGCAGTGCAAGTTAATTGAAGACCTCCAGTGAAATTCTGAGACCTCCCCCCACCGCCCACCAAATGTAGTTCAAACACAGTGCCGTCTCTGGGACAGCTTTATTTGGAGATAAGATCTAGATTATTCAGAGTAATGGATGAACTCTATGTGTGTTCGGGCTTTTGATAAGTCATATTGCTGAAGAGAGCACTTAAACTTCATAGTAAGGCATGAAATAAAATGTCATTTCTGTATTGCTAATTAAGGGCTAAAAATAGACTATTGGTCACAAGACTTGACCTTTGATGAAAATGGAAAGCACCACCTCCCTCCAAGTGTTGGATCCCTCTAGCTCATGGTCACCTTGTCTCCAAACCAGGGGAAAACCTACTCAGGAGCAAGAATTTTTGTTAGAAAGAGTATGACTCAAATCTGATGCATGAAAAAATTAATGAATGACATAATGTTAAAGTTGCACACTGCAGGTTTGTACAGAATATTTTCAAAGCAAGAGTGACCAGAATAACTATACCAAAGAAAATCTCATTAATGTAGGCATATAAATGCAAATTTAAAAAACAATGAAACGTAATGGTGATTAAATGTATGAAATGATTCACCATGAAAGTCTCACAGTAATTTATGAATAATATTATAATTTCACTTTTTTATACCTCTATTGTAACACATGTCACCAAGATTATAATTAGCTGTTGAATTGGTTGTTGTCCTCCCTACTCAGTTACATCTTTGAGAACATGAATCTCATTTAATTTCATTTATTTTCTATCAGTGATGCTCAATACATGTTTTTAGGATGACCTGAGCAAGTAAAAAAAATGAGTAGATGAAAAATGAGCACATGATCAGCTAAAATGTGCACAGCAATTAGATCTTACACTTTTCACATATCATTTGATAATTAACAAAATATTTCTGTACACTTTTTTTTCTATGATGTGAAATATGATGCTACCCAGTTTTTTAAAAAATTACATTTTGGAAGATAAAGTTGAGAAAATGCTCTCAGTATAGTGTTAAGTACAGAATACAAAATTGTATATAGACTATAACACACACTCACACACACACACACACAGAGAAATAAAAGTAAGTAAACCAAAATATTAGCTATGGTTATTACCTGGGTGAAGAAATTCATTCTGGAATCCTCCTTCACAGCCAGGTTTACTGAAAAAATTAACATATAAAATTCACCATTTTTAGTGCATAGTTTTATGAGTGCATAGTTTTATGAGTTTTGATGAAGGCATAGAGTTCTATGAGCTGTTTTTTTGGACATGTGACCACAACAACCAAGTAATGAACACTTCCATGATCCCAGAAGTTCCTCAATGTTCCATTGCAGTCATTCTTCTTGACTCCCACCCAGTACACTGCCTGTGGCGTCCATTGATTTCTTTTCTTATAGCTTTGCCTTACTCCCAGATATCATATCCTGAAATCTTAAAATATGTAGTTTATGAATTTGGCTTCTTTCATTTAGCATAATGCTTTTGATATACATCTGTATTGTTACATGTACCAGTATTCATTTTTTTTTCTAGTTTTGGAGTATATGGAAAATCTTCTGCTCTATTCCTAATCCCTTCATGAGTACTCATTAGAGGTTTGTAGATAAGAGTCAGAGAATGGGTGCAAAGTCATCTCATACCTGGAGCTCCCGTGGGTTCTGCACTTTCACACTATTTGGCTTTTATAAATTTGTTAAACATTTTAGATGAGTTGTTATTATCTACTTCTATGATGCCTTGTGTCTTGTACGCCTGTGCTCTGCCACAGGTGAACCAGTGCTTACCTCCTGCTGTTCTTTCCTTAGATTTCAGACCACTTAGTTTCTGTGGTCTTCAACTCTCTGAAGGGTTGAGAAAAGTTCTCTTCGTTAGATTGTAAGTGCCAAGAAGGAAAGGCTAGAGGCCTGGAGCTTAGTGGGTACTCAATGTTTGTTACATAAACAAATGAGCAAGTGGATGGATGAATGACACTTTTGTTTGAGCAGTTCTATGTAAAATTTATTACTTCTTTATTGAATGTTAATTAGCTTTTGGGAAACCTGTTAGAAACTTCCCTGAGCATATATGCTCCAGTAGATTGGTTTCTGGACCCATACTCATAGTGGAGAGAGGCTTCATTCAGCCCCACTGAGGAAATTATAATCTGACTACAATATACCAAGGTAACTGGTAGTAAAAGTGAAAAATTCAATCAGCAGGTTAATTTGAATAACCGATGCCAGATAGCCAGTTGGTTTGATTTTCACCCCTCACTGAATTGACTTAATTAACAGCTTATTTTCATACTGTGTAGCTATCTCTGTGCCTGTTGACACACAAGATTATCATTCACAGTAAGCACATGATTTCCCCTGAGAGCCAGAATTCAACTGCCTTACTACTCTGATTAGAATTTCTAGCTTTTTTTTTTTTAATATGGCACAACTTAATGATCTTGCTCTTGTTGGTGTACACTAAAATTTTATCTGTTGAAACACACATTTAACATAGAATATCTTGTTTCTAACTTTTAACACATATGTATGGTTTAAAATGAACTTCAGTAATTCTGGATATTGCAAAAACTTATAAATAGGCAGCAATAAGTTGTGAAGAATTAATTCTTTTAGTTTCTGATGGCCTTGTAAAACTTTATGCAACAAGCTACTCATGTCTATGAAATCATACTGGGTGATACAATTATTTTTCTCAATGTTAGTTTTTTGTTATATTTTCACTCTTTTTTTTTTGTTCTTTTTGGTTAGAATTAATATTTGAGAATAATTTCACTAACATAATATGGGTCTTCACAAGAATTTATTATAACAATAGATCAATAGACTAAGCTCATTTTATTCATCCTCTGACCATACTTTTGAATAGTATTTAGCTCTATTGATTTTATAAGCTTCTGGTTTTTTAAAATAACATGTTTTAAAATTCTGCAAATTGACATGTTTATGGGTCTAGTTAAGGCAGGTAATATAAGTGAAGGCAGCCAGCTAGATGTGGCAGACACTAGCCCACCTCTTTAAATGAAGCTGCTATCACTTGGCTCCTGCAGGAATGCAGGTTGCAAAGACCTTCAGGCTTTCTGTTTCTGGTTCATTTTTTACCTTCAGCTAAAAAATGGATTTTAATTTTTAAAAAAATCTTCATACCTTAACATCAGATAGATCAATGTGCAAATCCTGGCTTTGCTGCTTAAAGCATTTATCTCAAAGGCCATCAAACCATTCAATAAATAATAACTGTGAATAATTAAATGAGCATGCTAGTTATTAATTGTAAAACTAGAAAAAAAACTTGTAAGTTGACTTGAACTCCAGCTTCTGTATTGCTCAAGAGTTCTTGAAACAAAATGTCTGACTGCATACTCTGACCTGAGTGTGGGCATATACGTGTTCACATATATATTAGAAAATAAAACAAGAAAAGAGTAAGAATTTCTGGATAGATATCGATCAAAATTGGGCAAAAGCAGAAAGACAAATGCAGAAAGAAGAATGTTTTCTGATAATTCTGAAAACTTACTACCTCAGAAATAAAGTGCCCTTTTCCTGCTACCCCATGGAAATGCATTTGTTATTTGTTCATGTTTGGTTCCCTCAAGGGTTTTGTTTGAGTGACTGAGACTAATCTGATGAGTGAAGGTCCTAATGGCATGTAATCGCTTAATGTCTTATCTCTTCCAGGCAACTTTTGCATTTTAATAGAGGCCTCCTGTGCCTTAACCCAGTGGCATGTGTAATAAGATTAGAGTGACCAGACACAGGGCTTTGCACCTGAAAGTACACAATGGTCAATGTTAATGGATAGCTTTGAGAATTTCAGGTCCTGGCAAGGCCAGGGCCAAAACATTTTTGAGAAAGAAGACATTTCAGTATCCTTCAAATCTAGATATGGGTAGGATTTACTAGTTAGAACACTATTTTAGGTTGTATATATTATATCTGTATTATATGAAAAGTAATGAATAATTTGACTTATTTGAAAATGTTTTTAATCAGTCGTGTTGGAATAACACAGGCAGATCATTAGAAGACCAAAAAAGGGTTAATGACAGAACCTTTCTTTTTTAAGCTTCATTTTATGCTAATATTTTGTGCTTTCTCTGACCATTCAGTATAATCTTATAACGAAGATCTCATTAGCTTTAACAAGTGGTATTTTGGTATCATTTTCAGTTGCACATCCCCTCTCTCCTACAGTCTCCCAAGATTTTTGAATTTCTTGGGGATGGCACATGAGCTCACAAATTAGCCCTATATGGCATATACATTTCTCTTCTCTTCTGCTCCAGCTTTTTCTCTGCTGCAAAGGCCTAAGATAGCTGTGAAGCTGTGTCTCAGTATTTCTCCCATGGCCTGCATCCCACTGGGAACCATTTCCTCTGTTGTGCACTAAACAGCTTAATTGGGTACCATGGTCACTTTCAAGCCCTGTTGCTGCCTCATCTGGGCACAGTATCTGGCAGGCACTGCTCACACCTTTGCTTATGAATTGGGGCGTCAGGGTTCTGCAGTGTTACCATGCTCTTTGGAGTCCTTGGACTCCCAGGAATGGATTACATTCTCAGCAGGAACAGGTAGATAACTTTCTCCACTCTTTGCTGTCTTGTACTTCAAGTTAGTTTTAGATTAAATAATTCTTTCATTTTTAATTTTAGACACTCTTCTTGTGTCCATACAAGCATAAACTGAGGAAAAAACTCAAGCGATAAGATACATTATGTCTTGTTTAGACTAGAAAATCCTTTTAGTAACAAAGGGTTTATTTTGTCCACACCATGTACCTGATTTCTCTTCTTTTAGGAAATGTTTTCTCTCTGGAGACCATATGTTTTAAACAGCTGCCCTGGCAGCTACTCTGTTGACTGTCAGACATGACCACACCTCAGCAGGACAAAACTTGCCATCAACTGGGCTGATGCACATCTTTAATTGTGATTTTTCTTCGGACCAGAATTAGGTCTCTGTACTTAGATTTTCTAATTTGTCCATGCTTAAGCATAGAGAACTTGTTGAGAGTGTAGCTCTCAAAAAAGAGACTTCTTTCCCCCATCTATCAAGATCAATAGAAATATGTTCCCATTCTTTGCTGCAGATTTTCAGATACACAGATGACCAGCAAAATAAAATCCTCTGCCTAAAATGTATGCAGCCCAAGACCAGGAGTAGAACTTCAATGGGGAAGATAAAAGACCCAAAGGAGTCATTTTTATTTCTTCCATCTATGAATCAAAATCTGAAAGCCATCTAAAATCTTAACTGGTAAAACAAAATAAGACAGGACAAACCTCACTACTTGTGTGTGTGGTAAAGTATTGATTGCCTGTGTAACAGCCATTTTATCTTCATCCGTGTACCAGAATCTCCATCTTTTTCAGTGGTAATAAGATTAGCCCCAAGGAATAAATTGCTTTCAGTTAATCATGCGTATTCCATCCCCTTTTCTCAATGATTGGCCTAAGGATAGTCATGTGACTAAGGACATAAAAGGGAAATACATGGGTCTTCTGGGGAGTTTCTTTCCTTCCTTATCCAAAGAGGGAAAGCACATGAAGAAGGCCTACTCCCACTACTCTGACAACATTTATGCGTTCTGTGTTTAGAAGCGGACATTTCAGAATCAAGTTTCTAGGATTATATGGAATAGGCCTAGAGTAGCAGAGGCAATCAGACCCATGCTCACACTCTTGGAGCTGCTGACTAAACTCCTGAACTACCAACTCCCCTAACTTAGTTTTAAATAAACAAAAAATTTCCATATGGGTTAAGTCATCGGTTGGCAAGTGACAACCTGCAGGCTAATACAATCCACCACCTATTTTTGTAAATAAAGTTTTATTGGAACATAGTTACCACACTCATTTTTGTATTGTCTAGGACTCCTTGCACTACAATAGTCGAGTTGGGTGGTTGTGACAGAGACTATATGGACTGCAAAGCTTAAAATATTAACTATCTGCTCCTTTACATAAAAAACATGCCAGTCCCTACATTAAGCCACCCTTAGTAGAATTTTCTATTATTGTTATATCGATGAATCTGAATTGATAAAATTCTAACTTTAAACATCAACATTTGTTGGATAAACAACCACATTTTATATCTTATATACCTATTAAGCCTTGACAAGTTATTTTCTAAATGAAAAGCAGTTTATACAAATGAAAGATAAAGTATTTTGGAGCTTATGTCTATGTTTTATTTAATTCATCCCCAAACTCCAGCCAATATTTTGCCCTAAGATGAAATCATCATCTTAATTGTAGCCTAGTAGGATTTAAAATAACTTGTCTTTTTCTTTCCAAATGAGATATTTAATGGAGATGCTTTAAGGGTCCAACTACTGAGTGAAGCACTATTGTTACAGCTATTTCAAAATGACATTTATGCAGGCTATGTAAAATGTCCACAGTCATTAAATAACATCCTATGGCCACTCATTTATCCTCCCTCAATTATGTAACAAAAGGACTTATCAAGATCAAGTCCCAATTTCAAAAAAATTGCCTTTTTAGCAGACTGCCCCAAAGCTCAAATAAGTCAGATTGGTGCACATACTCTTAAAAGGACTTAACGCCAATTTCTGTACTTATGTACTAAAGAGTTGTAAAATGGAATGAGTTTGCAATGTTTCTTGGGGGCTTTTTTTAATATGAAGATAATTAAGACTTAACGTTCCCCCTCTTGTTTCCTAATATATATGACACAGAAATATACATTTAAGATCAACAGTATTAATGTATTAGTCAGACTGCCGAATGTGGACTTAACTTGTCCTTTCCTCTCATAATTGTAGAAGGGTGGGATATTGCTAGCACGATGGGGCACCTCCTTCATACACAGCGTTCCTCTGTTAATCTCACTTCTGCTCTTCATGATTAAGCTGTATTGAAAGACTTCTTCCATGATTCAGAAGATTGTTTTTTAATATTTATTTTAATATGAAAGAAGGATATGCTCATTCATCATCAGAAATGTTTTTAAAATAGCACTTCCTATCAACCATTGATGATGAATGAAATGGGAAGATCTTTCCTTAGTACGGGAGAGAATATTGCACAAATCTTCCTGAGTCTTACCACAAATCTCTCTTAATAAAATTCAGCTCATCAGTTTGCAGGATAAGAATATGTCTTCAGTCATAAAAGGTATAGTGACAATGGGAGACGTTTCAGAGATCTTTTATTTTTATTTATTTATTTTTACTGTGCTTGAGCGTCTCAGTAGATAACAGGCACAGCTGAAATCATATTTGTTTTTAACAGAGAAAAATTTAGGCTGATAAAATTTGTTTTGAGTGGACAGCCTGTTATCTCATCATATAGTCTCTGATATTTGTTAGCTATCAATTGAATGTGGAAATAGTTCTAGATATTGGGAGAAGTTACAACAGAAAAGAAACCAATCAACAACATTCTTTTTAAGAGCTAGAGTAAACATGTATTAAATAAAAGATGGTGCTATGCTTGCTGAAATTACTACACTATGCAGTCCTTCATTAGTTACTGAGCACTTGCTATACATGGGGACCTGATAGACCCAGAGGTACAGCTGTGCACAGAGCAATGCTCCTGCTGTCATGGAACTAACATTTAACATGTCCCAGGGGTCTTCGATTTGTCACTTGAGAATCTAGCCAGTAAACAGAGTCATATTTTCAATCATCTAGCAGTTCTTTATAGGTTGGCAAAAAATATGCCCTTTTTAAGTTAAATGTGTTATTTCTTTATCTTCAGGAAAAAATGAGGAGGAACAAATTTGGATCAGATATTGCAGTCTAAGTAGTTTCACTGGCTGCTAGGTTGTCCTAAAATAAGGATCTACAACACTGACCTTGAGCCTTGGAAGTATTAGGACTGCAAGAATCAATTCTGTGTCAGAATCTTTGAACATATCAGGAGGTCAATTCTGCATCATTCATTCCACTGATCTTCCATTGCTATCATTTAACAGGTCAGATGTGCAGCTGGCAGAGAAGCATTGCAAAGTTAAGTTAACACATGATGCAGATGGAGAGTGTCAATTCAGAACTGTGTGTCAATTCATTGGTCTCTCCAGAGTTCAGGGTCACAGATGAAAAAACTCAGTCTTCTTTTTTCTGCCAGCTAAGCAAACATGCTTGAAAGTATGGAAGATAGAATATCTGAATACTCTTGTACTTGCTGAGGAAATTTAGGCATATCTAAATGTCTTCAAAGTCAACCCATGAGATCCTCTGAGGTAGATAGGGTCAGGGTGGGATCTTCCTCTTAAATGTTCATTGTGTCCTGCCTGTATCTTCACTTCCTGCAGTGCCATTTGGTTGGGTGTGGGTGTTGGCTAGAATCTCCATAGACACAACATTTTGTCTTAAACCCAGCTCTTGTAACAAGAAAATAATGTAGGTTTAAAATAAAGATGGTAATGGAACTTTTAGTGCAGTAACAGTCCAACTGGATACACTACCAAATTCCTTCCCATGAGATATATAATCTCTGTAATGGAAAGGGGGAAAACCCCCCCCAAAAGATGTATTGAATACAAATAATGGAATGAATAATTATAAAATGGTATGAAATTAACTTTGCATTGTTAGAATTTGCTTTTAAAACCATGAGAATATTTAGGAGAGATTTATATTTTTATGTGAATAGGCTATATATAGCTGTTGTTGCTGAATAATAAATGAAAGTCCTTCTGGACTCTATGGTAGCATATGAAAATGTGTAAAGTAATATTAATTAGAATGTAATGTTTAGCCATAGTTTACCAGTTAGAATTTAAATAGATACAGTAGTTAAACATTCCAGGTATAAATATTGGTCTATAAATCAATCTAGTTAACTCAGTGTTTCTCAAACCTAGCACATTTGACCTTTCGGGCCACAAAATTCTTTGTTGTGAGGGTCTATCCTGTGCATTGTAAGATGTTTAGCAGTATCCCTGGCCTCTACCAACTGGATGCCAGTAGAACTGCCCCAGGGGTTACAAATAAAAGTGTCTCCAGATATTGCCAGATATTCTCAGGGGGAAATATTACCTTGGTTGAAAACCGCTGAGTTAACTAAACCCTTTTTATCTCTTATTAGAATTCACATGCTACTGTAGCAAGCGTGAAAGGGCGGTGGAGTTGTAAATGGAGTGTAATGGTTAATCATTTGTTCATAGTTGTAGAAAATAACTGCTACAATTAAAGTCAAGGCCCCACCAAAAATAAGACCCTTGTCAAATGGCAAGGTTTTAGTTGATAAATTGAGAATTTTACAAAAGTAAAGGAAGACTCTGAGCTATGTTATTGGGAAGCTCCCAAACTGGAAGCATGGTAAACAAAAGGAAAATCACATGTAGATACATCATAGAAAAACTGCTTAAAGCAAAAGACAAAGAGACACTCATAATAAATAATCAGAATAAAATGATACGTTAATTCTGAAATAGGAAGAATAAGATTGGCACCTGCCTTCTCATGATAAACAGTGGAAACTAGAAGGTAATAGAATGATATCTTGAAAGCTCTGAAAGAAAATTATTTCCAACCTGTAATTCTATATTAAGTGAACATTGCCTTTAGAAAATAGAGACAAATAAAAATATTGTTTTGGATAAAGATTGAGAAAAATTATCTTCATGAGTGCTGCACCAAAGGAAACAGTCAAGAGTGTTCTCTAGGCAAAAGGAAAATAATCATAGATGGAAGTTTTGAGATGTAGGAAAAAATAAAGGTCAGTAAGAACAGTAAAAATGTTGGTAAATCTGAAGCTGCTAAGCTCAACATGGGTGCTAGACATATCACTTTTATTTGCTTCTTGTAATGGATGAGTCAAAACATAACCCCAAACCAGAAATGAAAGTGAAATATTTGGAGCTGTGAATACAGATATTTTATTTTGTCAATTAAGTCTAGATTAATACGCTTTGGGGAAAAATTATACGGCAAATTTAAAGCAAAATTTATTGTCATTCTGATTAAATGTAAATAAACTGTATACTACAATTAAAAGACAGAGCGCCAGACTTAATATAAACAACAAATACCTTCTATCCATATGCTGCATGTAAGAGTTATACTGTACAGAAGGATACAGAAAGTTTCAAAGTAAAGAGATGCAGGAGAAAGTTTCTATAACTACACTAATATCAAATAAAAAAATTTAAGTTAAAAATAATAGAAATAGAAGGGCACATTGCATAATGGTAAAATGTTAAATTGACCAGGAAGGTATTATCATTCTAAATTCATATGTACTTAATAAAACATAGTATGAAAATATAAAGCAAAATTGACAGAATTAAAAGAATTATATAAATGCACAATTATAGTGGGAGACTTCAAATAAAAAAAGAAAAGCAACAGAAATACAATAAAGGCAAAAGTTGATTCTTCAGAAGGACAGATTAAAATTGATAAACACTGGTGACACTGTTCATGAAAAAGTGAGGGAAAACACAAATAACTAATGTGGATAATTTAAAAGGTAGCATTACTAGAGATCCTGCAGATATAAACAGAGAGATTACTTCCAAACTTAATTTTTGAAGGAACATATACCAAAAAAGTTGACAAGCGCATTTACAGGAGGAAAATCAAATACCAATATCTTTCATGAATTATAAAAATTCTACACAAAATATAAGCAAACCAAAGAGAGCAATATATAAAAGGAAAATACAGCAGAGATGTGTCTAAAAATAATGGAGAGAAAAATAATCATAGTAGAGTCAATTTAATAGCCAAACACTACAAATAAAGTAGA
Source organism: Phocoena sinus (assembly GCF_008692025.1). Taxonomy (NCBI): domain Eukaryota; kingdom Metazoa; phylum Chordata; class Mammalia; order Artiodactyla; family Phocoenidae; genus Phocoena; species Phocoena sinus. The sequence goes on from NC_045774.1 coordinate 44,628,142, forward strand.
TACAAGAATAAAATGGATACATAGATGGTACTATAGTTCATGTAGTAACATTATACAGCATGAATATTAATGATTTGCTGCAATAAAAAATATCACAAGGATAATCTCAAAAATATAATATCAAGCAAAGAAATCGATACTTCTGTATGATTACATTTATATAAAGTCCCAAAAACAGACAATATTAATCTGTGATGTTCAAAACAGTACTGATAGTTAGTTATGGGTCTTTTTATGGTGTTTTAATGTTCCATTTATTTCCTTAGGATGTGGTTACAAAGGTGTGTCATTTTGTGATAATTTATTGAGTTATACATTATAATTTGTGCATTTTTATCGATAAATGTTACTCCACAGAAAAATATTTTTTAAAATGGCGGCCCATAGACTGCTTTACTTCTCATTTGATTTTGATACCTACAGTCCTTTGACTGGTAAACATTTTTTATTAGTTCAACTTTTGTTATTGACTTAATCTAATCAAATCTATGGGCCTGATTAAGCTGGTTAATGAAGGTAGGCATGGGCTTAACAGGAATATTATATCTTTTCTAATTGATTAAACATTTCATAAACATAAAATATCATGGCAATTAGAGGGATATATAGGGCAGATTAATATTACTTATAGTGATGTGAAATTATTCAATTTCAATGAATAATACAATAAATACAATTTTAGGGAAAGAGCATTTGTTATTGAAAGGTGCTTATCCTTTCTTATAGAAATGATGTGTTGTTTAGGATAATCGAGAGCAAAATTTACATAACTAAATATTTGTGAATTCAGTGTTGATTTCCACGCAAGGAGATTATTAATTGTTTCTCAGGAGGTGTCCCAGTTTCCGAGATGTGATCAGCAAAATCAGGTCGTGCAGATTTGTGCAGTTACCACTGGTAGCACTCCAGCTGCCATTTTTGGAAAATTATTACAAGTTCTTGTAATACCACCACACATAGACATCTTTATTCAAAGAACTGTGTGCTAGAAGCTACTTTAAAGAGCGTTCTGCTCTGTTTTTTTTTCATTCTAGGTTTTGGATTGTCAGGGCTGGGAACTCAATAGGTTGACAGTTAAAAACAGCAGCAATAAGATCAAGAAGTCAAGTGTTTGTTCTTTCAAGTAATATGAAATATATCATTCCTCTTCCATAAAAATGAAGTGAAATGTGCACTAATCTTATTTTAACAGAGAAGAGCAGGCATTGCTTCAGAATGTCAAACTTTACTGATTGTACCAAAAGGCAGTTGTTGAGAGCTGCTCAGCAGATTGAGTTCAGTTCTCACCTCCACACACAAAATCATAATCAAGACAACCCTCCAAAGCAATTTCAGTGACATGGCAGCCACAGACTCTTCCTGCTTACCAAAGGGAAGTCCTTTCTAGGTCACAAGCAGGAGACAGGTGTTTATTAGTTTGGGCTTTCAGATAATCTTCCCACTGGCTGAAAATCCCATTAAAGAGTACAGTAGTCATTTCAGCTTCATGACAGAGGCAAAGGTGTAGCTGTCTTTGAGAGAGCCTGTTTTCAAGATGTCCATTCACTTGATTTTATGAGGAATGACTACTGGAGGGAAGGCAAGCATTCTTCACAGAGGGAAGAAAGCACTTTGAACTTTTTAAGCGACAGCCTCCTTCAAACCATCTAGCATTGTTGACAATTATTTCCAGTTTGCTAGAGTAGTACAATCATAGTTTATGATATTTTGAAAGCATAAAGCTAGGATTGGAAGCTTTGAGGCAGAAACTTCAGCCTCCACCAGCAGGGTGCATGCTATAATTTACCTCATTTTTCACAAAGGTAGTTCTGGAAACTGGTTCCAGAGGAGGCTTTGACACTGATAATAGATCTGGCTAACACAACGGAGGCTTCTCCTCTAAGGCTCACATTCACCTTTTAAAGATCTATAATGTTTTGAATACAAATCCAGCATCATCTACATATGGAGAAATTTATAGCAAGTTAAGAAAGTTCCTCTGATGAGAAAATGCTGAGGTCTGATCTACAGACCAGTATTTTTGCAAATACATCATTTTCACTGTAGTTTGATGGATTAATCCAGACACGGACTTGTATCTTGTCCTCTGCTCAGTGGCCTCTTCTGAGAGAAGCAAATGCCCATGTCTCAGGGCTGCTGTGATTAAATGAGATCATGTTTTCAAAATACCATGCAGTAGGTGCATGATGAATGTCATCTGTTGCTTCTAGTAACTATTATGATTTCATTAAACTGGAAAAAGTTATCAACAATACACTGTATGCATTGGAATGAATATAACTCAGACACTGGGAGTTAGATGGGGATTCCAAACTGAGGAAGATCCACTCTCAAGGTTTTTGTAGAATTTTATAAGAAATCAAAAGTAAAAGATTCACTAAATATTTCACTGAAAATATGGCCTTCATTGCAGTAGAGAAGCAGCTGAAAGAGTTAGACACAGAAGAAGCAAGAGAGAGCATGCACTCTGGAGTTTGTGTCAGTAGGTCTGGGAGGGGTTCTTGGCTCTCTTGCTTAGCTGTTGAGTGATCTTTGGCAAATCACATAAACCTTTCTGAACCTCCTTTACCTTATCTCTCTCTCTTTTTTTTTTAAACATCTTTGTTGGAGTATAATTGCTTTACAGTGTTGTGTTAGTTTCTGCTGTATAACAAAGTGAATCAGCTATATGTATACATATATCCCCATATCCCCTCCCTCTTGCGTCTCCCTCCCACCCTCCCTATCCCACCCCTCTAGGTGGTCACAAAACACCGAGCTGATCTCCCTGCGCTATGCATCTGCTTCCCACTAGCTATCTATTTTACATTTGGTAGTGTATATATGTCAAGGAGATGAGGACATCTTCTCTGATCTTCTCACAGGGATGTTGTAAAAATAAAATTGGACATTATGTTACTGTGTAGATATCATCATGTTATATTTGTAAACTGCAGTGGAAACTTTGACGCTGTTCACAGCTTTCTTCCCCTTTCCCTGAACTGAAATGCAAAAGCTTCTTCTCTACTCTAGTCCACCCTCAGAGGACAAACTTCCTATAAAGACAACCTTTCCTTCCTCCCATCCTCCCACCTGTTTCCAAGTTTGAAGAAGAATAGCTTTGAGAGGAGAATTTCCAGGCGGGGAGATAGAGAACCAAATCTATACCAGCAAGTTCTGCCTTATATTGGTTTCCGTGGTCATTAGCTCCCCATTGCTCCCTTTTTAATAACCCCCAAATGAACTGAAATCCTTTTGTTTGGCTTCCCTTAGCATAGCTGAAAACGACTGACATTTTCAAAATCAACTTTAATAAATACATTTTCAAAACAGAAATGAAATCATTAAAAAATGCCAGTAAAACCAAAGCTTTTTCAAAAATTTATAACTCTACAGGGATGGTTGATCTTGTTTTCATATACTGGAAAATGCCAAGGAAAGTTCCTGAAGAGAGCCCGTGTACCCTTTTAAATCATAATATAGCAACCACTTCATAATAAAATATCCATTTGTTTATACAGTAAGAATTACCCATATATAGTAAGAGAGGGTGCATTCTTCTATACTCATAAATCTGCTGCTCTTTAAAGTTACTGCTCATTTCCTTCTTTTTACACTTGTCAGTTGTCTAGCCCACCTTCAATGACTGCTTTTCTTCCCCATCCTTTGGTCTCTAACCCTTTGAAATCGATTTTCTGTTGCCAGCAGTTCACTGATTCCAATTTCCTTCAGGCTATCTATGAACTACAAGTTACAAACAAAGCCTAACCCCTTCTTCTCAGTCCTTCTGCTTCCTGCTCTGTCCTTTAGTCAGGATTCTTGGTTGTTAGTGGCAGAACCCTTACTATAAAGAGATTGAACAAGGGAACAAGTAGCATTTATTAGAGTGTTTCTAGGGAAGTGTGCAACTTAAAATAAAGTGGTAAAAAGTCAGTCTTGAGAGAGCAGGAATGAGGGCAGTATTAAAGCCCTCTGAGATTTGAGCTCTGTCAGGACTTTCTCCTCCATATCTCTTTACTCTCCCTCTGAATATCCCACCATGGACTAAATCCTCTCCCTCTGAATATCCCACCATGGACTAAATCCTCCAAACTGTGGAAGACTAAACCATTAGTTCTAAGTTCCAAGCTCAGATTTTCACAGCTTTGTCAATCTTAATTCGTCCTCATCTTTTCCTCCCAGTCATACAGGAAGGGGTCTAAATGATTGGACTCTGGTTCCAAATTTGAGTCCCAGTAATTCTGGTCATCGGCTGAAGTACCATGTCTGACCCAGCTTGGGATTCTAGAACCCTTGTGTTTCAGGAGAGGGTAGACATGGTACTAGAACCAACGACCCCAGTTGGAACCACAATTAGTATTGGAAATACAGTTTCTTCTCCACACTAATTGAAAGTTCTCTCTAATTGAAAGAAGCAAAGGAGGAGGTGCTCTTTTCTTTTTTTTTTTTTTTTTTTTATGCGTTACGCGGGCCTCTCACTGTTGTGGCCTCTCCCGTTGCGGAGGACAGGCTCCGGACGCGCAGGCCCAGCGGCCATGGCTCACGGGCCCAGCCGCTCCGCGGCATGTGGGATCCCCCCAGACCGGGGCACGAACCCGCGTCCCCTGCATCGGCAGGCGGACTCTCAACCACTGCGCCACCAGGGAAGCCCCAGAAGTGCTCTTTTCTGAAGATGGGGACATGGCAAGTCAAAATATTACTTATCTCCTATGATCCTCTGAATATGATATGTTGTTGGCCATCTCCACTTCCCTGCTTCTGTGAGACCAGAGCAGTTCTCCTGGTTATTCTCCTGTCTCTCCAGTGTTCTTTCTGGGTAACTTTTCCTGTATTGTTTCCCTCTAAATTTAGGCATTCCTTGGCATTCTATTCTTGTGCCAGTTCTCTTCCCTTCTAAATACTTCTCTCTTGGTATCTTTATTTATTTTTGTAGCTAAGCAATCCTCCTTACTTAGATGACCCCCAAATATATATATCTCTGTTTTTTTCTACTGAATCTCGTAGACTCATATTTGGACTGTACCCTTAATAGTTCAATTGGATATATTCAAAATCAAATTTATTATCTTCCCACTTTTTTACATTTATCTTTTGTTTTGCTCGGAATAACGGGCAGTACTAGAAAATTGCTAAGAAGTTTGAAATTTTGATTCATATTCTCAGAGGCAGGAACATGAGGAGGCAGCAATTACTACTATATGGAGGTTACTAGAATTTGAGGAACTGAAGAAAAAGAGGCTAAAAGCTTTGGTCCAGAGCTGAAATTTTATAGCATTTAATCAAGGTAATGAAACACAAAACTCAAGAAAACATTGTAATTAATTCTCTTCTCTGTCTGGGTTTAGGTTTTTCAGGCTGCCCTTGTATGTGCCCTCTTATACCTTATAGCATCTTAAGGCACCACATAACACCTAATTCACAGCATTTATATTGTCCTGGTCATCATGGATCAAAATGTTCTCCCTCCCACTCACCTTCCCCATAGAATTAGCTGTCAGGTTCCTTCAGTTTTAACTCTGTAATACCTAGTTCCTTATTTTCTTTAAAAAAAAAATACTTCGGTTAAAATTCCCTAAGTTCAGGCCCTTTTTTTTCCTCCAAAACTGCTTTTGAACTGGGCTGTTTTTTCTAGTCTCTTCTTACTTCAATACAACCAGCCTACTGATGCCAGAACAATCTGTTTAAAGTGCAGCCCTAATCATGCCACTTCTATTGATTAGAGAGCAGGAACTGGAGTAGAAAGGTAAAGGGAGGTGTCAAGTTGATGGATGATCAGATGTAGACTTTTTGAAATTCAATCTTTGGAGATACAAAGAGCTCAAGTCAAATATACTTATTATTGAGAATCTGGGGTTGATGTGTGTGTATGTATGGATGGAAAGTAAAGTGTTTGGCTAATGGAACATCTAAAATGATGCTATCATGGACCCAACTAATGCCATGTAATTCTTCATCTTGAGGAGAAGATTGGTGAAATGCTTTTCTCTCTCATTATGCTAATCTAGTTTAACTAATAGAGTTACTCAAAGCAGAAGAAAGTAGTGAAGAGGAGCACAGATTCTAAAGTCAGATGACCAAATTGGAATCTTGGATCTCTAACCTAACAAGTGTGCAACTGTGTAAAATTATTTTAACATCATTGAGTCTCAATGACCTCTGCTGTAAAATGAGGATTGTTGTGTGGATTTATTTATTGAATAGTTAATATTAGATTACTATGTCAATTTATTGTGTGGCTTATACTGTGGGTAATATCAGGTAGCCTATATATATCATATAGAACAGTGCTTACAAAGTAATAGTAATAATAACTGACATTGAGTGATTGCTATCTATTAGGTGCTGTTCTAAGCACTACCAATAAGCAGCGCTTAAAATGCTATTTAATCTTGATAAGATGCTATTTTACATAATGTACCATTATTATTTCTTTTTTTACACATGAGGAAAATGAAGTGCAGGGATGTTAATTACCTTGCCCAAAGTCATACATCGACTATATGACAGTATCAGAATGCAAAGCAGTAGTCACGCTCAGAGCCTGCGATTTTTCACTCTGTACTACACTTACCTTCCTGCTAATGGTAACAGTATACTTTTCCTATCTCAATCATGATTATTTTGCATCTCCAGAATTGAGTGAGACTGGATGAGGGAATCAGCAACTCACATTCTCATACATCTTCAAGTTTCCCATTGCCTGAAGAATAAAATCCACAGTACTTATTTAACTAAAGGTTTTTTGTAATCTGGTTTAGACTCACATTTTCAGCTTTATCTTCTGTTTCTTTTAACTAATCATAGAATATGATAGAAAACTCGCAGCTACTTCTAGGTTAACAAGCACATTTATTTTTTCAGTTTCTTAATTTTGTACCTTGGCTCTCTGCTGGGAATGCCCCTCACCCCCAATGAAAATCCTTCACCATCTTGTGGCCCCGAAAAAAGGTACATGTTTTTCGGTACATACTCTCCATGAAGAATTCCTCAAACTTTTATTCTGTTTACCAATAGCAAAATTTTGCAGCATTTAATGTGAATGATTTTAGTTATAAAAGAATCAAGATTACACATTTATCCCAAAGTCATTTCTCTAGAATTAACATGTTTTGAGATACTGAAATATCACTGAAAAGTCTCATGTTTTCTGTTTTTACAGCTAGATGGACCACAGCAAGACAGTGATTTGTAGAGTAGTTGTGCCTAAAATATCTGTTCACTCCTTAGAAAGGATATTAGACTTAAAACCTCAATTTGGAAATTTGTTGGAAAGAGTCCTAGCACAAAGTTTAAAAGGATTGGCCAGCTGACTAATGGGATAGTAATTTGGGGAAGTTAGAGGATTTCCCTTTTAGAAGATAGGGTAGAATATACTTTGAATTCATACTGAGGGAACTATACTTGAGGAGTTAATTAGGGTAAATACTTTGGCAGTTTTGGGGGCCCACCACTTAGGAAAAGAGTCAAACATTTCTGGCAAAAAGAAATTTCCCTCATGGGGCCCTATTTAGCTTTGGTCTATTGATCAGATGTTTTAATGTGGTTGTAGTTATTGGACTACAGATGGGGAGATCCTGCAGTCTCAAAAATGCATAGAGATCATCTTTAGAACCATGTGAATTAATGGTTCAGTTGCTGATAAAGATGGAGCCTCTGGATTTATCTTCTTGAAACTACACTGTTGACAGCAACCTCAGTCACTGCCCTTCAGGTAATACGCAGAGTCTCCCACTGACATCTCTTGGTATCTGAATTTTACTTTTGAGAGGATGAGTTGCTTATAAAAAGATCTCATTTAAAAATGTTGGTTACTGTCATAGAGAGGTTTACACAGAGGATATTTAATTGTATCCTTTTGAACAAAGACAGGTCATCCTGAGTTGGGGAGGTCTCTTTGTATTGTGCAAATATACAACTTTGGGTGGAACACAAGTGGAGATTTGAGGAAGGGATTCCTATAGCACTAGCCAGGACCACTGAATCAGCCTTGTTGACCGAATGACAGAAATTGCAGCTGCTTTTGCTCACCTCTGGCACCCCCATATGATTATCACTTGCTACATGATTTTTCCAGGTTTATTTGGCTTTTTAACAGATAGAGCTAAATAAACTCCTTTCCTTGATTGCCTAGATATAGAGCTACTGTAAATAAACTGTACATAGAAAGAAAAGTCTTGAGCAGAAAATGAAGAAAAGTGATGTATGTTATATAGACTTCAGAAAGGTGCCTGTATGAAAAATAGGACAAACAGCTTTCCTTCTAATTTCTCCATAATTTCACTGTTCTAAATATATGTATGATAAGATACCAGGACAGCAATAATGGGGACAAAAAAGTATATTTTTACCCAGCCCTCTCTAAAATGGAATTAAGCAAAAATATTTCCGGTAATTAAAAACTTTTTAAACTGTTTTCTAAATAATCTAGAATTTAATACAACTGTTTCTGTCTATTTGTTAGGGGTGCCTGTAGGCTCAAATGGGGAATGGGACTGCTTTTGGAAACCCTTAAACTTTCCTCAAAATGTCACAAAATTTCTACTATATCAGCACCTCTTGAGATGCTAATTAAAAATACGGATTCTTGAAATGTACCTCAGACATGCAGAGTCAGAATTTGGAGAGGTGGATCTGGGAAATAAGCATTTAAAACAGGTTTATTATGAGTATGAGTTGTGTTATGAATGTTTGAAAACCATTTGTTTAAGGAAATCTCAAATATTTGCCTAGGATCTTAACTATTACTGATATGTACAGAACAGGAACACAATCTTCTTAAGATGAAAAACAGTCTGTCATTTTGTTTGAGAAGAGTAGATTAGGAATCTTAATTATGTTTTTGGTAAACCTACCAACAGGAAAGGTGACTCCAAGTGGTTCAGAGGAGAAAATATAGGTGATATTGCCTGTACTGGGCTGGAAGAGAATTCTCTTAATGTGAGGCAGAACTTAGAAGAAAAAGCTCATGTTTTTGGACTAGTGATCATTCTATTGCCCCTGAATAAACACAGCTGTGCTACTTACTAGAGATGTAAAGATGAATAAGACAACATGGCTATCCTTAAGGAGTTGACATTATTTTGGGGAGGCTGACTTGAAAATAAATAATGGCAAGAACAGAATCAGTCATAAGACAGCACAAAGGAGGGAAGGATCAGGGAAGGATCCATTAAATTAATTCTTGAAGGATAGTTGAAATATCCAGATGATTGGTAATGGAAAAGTGTAGGTGACAAGATTGAACTTTAGGCCAAGGAACAATATGTGTAAAGACATTGACGTCGGAAACAACATAATGTATTTGCTGAGCTGCAGATAATTTGATTTGGCTGAAATGTCTAGAACTGTGCATTTGATAGATTTCAGGTCCTAGCTGTACAATGCTTAAAATTCAGAATAGGCTCTGTGAGAATAGTCTAAAGTAAGTAAACCCTAGAGAAGGCTTCAAGATGATCCTCTCCTGTCCTAACCATTTTGACCTCTTTATCTGCACTTTTTCCTTAAATGATTCTTTCCTGCTCTGTGGATTTACATACCAGCTCTGTTGAGGATTTCTGATGGATATCTGCAGAACCAGTGCCAGATTTGTATCTTATTTCCCACGTCACCTCTCCATTTGGCCTCTAAAGTGATAACATATTCAAGATGGAACTCCCGATTTCACCCTCATCAACCTACACCTGGCTCAGTTTTCTCCATCTCATCTAAAGAGTTGTTGAAGCTGAACTGCAAAGAATTCTTCTTAATTTCTCTTTTTCTATCATCTCTCATACTCATTTATCAGTTTTTAATCTGAAAAATATGTTCCAGAATATTCTACCTCTCTTGATTGCCTTTACTCTCCATCACCACAGCCATCATTAGGATTCCATCTAAAATAGTAATTCTAACAACTGGCTAGTTACTATTCATCACATTGCCCTGCTGTTTTCCTTTATTATATTTATTGGTGTTTCTACTAGAATTAAGTTCTCTGTGATAGGGTCCCTTTCTCTTCTATACACTACTGTATTGCTTCCAGCTGGAACTGTGCCTGTCACAGACTACACCAAGGGTATCCGCTGTAAATATCTGTTGAACAAATGAAAAAATAAAGGGAGTATTTTCAACTAAAACAATGATGAACACAATCTCTAGAATTTCCAGTAAACCAGCCATCAGCCATATGTGGCTATTTAAATTCAATTTAAAATTAATTAAACTTAAACAAAATTCTAAATTTAGTTCCTCAGTTGCATTAGCCACAACTCAAGTGTTCAACAGTCACATGTAACTAGTGATTACTGTGTTAAACACACAGAAATAGTGCGCATCATTTTTGCAGAAAGTTCTACTGGGCAGCGCTCTATTCTAGAGAATGAAGTGTTTAAGCCATAATAAAAGAATAGGTGTTAAAGGAAGAAAATTTCTAACCTAGACAGGTTATATAATTTAAGGAGTAAGTGAAAAGCCATGAGATTTTCTTTTAAAGAGCTCTTTTAAATAAGATAAATTCTCAGCTCCAGAGAAGGCTTAGCAGCCATATAGCCTAGAGGTGGGTCTTCGACTTTTGACCTCCCAAGGTCCCTCTTGGATCTACACATTATTCTTGTGATCATAATTCAACTTGCATTGTGCCAGCCAAATGCTAAATCGTTCACTGAATCCACAGAAGACATGGTCTTTGATTGCAAGGAATTTTTCAAGATTCTTTTCAAACTGTATTTAAGAATAGATCACATATTGTAAGAGCTTTAATGAAAAGATTCATCATGATTGATGACTGAGAAAATGTGGGTGACAGAGCCCACAATTTCAAAGCATTTCCTTGTCCTGTTTAATTTACAAATTAGAAGAAATTGACTTGTCCTATTTAATTTGCAAAACTTCAGAAACTCTCCAGTTTAAACTACTAACAGTCGTAGCCAGGTTTTATTAGATCTTGACCTACGGGCTTGTCAGACTTCTTCTAGCAGGCTGGTGTATCTTCTAGCTCATTCCCAGAGTGCATTACAGCTGCCTTCCTTGTTATGGCAAAACCAGTCAGAGCTCTTTGGAATAGTCCCTGAGACAATATTTTAAAGGAGCTTTTTACTGAGTCTGAATACAAAGGTATCCATGGGGCTTGTTTGTTTTCAATTCAAGTCAAGCGACAAGAGAGGACATTGCTTGTCTGAGAAAATACGATCATGGTTCAGAGAATTCTTCTGTTCCATAGACAGGGAGCATGCTGAGAAGAGAGCAAGAGGGACAGCAGAGGGATGGAAAACCCTTGTTTTTGAAAAACCAGCTCTGGCCTAACTTTACAGAATGGCGAATCTGCATGTGGCTCCTACCTGGAGAAAGGCAGCTTATTTGATATTCAGAGGAATGAAAGAGCATCAGAAAAAGCTTTCATGAGCTGTTTTCATCTTTGCTGGCTTGCAATGTCATCGTGTATTTCGGGCCAATAGAGTTTGCATCAGTTCAGTTGACAGGACTTCATGAATTTTAATATCCTGACTCCATATTCATGTTGGTGTTGATGCATCCTTGCACCTTTTTCTTTCCCCTTCATTTTTTTTTAGCAAAAATCTGGATTTGTGCCCAAAGTACAGAGTATTGTCATTCTGTAAAGTATGTGAAACAGTTAATGCAGGTTAAATGAAAAATTGCATGAGTTAGTGTAATTTGTTTCAACAAATCCATAGGCTATAGTAGGTTTCATTTGAATGAGTAAAATGGAAGACACATTGCATTATTTTGCTCCTGGGCTCTTGGATTTGTTTAAATTGGACTCCTTCACAAAATCTTTCAATACCTTTCAGTCTTGGGTTTAGACAACCTGGGAGTTGGTTTGTCATGTCACTGCAAGAGAGTATTAAAACTTTGTATGGTTGCAGAAAAGGAGATAATGCATTTTTAAGGTTATGTTCATACATAAAAAAGATGAATACAAAACCACACAGCTACTATTTGGTTATTTATTGTCTAAGAGACCTGAGTTTGATACTTTGGAATGATGTTTTCACTTGAGTAACATGGTTCTCCTAATTAACATATGGTATTTGGTCACCTGCATGTTCAGTTACCCAAAGAGGGAATGTGCACATTATAATTCGAGGTGCAGAGAAAATAGCACAAAAGGGAAAGGTTATGCTGATAGAGAAAGATACACACATTCACAGTTGAATGAAAAAAGCAGTTCAATCAGCATATTTATTTTTCCATTCTGCAGCATATTACCGTAGGGAAGACAAGATTTGTTTCTTGAATAGTCAACACCAGAACAAATTTCTAGTCTTGCTACATAATAGATGTTACTTAGAGACGCAGAAGTACATAAATAGCTGAAAAGTTGTAGTTCTAGATACAATAATTCAGAGCTCTTGAACACAGGTGTGTCATTGCTCTGCTTGGTTTTAAGTTATGTTGTCGTCATATCAAATCCAAGCCCATCCTAGGAAACTGAGACAGAACTTTTATCAGCTTTCATTGCATTCAACTAGTTGTTGAATTTCCTGTGGGTTTCAGTGCCTTAAAGGTTAGCTCACCAACTCAATATTGTTTCCTTAAAATGTATTGTCTAAATAGTGCTAACAGTGAGAGTATAAGGTTTGCTGTGCCTTTCTGAATTTTTGGTTTAGAAACAATAAGAAGAATTCCTGATTTAGAGGGCAAGAGAATTAAGTTCAAATATTTGACCTTTTATTAGAAAATATGTAAACTTAAATCCTGATTTCCCTTTGGAAAATTGTATTGGTATATAGATTTCCTTAGCCTCATTAAATATAATATTTTCGGCAATGGCTGTAAACATTTTCACCCAGTAGTCCTTCCAAGATGATCATCTCAAAGTTATAATCTCAAACCAAATGTCAAGAAAATTTTTTTTAATATTTCTAAGCACATAGATAAAATATTTATTTTTGAAAAAGGGAAAGCTGAAGAAGCATCTTTCCTTTCTTTAATCAGTTATTTCAGAAATGAGAAAGGCTTTACTTGAGACCATGGTTCCATAAGAGAGTATGAGGCTATAAAAAGAGGATAATTAACAAAGGGCAAGGCCAGTCTGTTACACAATGGAATAATTGTAGCCATCAAACTTTAAAGCTTAATGGGGCTTTAAAGAGCTATGTCCACTTGCATATAAGCCAGAAGTGTAAGGCTATGACTACTTTACTCATTGATCTCCCTGCTCCCTCCAAGTAGCTAACACAATGTTGGAATGAAGTAGATTAATAAACACTTGTTGAATAAATAAAAGAACCCAGAGGGACTTCCCTGGTGGTCCAGTGGTTAAGACTTCACCTTCTAATGCATACCGTGTGGGTTCGATCCCTGGTCGGGAAGCTAAGATCCCACATGCCTCACGGCCAAAAAACCACAGCATAAAACAGAAGCAATATTGTAATAAATTCAATAAAGACTAAAAATGGTCCACATCAAAAAATAAAAAATCTTTTAAAAAAATAAATAAATGAACCCAGAGAGGGGAATGGGTTTTCCAAGTGAAAACAATGTTACAGTTTTATGGTGGATTCAAGAATCAAATCTAAGCCCTTTGTAGTCTTTGACTTATGATATGATGCTCTTTCATGACTCTGGTACTTTTGAAAATTTTTACAAGGAAACTCTTAGCAACCTGAAGACAGCCAAATCGAGCAGTGATCATTATAAGCAACTTCATTTTCAGTGGGGTAAATGTTTTCCCAGAAAACGTGAACTCTTGCCGCAATAAATATAACTTTTGGGGGAAACTTATGGGAAAATAAAAAGTCACCATTTAAGGTCCAGTCATACAGGTCTAAGATCTTAGGGTTGGGAGACCTTCAAGATGGCGGAGGAGAAAGACATGGAGATCACCTTCTTTCCCACAAATATATCAAAAATACATCTACATGTGGAACAACTCCTACAGAACACCTACTGAAAGCTGGCAGAAGACCTCAGACTTCCCAAAAGACAAGAAACTTGCCACATACCTGGGTAGGGCAAAAGAAAAAAGAAAAAACAAACACAAAAGAATAGGGATGGAATGTGCACCTCTGGGAGGGAGTTGTGAAGGAGGAAAAGTTTCCACACACTAGGAAGCCCCGTCACTGGCGGAGATGGGGGGTGGGTGGGGGGAAGCTTCAGAGCCATGGAGGAGAGCACAGCAACAGGGGTGCAGAGGGCAAAGCGGGGAGATTCCCACACAGAGGATTGGTGCCAACTAGCACTCACCAGCCTGAGAGGCTTATCTGCTCACCCGCTAGGTGGGTGGGGGCTGGGAGCTGAGGCTCAGGCTTCAGAGGTCAGATCCCAGGGAGAGGACTGGGGTTGGCTGCGTGAACACAGCCTGAAGGGAGCTAGTGCACCCCAGCTAGCTGGGAGGGAGTCGGGGAAAAAGTCTGGACCTGCTTAAAAGGTAAGAGACCATTGTTTCAGGGTGCACGAGGAGAGGGGATTTTTTCCCCGTCTGCCCACAGAAGGCAGAGCACCAACTAAACCAGCTCCAGAGATGGGCGCGAGTCACAGCTATTAGCTCAGACCCCAGAGACAGGCATGAAATACTAAAGCTGCTGCTGCAGCCACCAAGGGTCCTTTGTGCAAGCACAGGTCACAATCCATACCCCACCCTGGGAGCTGGTGCAGCCCCCAAAAGCCAGGGTCCCGTAATTCAGGGACAGCTTCCCTGGAATGTCATGCAGGCCTCTGCCACCACAGGCTTGCCCGGCATTCCTATTATAACTACCATACTGGCCCCCCAACACTCCCCTCCCATGAGTGAGCCAGAGCCCTGTAAATCAGCCACTGCTTTAACCCCTTGGTAAATTTAAGAAAATTGAAATCATATCAAGTATCTTTTCCAGCCACAACGCTATGAGAATAGATATCAATTACAGGAAAAAAACTGTAAAAAATACATACACATGGAGGCTAAACAATACGCTACTCAGTAACCAAGAGATCACTGAAGAAATCAAAGAGGAAATCAAAAAATACCTAGAAACAAATGACAATGAAAACACGACAGTCCAAAACCAGATGCAGCAAAACCAATTCTAAGAGGGTAATTTATAGCAATACAATCCTACCTAAAGAAACAAGAAACATCTGAAATAAACAACCTAACCTTACATCTAAAGCAATTAGAGAAGGAAGAACAAACAACCCCACAGTCAGCGGAAAGAGAGAGATCATAAAGATCAGATGAGAAATAAATGAAAAAGAAATAATGGAAACTATAGCAAAGATCAGGAAAACTAAATGCTGGTTATTTGAGAAGGTAAACAAAATTGATAAACCACTATCCAGACACATCAAGGAATAAACGGAGAAGACTCAAATGAATAGAACTAGAAATGAAAAAGGAGAAGTTACAACGGAAACTGCAGAAATACAAAGCATCATGAGAGACTACTACAAACATCTCTATGCTAATAAAATGGACAACCTGGAAGAAATGGACAAATTCTTAGAAAAGCACAACCTTCTGAGACTGAACAAGGAAAACTAGAAAATATACACAGACCAATCACAAGCACTGATATTGAAACTGTGATTAAAAATCTTCCAACAGGTCTTCCCTGGTGGCGCAGTGGTTGAGAATCCACCTGCCGATGCAGGGGACACGGGTTCGTGCCCGGGTCCGGGAAGATCCCACATGACGTGGAGCGGCTGGGCCCGTGAGCCATGGCCACTGAGCCTGCGCATCCGGAGCCTGTGCTCCGCAATGGGAGAGGCCACAACAGTGAGAGGCCCGTGTACTGCAAAAAAAAAAAAAAAAAAAAAAAATCTTACAACAAACAGAAGCCCAGGACCAGATAGCTTCACAGGCAAATTCTATCAAACATTTAGAGAAGAGCTAACACATAGTCTTCTCAAACTCTTCCAATATATAGCAGAGGGAGGAACACTTGCAAACTCATTCTGTGAGGCCACCATCACCCTGACACCAAAAGCAGACAAAGATGTCACAAAAAAAACTACAGGCCAATATCACTGATGAACATAGATGAAAAAATTCTCAACAAAGTACTAGCAAACAGAATCCAACAGCACATTAAAAGGATCATACACCATGATCAAGTGGGTTTTATCCCAGGAATTCAAGGATTCTTCAATGTATGCAAATCAGTCAATGTGATACACCATATTAATATATTGAAGGATAAAACCATATGAGAATCTCAATAGATGCAGAAAAAGCTTTCGACAAAATTCAACACCCATTTACAATAAAAACTCTCCAGAAAGTAGGCATAGAGGGAACTTATCTCAACATAATAAAGGTAATATATTGAGAAACCCACAGCCAACATCGTTCTCAATGGTGAAAAATTGAAAACATTTCCTCTAAGAACAGGAACAAGACAAGGTTGTCCATTCTCTCCACTATTATTCAACATAGTTTTGGAAGTTTTAGCCACAGCAATCAGAGAAAAAAATGAAATAAAAGGAATCCAAATCGGAAAAGAAGAAGTAAAACTGTCACTGTTGGCAGATGACATGATACTATACATAGAGAATCCTAAAGATGCTACCAGAAAACTACTAGAACTAATCAATGAATTTGGTAAAGTTGCAGGATACAAAATTAATGCACAGAAATCTCTTGCATTCGTATATAGTAATGATGAAAAATATGAAGAGTCATTAAGGAAATCCTGCCATTTACCATTGCAACAAAAAGAATAAAATATCTAGGAATAAACCTACCTAAGGAGACAAAAGACCTGTATGCAGAAAATTATAAGACACTGATGACAGAAATTAAAGATGATACAAATAGATGGAGAGATATACCATGTTCTTGGATTGGAAGAATCAACATTGTGAAAATGATTCTACTACCCAAAGCAATCTACAGATTCAGTGCAATCCCTATCAAAGTACCAATGGCATTTTTTACAGAACTAGAACAAAAAATTACACAATTTGTATGGAAACACAAAAGACACTGAATAGCCAAATCAATATTGAGAAAGAAAAACGGAGCTAGAGGAGTCAGGCTCCTGGACTTCAGACTATAGTACAAAGCTACAGTAATCAAGACAGTATAGTACTGGCACAATAACAGAAATATAGATCAGTGGAACAGGATAGAAAGCTCAGAGATAAACCCACGCACATATGGTCACCTTATCTTTGATAAAGGAGGCGCGAATATACAGTGGAGGAAAGACAGCCTCTTCAATAAGTGGTGCTGGGAAAACTGGACAGCTCCACGTAAAAGAACAAAATTAGAACACTTCCTAATACCATACACAAAAGAAACTCAAAATGGTTTAAAGACTTACATGTAAGGCCAGACACTGTAAAACTCTTAGAGGAAAACATAGGCAGAACACTCTTTGACATAAATCACAGCAAGATCTTTTCTGACTCACCTCCTAGAGAAATGGAAATAAAAACAGAAATAAACAAATGGGACCTAATGAAACTTCAAAGCTTTTGCACAGCAAGGAAACCATAAATAAGATGAAAAGACAACCCTCAGAATGGGAGAAAATATTTGCAAATGAAGCAAGTGACAAAGGATTAATCTCCAAAATATACAAGCAGCTCATACAGCTCAATATCAAAAAAAACAAACAGGGGGCTTCCCTGGTGGCGCAGTGGTTCAGAGTCCACCTGCCGATGCAGGGGACACGGGTTGTGCCCCAGTCCCGGAAGATCCCACATGCCGCGGAGAGGCTGGGCCCGTGAGCCATGGCCGCTGAGCCTGCGCGTCCCGAGCCTGTGCTCCACAGCGGGAGTGACCGCAGTGGTGAGAGGCCCACGTATCTCAAAAAAAAAAGAACCCCAAAAAACAACCCAATCTAAAACTGGGCATAAGAGCTAAATAGACATTTCTCCAAAGAAGATATACAGATTGCCAACAAACACATGAAAGGATTCTCAACATCACTAATCATCAGAGAAATGCAAATCAAAAGCACAGTGAGGTATCACCTCACACCGGTCAAAATGGCCATCATCAAAAAGCTACAAAAAATAAATGCTAGAGAGGGTGTGGAGGAAAGGGAACCCTCTTGCCCTGTTGTTGGGCATGTAAGTTGATACAGCCACTATGGAGAACAGCATGGAGGTTCCTTAATAAACTAAAAATATAACTACCGTATGACCCAGCAATCCCACTACTGGGCATATACACTGAGAAATCTGTAATTCAGAAAAAGTCATGTACCACAATGTTCATTGCAGCTGTATTTACAGTAGCCAGGACATGGAAGCAACCAATGTGTCCACTGACGAATGGATAAAGAAGATGTGGCACATATATACAATGGAATATTACTCAGCTATAAAAAGAAATGAAATTGAGTTATTTGTAGTGAGGTGGATGGACCTAGAGTCTGTCATACAGGATGAAGTAAGTCAGAAAGAGAAAAAAAAAACCGTATGCTAACACATATGTATGGAATCTAAAAGAAAAAATGGTTTTGATGAACTTAGGGACATGACAGGAAAAGAGACGCAGACGTAGGGAATGGACTTGATACGGGGCAGGGGAAGGTTAGCTGGGATGAAGTGAGAGAGTAGCATTTCCATATATACACTACCAAATATAAAACAGATAGCTAGTGGGAAGCAGCTGCATAGCACAGGGAGATCAGCTTGGTGCTTTGTGCCCACCTAGACGGGTGGGATAGGAAGGGTGAGAGTGAGATGCAAGAGGGAGGGTATAGGGGGATATATGTTTATGTATAGCTGATTCACTTTGTTATACAACAGAAACTAATGTAACATTGTAAAGCAATTTTATGCCAATAAAGATGTTAAATAAAAATGTTCTAGGGTGACTGGTATCATTTTGGTTAGTACTTTCCCAGTTTCAGCACTGGAATTTCCATGTCTCAGGAACCCCTCATTCCAGGTCAAATCAGGATGGTTAATCATCCTATTCAGATTTGCAAGAGGCATAATAAGATTGGGGAATGGTTTCTGAGGATATAAGAAACCCATAAATGTACACGTTTTCTCAAAAGTATCTATCTCATTTTGGTATTTTAGGGGAAGTAACATAATTTATATCTTTATAAATAAGCACAAGATATCAAAGGAACATTCACTATCTACCTTAAAATTTCTGAGGTTCTCTGCTGTGCAAAAATTATTTGGGTGGAAAAGTATGAGAATATCCAATACCTTGGTTGGGCTGAAAGATATGGGTGAATGCAATGACTACAGAAGTTTGTATATTTGGAAGTTCTCATGTGACCAAATAAGGCATACTCACATAAAACATTAATAAAGATAAAATACATGATACAGCCGGAAAAAGAAAGCATAGGTAGTTTTTGAATAGTCCGAGGCTTCCAGAGGCAGCTCCCCAGGGCCGTCTCAGTCACACAGGTTGAATATGCTTTGTCTTTGGATTATGAATTATCCAAGATATGTGAGAGACATTTTATTTTTGAGAGAGCTCATGCACTAGTTTCCTGCATGGTTTTTTGTTTTTTTTTTGTTTTTTTGGAATCTGCTAATGACACAGCTAAAAGTGGGCTGAGTAACCAATGAAACCACATACAAGCCATCAAGCTATATAGCCTAAACATTGCAAACAAGCTAGTATAGAATACTTACAGGGAGGTTTTGAACTTTAAATAACAGAGTATATCTATCATATCTCATCTTTATCTGGCCATATCCAAAGCTAAGCATAGAGTTACTCAAGTCCAGCTATCCAGCTGCAAGTTAACCCTAACCACACACCATGGATAGTTATCGGAGGTTACTCCTTAGTATTTTCATAGTAAGAAGATGAGTTTAGAATGGAGTTATTTATGATCAATGGCTATAAAATAATGAAAATAACTGGAGAGTAAGTCAGAATACTAGAACTAGGAGATAATTTTTGATGCCTGAATGCTGAGTTAGAATAAACGAAATGAAGTATTATTTTACGATTCAGGTCGTAAACCCATGGAACTTCATTTTCTTTGAGAAGAATATATCAATGACTTCAAAGAGGTTTTAGTAACTCATGTTGACTTAACCTTGATGAGATTTTAAGGAGGTAAAAATTGTTTGCAGATTTTTTTTTTTAATAAATTTATTTATTTTTGGGTGTGTTGGGTCTTCGTTTCTGTGCGAGGGCTTTCTCTAGTTGCAGCGAGCAGGGGCCAGTCTTCATCACGGTGCGCGGGCCTCTCACTATCGTGGCCTCTCTTGTTGCGGAGCACAGGCTCCAGATGCGCAGGCTCAGTAGTTGTGGCACACGGGCCTAGTTGCTCCGCAGCATGTGGGATCTTCCCAGACCAGGGCTCGAACCTGTATCCCCTGCATTGGCAGGCAGATTCTCAACCACTGCGCCACCAGGGAAGCCTGTTTGCAGATACTCTTTGAGTCTGAGTTTAGTATCAAAAATACTGACATACCTCTCCATCATAACTCCATAGATGCTCTGATAGAAAACTAATGTTCTGCTCAACAGATCATACATATCACTCAGGGTAGCATTTCTCCTGTTCTTAGTTGAGTCATTTTATCAAGACTCAGGATGTGAGATATGGCAGCTAGAAAATCTGGTAAGCTGGCCCATGTTCATTGGTCAGTTCCATAATCAGGTCCCACTTACTTTGTTCATCTGATCCACCACTATTCTCCACTCTCCATTATCTTGCATCCCTTTACATCTATCTGCCATTGGCTCACACTGTTTTCTGATCTTCCAGGCTCTTCTTCACCACCCTTGCATTTGAAAATGTAATTCTGTATTCAGGGAAAATTGGCAAAATCAGCATTTGTCGTCTTCCTCTTTAACTGTTATATTTTCTTCTTATTTGGGCCAGAATTACACTTGCAGTTGACCCATTGTAAATGCTCAAAATGGTTGCTAAGTAAATGATTGGGTATTGGTGTATTTTCCTCCTGAAGATGTATATTTCACATGTATATGTACATATGTATATTTCAGTGGGGTAATTTCTTTACACACATAAATGATCTGAATATATCATTTAATTAGGGAGAAGAAAAATGTATTTAGGTACACATGTAGCCTCACAGTAAGCTTCAAATGGCACCTTCATAGGAGATCTGCACACTTCATTGCATTTTCCACATTGATATTTAGAGGAATCTGTCAATCTTGAATCACACCAATCTCTGGACCGCTCATCATCTAGTATCATAAAATTGTGCAAAAAAGAGAGATAAAAGCATAGAGAATTCTGTATTAGGCATAATTTGACAATCTAGAATATAGAAGCGGAAAACTGTCATTTCTGAAGAGTATCGTACATACATATGTATGTGGTTTTCCTAACTCAGGTGAAAATGTAAACAAAATGACATTTTAAAATGACATGTAAAATTATGAATTTAAATATTTTAAAATATATATAAATATGAAAATATGGAGTAAAATGGTATTTCCACTTTTAATTTAAAAATAACTGGTTTTGATTCTATATATTATTAATAATTTTTTCTTTCACAAAACTCCATCATATCATAAGAATACATTCATTCCACTATTCCACTTAAATGACAAGCCACTTTATTACTGGCCAGCTTTAAGCAAAGAAATAGGACACATTTAATTTTAAAAGATCCTGCATTTTCTCCTGTATATCCCTATTAGGTCATCCACCCAGAAACTTCTCTGTAGCTATTGGTAAAAGCTTTTTATCCAGATATAGTACTTATTGGACTGAGCATTTTAAAAGGATGTAGAGGTTATTTCCAGTTCAGCCCAATTTATTTTCAATATGAATTTGTTCAGATATTCTCCCATCCTTTTCTTTTTGCATATAACTTATCTTTAAGCCTAATTCATGTGAACATCCTTTTGCAATGATGTAAAGATTTTCAAGAACCTGCACCTCCAGCATTTAAAATTACAGTAGAATAATTTCAGCTTGGTCTTAGTTTTGTTTCTTATTGATTCATTTTTTAAGGGGAGGGTAGGGAACTTGGCCTGTTCTTTTGGTTATTCTATAAGCGTTTTTTCTAAACCATAGTAAGTCTTTACAACTCTTAAAAAAAAAAAAAATCAGTGAACTTTTCATTGCTTGCCCTGCAAGCCTAATTCTTGTTAAAAGAGTAGATGCTGCCACTTGAATTTTAAGTCCTAACTAGGTGTCCCATGCCATGGTTACAACTTTCAATTCCCTCTCCTTCCACTTTCCAATAGAGAACAATTAAGAACTGATCAGGATCAGTTCTGATTTGTGGTTTCTCTCAAAGGGTACCACAAAGAAATATATGACTCCTATCAAGCTTTCATCTGTGAATTATGGGGAGCAGGGAACTGATTCAGGGGCTTCCTGCAGGGCTGCCAGCATGCTGATGAATCAAACATAAGCCTGACGGTGAAGCAAGAAAACAAAAATTAATTAAAATAATTTTTGGACACAAAAGTAATACATTAACATTATTGAACATTTAAAAATACAAGGGAATATTAGAAATATAAAATTATCATTATGCTACCACCCAAGAAATATTAATATTAAAAAAAATCTTTAGTAAAAAACTGAGAATGTGTTGTATTTAGCTTGCTTCTTTTTATGCTATTTTAGTGTTTTCACAATTTTTAACATGATTTTGAATAGCTGTATAATGTTCCATTATGTGGGTTTCCATAATAACCTGGAGTTACTTTGATGTAAAATTTGGAGATGAGACCCAGTTCTAGAATTTAAATTTCTATCTTACCAAATATATGTTTGTTGATTTTCAAAAAAATTTTCATGGGGTTCCTGTCCTTTGTGGATAACTGCAGTGACATTGGAGTACATCATTCCTGGTGTTTCTACTCATGGCACTTACTAACTGTAAAAGGTATTTCAAGGTACGCTGAGAATAGAACTCTACATCAAATGTGCTAACTAATGTGAGCTTCAGAGTCTCAGTTTGGTTTTGATTGCTCTTCCGGAGCACTTTCTGAACAGGGCATTGTTTTAATGTCACAGAATCCTCCAGAGGCAAGAAACAATGCATCACGAATCTGCATGAAAAGGTAACTAGATGAGAGATCTGAATGTAATTCTTTTGTTGAAGGCAGGGCAAATTATAGCAAAGTGCCACTGTAGCAAGTTTCCAAACAAATCCATAATAAAAAACTCAGCCGAAGATAGCATTGCAGCTGAGAGTTGGCCAAAGGCCATATTTTTTGAAATCCAGAAAAAGCATATATTTCTCACCTTCAAACACGGCAGTTGAATTGATGATCTCTCTTTGTTTCTTTCTGTTTTCATTCTCTTTACTCCTGCCCTTACTCTTAGTATGTGCCTTAGATGATAAATTGTCAGTGTTTGCGGATTTTCTTGTATGATCCAAATTTCATTACTTAACCGGCAGCCTGAATCACCTTCATTGAGTGTAGTCCTTGATCAGTCTCCTTAAATTCATATTGTTTATTGGCACAGCTTTGAAACTCATTTCCAGAAATCACACGTCCCATTTCCACTCTCATACACAGATTTAACTCCATCCACACCCGCACACTCAGGCACATGCATTCAAATTGTTTCCGAAGTTTGCACTTCTCTCTCAGCTGACTTTTGTTGTCATATCACCCCCTCCCCTTACCATCTCATAGAACTAAAAGACCATGAGCCCCGAGACAGAAAATCACATTGGAAACTGCCTGGGTCTGAGGTCCAGAAGAACTTCAGTATCAGACTGAAGCTGTCATTGATCAGGTGTGTAAAATCAGGCAATTTACATTCCTTTTGTCACTCAGTTTCCTTAAAAAGAGACGATGAATGAGCTTATACCTGAAATCCTAAATGGAAATGACTTAATAAATAATGCAGGTAATTTTCATAAATAAAATAACAGAAATAACCCTGTGTAAGACAATAGCAAGTCCTGAGAACTGCAGACAAATGAAAACTATATATCCAGTATAAAAGCATTAAAATGTGTGTCCCCAAACAAACAGATAAGCAAACAAAACAAAACAAAACCACACTGTCTGCTACCTGCATTCAGTCCATGGACTAGAGGTGTGCAGCCAAAGTTTAGATTCTCTCCTTCTCTTCTTACCTCTGAAATTCTGTAACATTCCAGTGTCAAAATTCTTTACAGAAAGAATTTTTAACAATAGCCAAAGCTAAAGAGGAGAGGAAAAAGAGGATGTTGGACTACTTTCAGTATCTCTTTATCAGACCTCACACTGTATACCTGAAGACACCCAAGAATAAGGAACAGGCTTGGGAGCCAGACATAGTTCCCAATCAGGAAGAAGTAAGCTTTGTTAACACTTTGTTAGGGATGATGGATCCATTGACTTTTGAAGAAAAAACAGGGTACATTCTGAATGACTATATGCACACTCTAGAATGAGAATCATATACCAACTATTATTAAATTAAACATGAATCATTTACAAAACGTAGCAAATAACATGTACTGTAGTTATCAGTTATAAAATTGGTGAAAAACTTTTTAGCTAAGTCTGGATCAGACACCTTTCTGATCTATCCAGTCTTGCTACACTCTCCTCAGGATCCACATAACCTTCAGTGACCACAGTAGTTTTATGCCATACCAGCCAATGCAGAGGTTTTGCTTCCTTGTATTAATTTTGTACTAGTTTTCGCTTGTGTTGTTTTTCAAAATTCAGAGTAAATAATAAATCTTTTTCAATGTATTGGAAGGAGACATGCTCCTCTCCCATAAACATGGCAAATATCAGCTTCCACTTATTTCTCTTTGAATTAATGTTTAGCTCTCAATGTAAGGTGGTCTGAGTCACAGAGTAGCATTCTTTTTCTTGCATTACATTTCATTCTTCTAAGAAGAAATTCAACTTTCAGATTGGACTCTGAGCTTCAATTCAGTTCAACACATATTTTGTGCCAGGTACAGGGATAGAAAGGTGAATTAAATATAGAAAGGAGAATGAGAAGATTCTTACTCTTTAGAGAGTATATTCACTTGGAGAATATAGGCACATATAATAGGTACTTTAAGTACAAGGTGATAAGTACAATAATGCAGGTCTCCAAGGTGCCTTGAGGGCTCAGAGTAGAAACAACTCACCCAAAGTAGACTTAAGGGGCAGAGGAAAAGAAAGCTTTCTGGATGTTATGTATTCTGACTGCCTTATGGAGTGACAAGCAATGAGCTAGAGCTGAAAATATTAAAAAATTGAATGTATTCAGGAATTTTCAAGTAATTCTGTGTGGCTTTAGTATAACATGATGCAAAGAATATTGAAATGAGAGTTTGGCAAAAAAAAGCCAGGTAACAAACAGACTTGTATATTATATTAGAAAGTTTAGATTTTATTTTTTTAAACTTTTTTTTAACATCTTTATTGGGGTATAATTGCTTTACAATGGTGTGTTAGTTTCTGCTTTATAACAAAGTGAATCAGCTATACAGATACATATATCCCCATATCCCATCCCTCTTGCATCTCCCTCCCACCTTCCCTATCCGACCCCTCTAGGTGGTCACAAAGCACTGAGCTGATTTCCCTGTGCTATGCGGCTGCTTCCCACTAGCTATCTATTTTACGTTTGATAGTGTATATATGTCCATACCACTCTTTCACTTTGTCCCAGCTTACCCTTCCCCCTCCCTGTGTCCACAAGTCCATTCTCTACATCTGTTTCTTTATTCATGTCCTGCCCCTAGGTTCTTTTTTTTTTAAGATTCAATATATATGTGTTCAGATATGGTATTTGTTTTTCGCTTTCTGACTTACTTCACTCTGTGTGACAGACTTTAGGTCCATCCAACTCACTACAAATAACTCAATTTCTTTTTAAGGCTGAGTAATATTCCACTGTATATATGTGCCACATATTCTTTATCCATTCATCTGTCAATGGACACTTAGGTTGCTTCCACCTCCTGTCTATTGTAAATAGAGCTGCAGTGAACATTGTGCCACATGACTCTTTTTGAATTATGGTTTACTCAGGGTATATGCCCAGTGGTGGGATTGCTGGGTCATATGGTAGTTCTATCTTTAGTTTTTTAAGGAACTTCCATACTGCTCTCCATAGTGGCTGTATGAGCTTACATTCCCACCAACAGTGCAAGAGTTCCTTTTTCTCCACACCCTCTCCAGCATTTAGTTTCTGTAGATTTTTTGATGATGGCTATTCTGACCAGTGTGAGGTGATACCTCACTGTAGTTTTCATTTGCATTTCCCTAGTGATTAGTGATGTTGAACATTCTTTCATGTGTTTGTTGGCAATCTGTATAACTTCTTTGGAGAAATGTCTATTTAGGTGTTCTCCCAGTTTTGGATTGGGTTGTTTGTTTTTTTGATATTAAGCTGCATGAGCTGCCTATAAATTTTGGAGATTAATCCTTTGTCAGTTGCTTCATTGGCAAATATTTTCTCCCATTCTGAGGGCTGTCTTTTGGTCTTGTTTATGGTTTCCTTTGCTGTGCCAAAGCTTTTAGGTTTCATTAGGTCCCATTTGTTTATTTTTGTTTTTATTTCCATTTCGCTAGGAGGTGGGTCAAAAAGGATCTTGCTGTGATTTATGTCAAAGAGTGTTCTGCCTATGTTTTCCTCTAAAAGTTTTATAGTGTCTAGTCTTACATTTAGGTCTTTAATCCATTTTGAGTTTATTTTTGTGTGTGGTGTTAGGGAGTGTTCTAATTTCATACTTTTACATGTAGCTGTCCAGTTTTCTCAGCACCACTTATTGAAGAGGCTGTCTTTTCTCCACTGTATATTTGTGCCTCCTTTATCAAAGATAAGGTGACCATATGTGCATGGGTTTAACTCTGGGCTTTCTATCCTGTTCCACTGATCTATTTTTCTGTTTTTGTGCCAGTACCATACTGTCTTGATTACTGTAGCTTTGTACTATAGTCTGAACTAAGGGAGCCTGATTCCTCCAGCTCCGTTTTTCTTTGTCAGGATTGCTTTCGCTATTCGGGGTCTTTTGCATTTCCATACACAAATTGTGAAATTTTTTGTTCTAGTTCTGTGAAAAATGCCAGTGGTTGTTTGATAGGGATTGCATTGAATCTGTAGATTGCTTTGGGTAGTAGAGTCATTTTCACAATGTTGATTCTTCCAATCCAAGAACATGGTATATCTCTCCATCTATTTGTATCATCTTTAATTTCTTTCATCAGTGTCTTATAATTTTCTGCATACAGGTCTTTTGTCTCCTTACGTAGGTTTATTCCTAGATATTTTATTCTTTTTGTTGCAATGGTAAATGGGAGTGTTTTCTTAATTTCACTTTCAGAGTTTTCATCATTAGTGTATAGGTATGCCAGAGATTTCTGTGCATTAATTGTGTATCCTGCTACTTTACCAAATTCATTGATTAGCTCTAGTAGTTTTCTGGTAGCATCTTTAGGATTCTCTATGTATAGTATCATGTCATCTGCAAACAGTGACAGCTTTACTTCTTTTCCAATTTGGATTCCTTTTATTTCTTTTTCTTCTCTAATTGCTGTGGCTAAAACTTCCAAAACTATGTTGAATAATAGTGGTGAGAGTGGAAAACCTTGTCTTGTTCCTGATCTTAGTGGAAATGCTTTCAGTTTTTCACCATTGAGTATGATGTTGGCTGTGGGTTTGTCATATATGGCCTTTATTATGTTGAGGAAGGTTCCCTCTATGCCTACTTTCTGCAGGGTTTTTATCACAAATTCGTGTTGAATTTTGTCGAAAGCTTTCTCTGCATCTATTGAGATGATCATATGGTTTTTCTCCTTCAGTTTGTTAATGTGGTGTATCACATTGATTGATTTGCATATAGTGAAGAATCTTGCATTCCTGGGATAAACCCCACTTCATCATGGTATATGATCCTTTTAACGTGCTGTTGGATTCTGTTTGCTCGTATTTTGTTGAGGATTTTTACATGTATGTTCATCAGTGATATTGACCTGTCGTTTTCTTTCTTTGTGACATCCTTGTCTGGTTTTGGTATCAGGGTGATGGTGGCCTCATAGAATGAGTTTGCGAGTGTTCCTCCCTCTGCTATATTTTGGAAGAGTTTGAGAAGGATAGGTGTTAGCTCTTCTCTAAATGTTTGATAGAATTCACCTGTGAAGCCATCTGGTCCTGGGCTTTTGATTGTTGCAAGATTTTTAATCAGTTTCAATTTCAGTGCTTGTGATTGGTGTGTCCATATTTTCTGTTTCTTCCTGGTTCAGTTGTGGAAGATTGTGCATTTCTAAGAGTTTGTCCATTTCTTCCAGGTTGTCCATTTTATTGGCATAGTGTTGTTTGTAGTAATCTTTCATGATCCTTTGTATTTCTGCAGTGTCAGTTGTTACTCTTCCTTTTTCATTTCTAATTCTATTGAGTCTTCTCCCTTTTTTTCTTGATGAGTCTGGTGTATCAATTTTATCTTCTCTAAGAACCAGCTTTTAGTTTTACTGATCTATGCTATCGTTTCCTTCATTTCTTTTTCATTTATTTCTGATCTGATCTTTTGATTTCTTTCCTTCTGCTACCTTTGGGGTTTTTTTGTTCTTTTTTCTCTGATTGCTTTACATGTAAGGTTAGGTTGTTTATTTGAGATGTTTCTTGTTTCTAAAGGTAGGATTGTATTGCTATAAACTTCCCTCTTAGAACTGCTTTTGCTGCATCCCATAGGTTTTGTTTTCATCGTATTTTCATTTGTTTCTAGGTATTTTTTGATTTCCTCTTTGATTTCTTCAGTGATCTCTTGGTTATTAAGTAGTGTATTGTTTAGCCTCCATGTGCTTGTAATTTTTACAGATTTTTTCTGTAATTGATATCTAGTCTCATAACACTGTGTTCGGAAAAGATACTTGATATGATTTCAGTTAGGCTTGATTTGTGACCCAAGATATGGTCTATCCTGGAGAATGTTCCACAAGCACTTGAGAAGGTGTATTCTGTTGGTTTTCGATGGAATGTCCTATAAATATCAATTAAGTCCATCTTGTTTAATGTTTCATTTAAAGCTTGTGTTTCCTTATTTGTTTTCATTTTGGATGATCTGTCCATTGGTGAAAGTGGGGTGTTAAAGACCCCTACTATGATTGTGTTACTGTCAGTTTTCCCTTTTATGGCTGTTAGTATTTGCCTTGTGTATTGAGGTGCTTCTGTGTTGGGTGTATAAATATTTACAACTGTTATATCTTCTTCTTGGATCAATCCCTTGATAATTATGTAGTGTCCTTCTTTGTCTCTTGTAATAGTCTTTATTTTAAAGTCTATTTTGTCTGATATGAGAATTGCTACTCCAGCTTTCTTTTGATTTCCATTTGCATGGAATATCTTTTTCCATCCCCTTACTTTCAGTCTGTAGGTGTCCCTCGGTCTGAAGTGGGTCTCTTGTAGATAGCATATATACGGGTTTGTTTTTGTATCCATTCAGCCAGTCTGTGTCTTTTGGTTGGAGCATTTAAGCCATTTACATTTAAGGTAATTATTGATATGTATGTTTCTATTCCCATTTCTTAATTGTTTAGGGTTTGTGACTGTAGGTCTTTTCCTTCTCTTGTGTTTCTTGCCTAGAGAAGTTCCTTTAGTATTTTTTGTAAAGCTGGTTGGTGGTGTTGAATTCTTTGAGCTTTTCTTGTCTGTAACGGTTTTAATTTCTCCATTAAATCTGAATGAGATCCTTGCTGAGTAGAGTAATCTTGGTTGCAGGTTTTTCTCCTTCATCACTTTAAATATGTCCTGCCACTCCCTTCTGGCTTGCAATGTTTCTGCTGAAAGATCAGCTGTTAATCTTATGGGGATTCCCTTGTATGTTACTTGCTGTTTTTCCCTTGCTGCTTTTAATATTTTTTCTTTGTATTTAATTTTTGATACTTTGATTAATATGTGTCTTGGCGTGTTTCTCCTTGGATTTATCCTGTAAGGGACTCTCTGTGCTTCCTGGACTTGATTAACTATTTCCTTTCCCCTATTAGGGAAGTTTTCAACTCTAAGCTCTTCAAATATTTTCTCAGTCCCTTTGTTTTTCTCTTCTTCTTCTGGGACCCCTATAGTTCGAATGTTAGTGTGTTTAATATTTTCCCAGATGTGTGTGAGATTGTCCCCAGTTCTTTTCATTCTTTTTTCTTTATTCTGCTCTGTGGTAGTTATTTTCAGTATTTTATCTTCCAGGTCACTTATCTGTTTGTCTGCCTCAGTTATTCTGCTATTGATCCCATCTAGAGAATTTTAAATTTCATTTATTGTTTTGTTCATCATTGTTTGTTTGCTGTTTAGTTTTTCTAGGCCCTTGTTAAATGTTTCTTGTATTTTCTTCTTTCTGTTTCCAAGATTTTGGATCATCTTCACTATCATTATTCTGATTTCTTTTTCAGGTAGACTCTCTATTTCCTCTTCATTTGTTTGGTCTAGTGGGTTTTTCCCTTGCTCCTTCATCTGCTGTGTGTTTCTTTGCCTTCTCATTTTGCTTAACTTACTGTGTTTGGGGTGTCCATTTCGCAGGCTGCATGTTTGTAGTTCCTGTTGTTTTTAGTGTCTGCCCCCAGTGGCTAAGATTGGTTCAGTTGGTTTTGTAGGTTTCCTTGTTGATGGGTCTGGTGCCTGTGTCCTGGTGGGTGAGGGTGGGTCTTGTCTTTCTGGTGGGCAGGACCTCATCCAGTGGTGTGTTTTGCGGTGTCTATGACCGTATTACGATTTTAGGTAGCCTCTCTGGTAATGTGTGGCGTTGTGTTCCTGTCCTGCTAGTTGTTCGGCCTGGGGTGTCCAGCACTGTAGCTTGCTGGTTGTTGAGTGGAGCTGGGTCTTAGCATTGAGATGGATATCTCTGGGAGAGCTTTCGCTGTTTGATATTATGTGGACCTGGGAGGTCTTTGTGGACCAGTGTCCTGAACTTGGCTCTCCCATCTCAGAAGCTCAGTCCTGATACCTTGCCGGAGCACCAAGTCCTTGCCAGCCACAGAGCTCAGAAGAAAATTGAGAAAAAAAGAAAAAAAGAAAGAAAATAAATAAATAAATAAAATAATGTTATTAAAATAAAAAATTAAAAAGTAATAAAAAATGAAAAACCAAAAGAAAAATAAAGAAGAGAGCAACCAAACCAAAAAACAAATCCACCAATGATATCAAGCACTAAAAACTATACTGAGAAAAACTATAGTATAGCAGTAACTAAAGTATACTAAAAAAAAAAAAAAAAAAAAAAAAAGCAGGCAGACAGAACCCTAGGCAAACCTTAGGTGAAAGCATAGCTATACAGACAAAATCACACAAAGAAGCATACACATACATAGTCGCAAAGGGAGAAAAAGGAAAAATAATATATCTATATATAAAAAGAAAAAAAAAAAAAGGAGGAAGAGAGCTACCAAATCAATAAACAAATCTACCAATGGTAATAAACTCTAAATACTAAACTAAGGTAAACATAAAACCGGAAACAAATTTGATGCAGAAAGCAAACCCCAAGTCTACAGTTGCTTCCAAAGTCCACCACCTCAATTTTGAGATGATTCATTGTCTATTCAGGTATTTCACAGATTCAGGGTACATCAAGTTGACTGTGGAGATTTAATCTGCTGCTCCTGAGGCTGCTGGGAGAGATTTCCCTTTCTCTTCTTTGTTCGCACAGCTCCCAGGGTTCAGATTTGGATTTGGACCCACCTCTGCTTGTAGGTCACCTGAGGGTGTCTGTTCTTCGCTCAGACATTACAGGGTTAAAGGAGCAGCTGATTCGGGGGCTCTGGCTCATTCAGGCCAGGGGGAGGGAGGGGTACGGATGTGGGGCGAGCCTGCAGTGGCATAGGCCGGCGTGACATTGCACCAGCCTGAGGCGTGCCGTGCATTCTCCCGGGGAAGTTGTCCCTGGATCACGGGACCCTGGCAGTGGCGGGCTGCACAGGCTTCAGGGAGGGGAGGTGTGGATAGTGACCTGTGCTTGCACACAGGCCTCTTGGTGGCTGCAGCAGCTGCCTTAGTGTCTCATGCCTGTCTCTGATGTCTGCGCTGATAGCCGCAGTTCGCACCCATCTCTGGAGCTAGTTTAGGCAGTGTTCTGAATCCCCTCTCCTCGCACACCCCGAAACAATGGTCTCTTTCCTCTTAGGCAGGTCCAGACTTTTCCCCCGGACTCCCTCCCCACTAGCTGTGGTGCACTTGCCCCCTTCAGGCTGTGTTGACGCAGCCAACCCCAGTCCTCTCCTTGGGATCTGACTTCCGAAGCCTGAGCCTCAGCTCCCAGCCCTTACCCTTCCCGGTGGGTGAGCAGACAAGGCTCTAGGGCCGGTGAGTGCTGGTTGGCCCCCATCCTCTGTGCGGGGATCTCTCTGCTTTGCCCTTTGCACCCCTGTTGCTGTGCTCTGCTCCGTGGCTCTGAAGTTTACTCCCCACCCACCCCTCGTCTCTGCCCATGGAGGGGCTTCCTAGTGTGTGGAAACCTTTCCTCCTTCACAGCTCCCTCCCCGAGGTGCTGCTCCCGTCCCTATTCTTTTGTCTCTGTTTTTTGTTTTTTCTTTTGTCCTACCCAGGTACGTGGGAAGTTTCTTGCCTTTTGGGAAGTCTGAGGTCTTCTGCCAGCGTTCAGTAGGTGTTCTGTAGGAGTTTTTCCCCATGTAGATGTATTTCTGATGTATTTGTGGGGAGGAATGTGATCTCCTCGTCTTACTCCTCTGCCTTTTTGAAGGTCCCTCTAGAAAGTTTAGATTTTAATGAGTAAACAATGGGGAGCCATTAAAGGTTATAATTAAGGAAGTTATACTTGATATTCTGAATCATTTGATTGGTGTAACATGGAATTGGGAAAAGAATTAAGGAGCTACCGCAGTATGAAATAGAAAAGAAAGATCTGAACATAAATGGAGTGGAATAATTAAGACCTATTTGAGATTAAATAAGACAACTTATTTAGATGTTGAGGGTAAAACAGAGGAAACAGTTGAGGCTGAATGTCAGATTTCATTTTGTGACATTGAGTTGTAGTGGTGATATCAAGTAAGATTTGAAAATCATATGGGTAAGACCCTTTGGCAAAGACGAATATAAAGGAAACATTAGATTCTGGGCATGTTCAGACTGTGATACACATAGGACAACTAGATAAAGAGTAGCAGGAGGTAGGATATGGATTCACAGCTTGTAGAAGATATAATTTGAGGAACCATTGTCATGGAGCTAATAATTAAAATCATGAATATAGATGAGATAATCCAGGAAGAGCATAGAATAAGGAGAGTGAATGACATGGAAAACCATGAGAAAGAGGAATAGGAAACCATGATGATAATAGGAAAAGAATAATGCCATGGAAGCCAAAGGAAAGTATTAACCGTACAATTCCAGCAGAAGTAGATAGAAATGACAACTTATGATGGACATGTAGTGTTCAACCCAGAAAGGCAAATTTGATTCTACTTTTGAAAATCAGTGAATGTGATTCACCATATTAACAGCATAAAAGTAAACAATCCTATGATCTTCTCAATAAATGCAGAATATTTAATAATATTTAACAATTGATGATAAAAGCTCTCAGCAAACCTAGGGATGGAGGGAGAACTTCCTCAGACTATTAAAGAACATCTATGAAAAACCTATAGTTATCATCAAACTTAATTTTGAAGGACTGAAACACTTCTCTCCTAAGATCAAGTACAAAGCAAGGATGTCCACTTTTACCACTGCTATTTAATATTCTGTAGGAAGTCCAAACTAGTGTAATAAGATAAGAAAAAGAAACATTATACAGATTAAAATGGAAGAAATGAAATTGTCTTTATTTGCAGATGATACGAGTATGTATGAGTACATATATAAAAACTCGTAAGAAATATACAAAAAAATTACTAGAACTAATAAGTGAGTTTAGCAGTATGGCAGGATGCAAGGTCATTATACAAAAGTCCATTATATTTTTTATGTAAGAAGCAATTGGAATTTTAATTAAATAGTTTCATTTATAATTTTAAAAAGATCTAAAGAAATAGAAGATATATTTTGTTATTGCATTGGAAAATTCAATACTGGTAAGATGTTTTTTTCCTCCCAAATTGATCTGTAGATTTCATGCAGTCGCATTAAAATGTTCAGTAAGATTTTTGATAAATCATTTATGCATATTCTAAAATTTATGTAAAAATTTTAAAAATCAGTAAGTAAAACAGTTTTGTAAAAGGAAGAAGAGCAAAGTTGGAGGACTCACATTACTAGATTTTAAGACTCATTATATAACTGCAGTAATTAAGATGTTGCTGTACTATCCACATAGTAAATAAAAAAGAATTGAAAATCTAGAAATAGATTCGTGCATATAAGATTAATTAATTTTTGACAAAGATAAGAGGGTAATTCAGTGAAGAAAGGAAAATCTTCTCAACCAATGCTCCTGTGATAATTTGTAATCTTTTTGAAAAAAGAATGAACTTCAAATCTGACCTTATGTTATCCATAAAAATTAACATGAAATCAATCATAGGCCTAAATATAAAAGCTAAAACTATAAGACAGATTGTGGTATAGCTATATAATGGAACACTATTCATTAATTAAAAAGGAATCAACTATTGATATGCACAACATGAATACATCTCAAAAATAATATACTGAGCAAAAGGAGCCATGTATAGCATATGATTTCATATATATAATATGGAATTTTAGAACAGGCAAAACTAATTTATTGTGACAAAGCAAATCAGTGGCTGCTTTCGGTAGAGGGGGTTGGAAGAGTTATTGACTGCAAAAGGGCATGATAACACTTTCTGTTGTGATGGAAATGTTCTATATCTTGATTATCAAAATACATCAAAGTACACACTTAAAATTTTGAGTGCATTTTACGGTATCTCAGTAACATCAATTAGAAAAATAAAACGTATATATTGATAATAGAAAGATAGGAGAGACATGAAATGTTTAAAAGCTGCTGTCAAAGTGCCAATAGGAAAAAAGGTTGAAGATACTGGAGAAGCTCAATAACTAGGGAGGTGTGGTATCTGGGAAAATAGGAGGAAATGATATCAAGGGCAAAGATGGGAGGCAGGTGTTACATGATAAATAGGATATTTTACATTCTGAGGTAGAAGGGAGGTAAGCGGTAATACCACTGTGTCTGTTTATGGAGTTAGGTCTGAAAACATGAAAAAAATCATGATGTATAGCCTAATTCCATTGGTGAAGTAGGAAGAAAATCTTCTGTTGAAAATGGATTGTCCTATTGGCCAGAGACTTCCTTGCAGTATTTTCAAGCCAGAAACTAACACTTAAAATAGGACTCCATTAAATGTTAAAATTCAGTCTCACTGTCAATTCCAATTTCCCTTCTCTCTGCAGTTTCTATTCAGCTCTATGCCAAGTCTTGGCTTAATGAATCTCTCCACTTAGAAAAGAATGTACAAAACAATTCAAGTTATTGAGGAAATACCATGGATATTATTAAATATTTAAATTTAAAAAATTGTAATAGAAATATCAAGTAAACTGCAAAATATTTAAAATTTGTGACATGCATGAAAGTCTGAAAGAGACGATATTATTTCAAGGCTTTTAATAACAAAACATATGCTAAAAGCAAGCTTATTATTTAGTCTGTAATACCTTCACACTTTCCTGTTTTCCTGGCTTCATGAGATAATATCTATAACTGGGAATAACGTATCCTTCTTTTTGAATTTTTTAGATGTTTATCTGTTAAATTTATTTTCTTTCAAAAATATCTAATTACTTCTGTGTTCCTATTTACAGGCTGTTTAAGTGGAAATTTAGGTTGATTAGACCATCGAAATAAGACATTATAAAAGAAAATGTTATATAATAAAAGCACTACAGTTAATCTTCCTAATTTCAAATTTAAATGTCATAAAGATGTTCTTTTAATTAAAAGCCGTAGCCAAAAATGCCACATAAGAACACCCATTAAATGATGCTATAAACAGAAATTGAGTGAGATGTGTGGAGAGCAAGAAGCCAGGGGCCCAGACTTTAAACTACAGCTACTGTAATCAATAAATAAGTGAAACAACAGTCTTTAAAAGGAATACTAAATAATAATACTTTAAAACAGCCTCAATGTCACATTTATGTAATAGGCATCTGTCTACCAGAGGCCTTTTAATGACTCTTTTTATGCTATCCAAGGGGCTAACTCAGACTGAGTATAGTGGCCATCATGACAGAAATAGTACCACATCCTGGAGAAATAAGTTCGAATTCCATATTCTCTAACATACAATGGAAAACATGCAAAAAACACAGGATATAAATTTACTAGAACAACTTCACATAATTATGTATTAGATATAACATTAAATTTTTAAAAAATGGATCAAGAGCACTGTTTACCTGTAAGTCACAGACACACAGTTTGAACTGGCTTAAGCAAAAGGATGAGATTATTGAAAGGCTGCTAATATATTAGATAGTCTAAGAGAAAATTTGGATCAATCAAGATATAGGAAGGGTAGAGATGCATCTAGCCTTTGGAACTAATAGAACTAGGTTTGAAGATTGATGACATCCATTTATATCTAGACTCTGCTTCTTCTGTTTCCTTCCATGTTCTCTCTTGCTGAAGCGTGGTTTTCTTCTTATGGAAACTCTGACCACTATTTTTCCTGAAAATTTATATCTCAGCCCTACACAACAGAAAGAGATTGTGTTTTCTCTTGGTTCTATATCTAAAAATTTACAGCAGGGACTCATTGGCTCTGCTTAGAGCAAATGCCTGCCCTTGGTCCACGCAATTGTAGCCAGGAGAGAGGGGGCTCACGGTAAAGTGGGTGCTCACGCAACGGCTTTGAAGATGGATTGGGGGAGAGGGAAGGGATTCTAACCGTGCAGATAGTTCCACAGATGACCATGCATTGCCTTAGTTATCCAAGGCTATAAAGGTGTGGTTTTAATGAAAAACATTCATAGTAAGATACAGGTACAGAGTTTAAATGTCAATTTGTAAAACCAAGTATAATTGAACCAATTTAAATTACTTTGTTTAGATGCCAGAAATACACAAGGTGTTGCGTTGGTCATATAGAGGGAGCTTAATTTCCAAGATATATTTGTGATCTTAAAAAAATAATTGGAGGTATATTTTCTATTTGATAATGCAAATAAAGGATTCTTTTAAGAACGTTACAAGTTCTGTAGGTTTAATAAATGCATTTGTGAGGTCCTAGATTTTTTTCATCTTTGAGGTTAGTTGATTGGGAGGATGGCGTTATACTTCAGTCAAATAACTCGAATAACAAGTCAAATAAGTACAATAACAAATAACTCAGGTTTAGTCAGGTCTCCAATAAGGGAGAGTTTGTAGGCAGTTACATGTGGAATAGTTTATACACATATTTACTAGACACTTTGATGTGTGTCCCTGAGTGCTTATCAGAGATGCACATATTGCCCTCAAAAAGCAGTATAGGGGGGAAGACACATACAATTAACTGTATTTTAATGATGTGTATCACTTTCTCTTGTTTTCCTTCATTTCTCTCATCTTTTGTGGGATCTTCTACTGATGTTTATCTCTTAATTGTTTAAAAAGAGAAGTTATCAACTCATGTAGATCATATATAGCTTTAAAAAATTAAACAGAAGTCTAAGTGCAAACTCTAAAAATGCTTATCATATGGTCTGAAGTTGCTTTGATAATCTGTATTATTTTATCGCTTGCAGGTATTTTTGATAGGCCCGCCTAGTTAGAAACTAATAGTATTGATTCTGAGATGTGCCTGGGTCCCTGTTTTCTTTTTACTCTGAATATTCTTTCTTGATAATTACATATCATCCTGTGTCTTTATTGTTGTCCCGTGATGAAGAAGCATAAATTTATATTTTTAGCTCAGACCTGGTATTCAGACAGGTACATTCAACTGCCAACTGGACAGCTCTGCTTGCAAGTTCCACCAGAATCTCACACTCGACATGTCCAAAATTAAATTCCTCATCTCCACCCAGCTCTCCCAACCAGTTCTTTCCATATTTCCTGTCTTGAGACCACCACCATTCACCTAAAATTCCATACCAGGAAGCAGGCATGTTCCTTACCTCCTCTCTCTTCCTCATCCATTTTTCTCCATCTCCACTCTGTACCTCAATTCAGATGCTTGTCACAGCTCTAATAATGTAGTTACCTACTAACTGGCCCTGCCTGCAGTCCAGTCCGGAGTAATGCCAGAGTGGCCTTGCTAAATGAAGATCGGCTTGCACAAACTCCTTACTTAAAACTCTCTAGTGGCTTCCTGTATCTTCAGCACAAAGTTAAAATGCATTTGTATAACAAATAAAATTTTTCTTCATCTTATATATAGTTTTTGCTTATTATTTATATGAGTAGAATACAGGTGTTTTTAGGCATCAACTTAGCCTGCCTTGTTGATTATTATATTCCCTAAACCTGAAATAGCCTTGGAATACTGCAAGAGTAAACTACATATTTGTTAAATGGATTAATGTGTAAGTCAAAGACTGAAGGTATCTAATCTCTACGAGCCGTTTTGACTTTGTCCTTTGTTGTATTCATGCTGAACTATTGCAATTGCAGGGACAGGCTGTGATACCACATAACAACCTCTCTCCCAGACTGCTTTCTCTCTTTTTTGGTATTCTTCTTCCTGTCTCTTCAATTTTTCTTCTCTTTCACTCCCTCCATCCCCACAATGTGAACCCCATACACACACATACTCTCACACACATGTACACATGCATGCACACAGGCATATACACTTATATCCACACTTGTTCTTTGCTAATTCCAGCACTTTCAAGCAGACTCTTATGTATCAGATTTTTGAGAATATGTTTTCTGACATGTCTTTCTTACCACCCCTCCTCCCACTCTCAAAGCCCAGTAGGTGTCCTTTCTTTATTTCCATAAAAGACTGTCTTATGTTGCAATTGACTTTGGGGGGTTTATCTCCTCTAACAACTATAATATTTGAAAGCTAGAGCTGCATCTCAAATTCGTGAATCCTCGATATATGTTAGATAATAAATACAGATGAATGAATAAAACAATGAATGAGTGAAGCACTAAGGAAACACGGCAAAATAAGTGACAAATAATATGAGGCTGCTAAAAAACTACTATAATGTCAAAAGATGAGTGATATTAAAGAATTTATTAAGAAGTTGAAATTCACATTATTTATCCAGAATGACATACGTACCATCTGTTGAATAATTTAATTATAGATTCTAACCAACATTACTGACCTGTTACATTGTGAATGATAAGATCACATAAGTATTCTCCTTCTAGGTTTTGGACTGCTGCAGTGTTGCTACCTCTTAAGTACATTGTCATTCATGCCGAAGCCAACCCCAGAAATAACGGAAAAAAGGAAGTTAAGAAATCCTATTATATGTAATAAAAGCATTAATAAATTCAATCGATTATGGATCTCACAGAAATTAAAAAAAGAAATCCAAAAGGTGTGTAAAGCAAAAGATGGACATCTGAAAATTCTTTACAGACAAA
Organism: Phocoena sinus; assembly: GCF_008692025.1. Lineage (NCBI taxonomy): Eukaryota > Metazoa > Chordata > Mammalia > Artiodactyla > Phocoenidae > Phocoena > Phocoena sinus. The sequence continues at coordinate 44,667,394 of NC_045774.1, forward strand.
ATAAACAGGAAATAATATTGAGAAGTGAAATAATGAAAAGATAAAATAATAATAGTATAACAATAATATTAAAAATAGTCTGTATTTCTTTAATGAGAGCTTGCGATATGCCAGAAACCATGCTTAGAAAGGAGTTTTAGACTAAGCTAGTTAGAAATCAAGTGAAAGTGGATCACGGAGTTTCTGATGCCAATTGAATTATGTATTATTTCTTTAAGCATAGAATTAATAGAGTGGATTCTGGAATTGGTCCACATGGCCTCAACTCTGGGCTCTACCATTCATTCAGTGGGTGAACTTGAGCAGGTTATTTAATTTCTCTGTGCCTCAGTTTGCTTCCTTACTAAAAAACAAAAGGAGTATCTACCTCATAGAGATGTGAGGACTCCATGCATTAATATACATAAAACAATGAGAACAGTGCCTGGAAAAGAATTAACACTCAGTAAGTATTACTACTACTACTACTACTACTACCACTACTACTGTTATTACTACTACGTCTTCCACTGGAGAGCATATTTCCCCCTGGCAATGTGTGCTCGTGGCCTATGACAGATCATAACTCAGTGGCCAGCTTTCAAGACTGCCAGGAGGAAGAGGAAGGTTAGATATTATCAATGCAGAATCAAATATTAGTTCTTTTGTATTTCAACCTTAATAAAATTTTTAAAATGGGAGAAATTGAGAGCAGATATCAGATTCTGCCAGTTCATTTTGAAACACAAGTGCTCTGCTTAAAGTAAGTTTTAAAAAATAATACATAAACTTCTTTTCTGATTCTAAAATTACACATTTATTACAGAAAATATGAACAATAAGGCTTACAAAGAAAGGTTACTCATATCTCACTACCCAGAGTTAACCACTCAGGATTTCTGAGCAATTATTCTCTATCATATTTTTTGCCTCTAACAATTTACATGTTTAAAGACTCTCCCATCAGTAACTTCAGTTGTCTAGTGAGTTTCAAAACATATGCTTGTGCATTTGTGTGTGCGTGTGTGTGTGCATGTGTGGAGGAAGAGGGCTGGAAGAAATGGAGTCTTCAATAGTAACTGCTATAAATCTTTCATTTGTAGGGAGTGGTGGATTGGATAGCTTAAAAAATCTCCCCATATATTTTAATCCTCAGGGCAAGATTCTCCTTCATTAGGGGAAATCTATATTAGTATATATCTAACAAATGAGCATATTATCTTATATAGTTAGGATCAAACTGCATTTTAATTATGTATCCCTCTTTTCTACTATACCATTTCCTTAAAAGCATTTCCTTCTTTTCAATAAAAATAATACTTTTTATGAGCATAACTTTAAACAGCTTCATTAAACACCATGCTGGGCTGGGAAATTGAACATATAGGCTGTATGAGTCTAAAGCCCATACACTGTAATCTGATTGGCTCAGCCCCACAAAATCCCATATGTCTGTGTGTATTAGTCCTGCGAGCACCTACTACTCCCCCAATGGTGAGATATCGACAGAGGGATAATGAAAATAAATTTGATGATATACATTTTAGAGCCACCCCAAGTATAAGAAAATGGACAAAAAGATTAATTTTTATAAAACCTTTATCTATATCAAATAAAGTCTCCACAAGTGCAGCTGACTTGAAATATTTCTCATGCAGAGTGACTGAGGTGATGATATTTTATCAAACTCTCTGACTTGGCAGGAGAGGCATGCAAAGAGAGGGCATAACTACCTAATTAAATATGATAGTGGGGAAGCTGAAGGCTACTTGACTCATTTCTTTCAGTTATTCTTAAAAAATTAGGAATTCTGAAGTCAGGAAAGTTGAGCAGATCTCATGGAGACCTTGAAGCATGGCGGTGGCAGTGGAAGAAGCAAGGATAACAATAAGAAGCCATAAGAACAATAATAAAAAATGGATCTGCATTGCTTTGAAGAGATTCTTTATATTCATTGTGTAGCCATAGCATAAATTACTTTTTCACGTTTTTAAATAGTATAGGATATGTGGGTGGTTTTCAAATATTCTCTATTAAAAATAATGATATAGATACATGAAAAGATGCTCAAATCACTAGTAGTTAGGAAAATGCAAGTCAGAAACACAATAAGATGTCACCTTCTGCCTGTTAGAATGGCCATCACCAAAAAAGAGAAGAGATAAAAAATGCTGGTGAGAATGTGGAGAAAAGGGAATCCTTGTGCACTGTTGGTGGGATTGTAAACTGTAAACAGTGGTACAGCCACTATGGAAAACAGTATGGTGGATCCTCAAACGATTAAAAAGAGAATTACCATATAATCCAGCAATTTCACTTCTGGGAATACATGCAAAGCAAATGAAAACACTCACTCAAAAAGATATCTGCACCCCCATGTTCACAGCAACATTATTTACAAAGCCAAGACATGGAAACAACCCGGGTCCATCAAAACTTATGAAATGGATAAAGAAATTGTAATATATATGTAATACATATATATATGAGTATTATTCAGCCATTAAAAAATGAGGAAATCCTGCTATTTGCAGTAACACTTGATGGCTCCTGAGGGCATTATGCTAAGTGAAGTAAGTCAGACAGAAGGGTAAATACTGTATGATCTCACTTATATATAGAATCCAAAAAGCAAAAAGCACCCAAATTTATAGAAAGAGAGATCAGGTTTTTGGTTACCAGAGGTGTGGTGGGAGGAGGGAGAATTAGAGGAAGGTGGTCAAAGATATAAACGTATAGTTGTAAGATGAATAATGACTAGGAATGTAGTGTACAGCATGATGACTATATAGGAAAGTTGTTAAGAGAATAAAGCCTAAGAGTTCTCATTACAAGGAATTTTTTTTTCTTTTAATTATATCTATGAGATGATGGATGCTAACTAAACTTATTGTGTTAATCACCTCACAATATGTCAGCCGTTATGCTGTATATCTTACATGTTTACAGTGATATATGTCAATTATTTCTTAATAAAATTGAAAAGAAAAACAAAAACAACTAAAAACGCAATTTTAGTAGCTAGCATTTACTGAACACTTACTGTGTACCAGGCAGTGTGTTAAAAGCTTTTGTTTATATTCTTTTGATTCTCTCAACAGCTTTGTGAAGTAGTTGCTTTATCATGTCCATGATAAATGGAGATTTAGAGAGTTTTCTTACCATGTGTGTCATGCTGCTGGCCTGTAGCAGAGTGGAGCTTTGAACCCAGGCACCCCTAGAGAGTGGCACACACTCTTATCCACCAATGGTATCACTATACATTGGTAATAGCCTATGTCACATAGCTCCTTCCAGATTATAAAATGCTTCATGTTCAAAAATAATAATGATGTGATGAATCTTCTCCTGCTTAAGTCTTTGTTTGCTTTATGGATTATTTCTTTTCAGTGAATAAGCCAAAATTTCTTAGCATAAGTTGACAAATGATGTTCCAGAGTGTTTATACCAATTTTCACTCACCTACCAAATTAGGAGAGTGCCTATTTTTTTCATGCCCCAAAGAGAGAAGTTCGAAAACAGAAGAGTGCAACATGGTTAAATCATATATAAATAATAATGAAATAGAGGTTAAACATTAAGGTGGAAACTAGTAAAATATTTCACAGAGAAGTATCAGAGGAGCTTTATGTAGGTTGATAGACTTGAATACGGTATCGATGGATTTGACAACAGAAAGAACAAGAAGGTACATAAATTATTTGGAATATTTACTCAAGAAATGCTCTTTTAAATCAACACAAAATTCCAATTTAGAGTGACTTTAAGACTTGAAAAGAAAGTGGATACCTTCCTGGGACATTCATTGAGTTGGCATAAACACAGATGTTGATAAATGTGAAAAAGATAGAAAAACAAGACAGAGTGATTAATTATCATTATTATTATTTTCAGTTTAAACACATTTTGTTTCGGGCCAATCTACATATGTTTATTTCTTAATCTTTAAAAAAAGAAAAGGAAGAGAATAGACAAAAGCAAATAGGCATTTGTGAGTACTAGGTTCATCAGAAATTGATAAGGAATGTGTAGAGATTTTGCTTGTATTGGTCATGTGAAAAGAACTCTAAATAGGTAAATACCATATAAGTAAAATTTTTAAGATAAAATATGATAAAGGATGTGAAAATACTCTGAAAAGTGTAAAGTACCATGGAAATGTAATAATTAGGTTATGACTCATTATTAGATCACAAATTATTTGAGAAATAATATGTTGGTACACTTCTCTGACATGATTTATCTTGCATTAAATCCAGAAAAAAAAATCATAATGGAAGATGTCATTTTACTAGTGGCTCAGTTTGTGTTATGAGGGCATTTGTCATTAACCATGTAGTTTGTTAGGCAGTTCTGAATGTCAGTTTTCGGGGAGAGACGATTTCTACTGTTATTCTTTAGACCACATAGGACCTGGTAAACTTTATCATATGTTAATGAGGTTGGACAAAGAAATACTAAGGAGCTGAACAGTTAAATCAGCTTCTAGAAAATGAGCCCTACTCTAGATAATAAATTTTATAATATTGTCCCATCTACTTTCTGTAAACACGTGTAGTACAGGCTCTAAGTTTATGAATAATGGCTTCATTTTGAAGTAATTAGGATTCAATGCCATTAACAGCCAGATGTCTGGATAATTATAGTTTAGAATGAAATGTCTAAGAAAAGGCATTTCTGTTCTTACGACAATTATGCATGTGATTAATGGTATAAATGACAATATCCAACATACATACAGCAGCAAAATTAACTGTATCTATCATGAGTGACAGTATGAAAATTAGATGAAATCAATAAGGAGAGGTAAAGAATAGCTCCTTCAATATTGTGTTCTCCAAGGCAGGGCAGGTTGGAGCAGGGGTCTGGGGGATGGGTAGAGATGGTACCTTTGTCAGTTTCTCTAGTCTTAGTGAAGATCAATCAGTAAATACCACCTTTAATTATGTGCACTGTGTAAGTGCACCAAAATCTTAAGGATGCTTGAATGCTAAAGGAACATCTCAGGCTCAATTTTGAAAATTGCCATATGCAAACCTTTCAGAAGGAAAATTCAGTTCTAGGATTTATCATATTTTTAGAGTAGTGTGCCCCAGGGCCTGTCCCTGTTAGATGAGGCAATGGGATTTTTCCAAGGCATGGAGCACACCTTTAGGTGTTAACCCCAGGCATCTGGGCATTTCCTTCCTCTACAGTGAGAAAATGTTCTGCAGGTCTCCAAAACCAATGGCTTGCATTTAGGTTTTGTTTTCTTCCTTGAAACATATTTGTTTCTTTTCCACCTCCTTCCCTTCACCCTCACACAGCCCTGCACACACGTGCATTTACACAGATATCTGAATTGTTTTTATTTTGCTTTGTTTAGTGTTCATTTATTATAATAATAAAGACTTTCATCAACTTTACTTTCATTTTTTTAAAACTTCTTCCTTTGGAGGTATTTTGTATCTTTTAATTCACCTTTGTAAATATATCTTACCATCTGTACACCCTAGACACCCATTAATTTCTACATAGTAAGTACTTCTTCCTCTCTTACTTCTCTACCATGCTATTAGTACTATTTTCAAGTGTCTTAAAAGAAAAAAAGCTTCTTGTCATGAATAAATGGAAAAAACTTATAAAACAGAGAATAGTATAATCTACCTCCATGTGCTTATCTCTCAGTTTAAACTATTCTCAGTTCATTTCCTTTCCTACCTACAATTACTTCCACTCTTGCACTGGATTATTTTGATGTAAATCCCAGGCTTCTTATCATTTCACCCATAAATACTCTATATTTAAAATATAAGAATCATTATTTAAAACATAACCAGGATATAATTATCTCACATATTATGTCAAACTACTCCCTGAATTTCCCATTCTATTTTAAACAATTAGACTAAATTCACTGCTTTATATTCCTATAGTAATCATTAAATAATTAAAAATGTTTTTGCTCCCATTCTATTGTCCTTAAAATAAAACCATTCTCTTTTTTTCTTATTTTCACCTGTTTTGACCATTATTAACTAAAACTTATGTTTCTAATTATCTCAGATCCTTCAGTTTTCTTTGAGGTACATAATTTTATTTTCTTCTTGAAGAAAATAATAGGAAGTAGCCAGGCCAGCAGGAGGGAAAGGGAATTTCATTAGAAATAATTCGAAAAGAGAAACAGAAACACATAAAGTACATTTTTGGTTAGATTAAGTTCAGCAATTTCACTCTTTCCAGAGCCCAGAGGGACTAGTAGGTCTTTATAGAGGAGAAGCTGTAAAAAGAAAGCGGAGCACCAACCTATATATCATGTATGCAAGTGTTGGTTCTTTCCAGAGAAGTGAAACAACCTGTCTGAGGGACTTTGGGAGGGGAATAATGTAATAAGATCAGAATTTTACCAGGGGCACAATTGAGACAGCATGGAAAATGTATCTGCAAAGGGGCATATCTGGAGTCAAGTACACAAGTCAAGAACATATTGCAGCAGTTAGAGTCAAAGATACTAGGGTCCTACAATAATTTAAGGTAGTGATGATGAAGAGGGACAGATTTAGTAGGAGACGATGCTGAAAGAAACTGATGGGGATAGAGGGGGAAAAATCTTTGAAGGCTTTAGATTTGGGATCTGACTCGGGTTTGGATTAACTGGGTAGATTTTGGTGCTTTTAAACATGGGGGACATAGAAGAACAGATTGAGGTAGGAGCATTGGGAAAGGAAGCAGGGAAAGTTGTGATTCTGGCTTGGGACACTTTGAGTTGGAGGATCTGTGGGACATTCAGGGAGGAGTATGAAGCAGGCAGTTAAATTAATCCAGAGCTCAGGATTGAGGTTGTTGCTGGGAATTTCCACCAGGAATTAATCCTGCTCAGTTGGTGTGGAGGCCTTGAGAATGAACCTGGCAGACCTCCAGAAATGCCCAGTAGCTGAGCTTTCAAGTTCATTGCCCAGGCTGAGGCCACACCTACCACACAGGCTTCTTGCCAATGACTGTTTATTCACATCAACAATTTTAATTTCACTTAATTGCATAATTTCTTTTCTTAGTCACTATGTGTTTCACAAGCTTTAAAATTGTAATAATACTACTGCACAGAACCATATATTTAAATACTGGAAAAGTCCTAGAATTTTTATGAAGCCCTAAAGAAATTTTCTTTCTGCAACATAACCTGGACAGGTCAATATCCTGTTTGCTTCTTGTTTTCCTGAAGATGTCTTAGCTAAGAGCTATAAAACACTTAGAATTCCAGAGTTCTTAGCCTCACTCCTCCTCTAACACTGGCCATGAGAACCCCACCAACTAAAATCAATGCGTGTGTTCTGGTCCCTTTGTCATACCTGACAGTTATAGAGGAATCCAAAACCACAGGTAATAGCAATGATGTTTCACAATCAATTAGAAAGTTATTAGAAATACTTTTTAATAATTCGATCTCTTTTGTAATAAATCTGTAGGCCTTGTCTAGGGTAGGGACTAGGTCATACTTATACTGGTTCAAGCCCAGGTTTGCTCTTTACCAGCTCTCTGACTTGGGATTATTTAGCAAAATCCTCTGTGTCTTAGATTTCTCCCATGGGAAAGGCAGAGAATTCTGATACCTACTTCATAAATTTGTGATGAAGATTAAATAAACATACATATAAAGCGCTTAGTAAATTGTTCAGCATATACTAAACACTATACGTATAGTAGTTACCATGATTTATTTATTTATTTATTTATTAATATATTTCATAGTGCCTTTTTTTTTTTTTTTTAAAGATGTTGGGGGTAGGAGTTTATTAATTAATTTATTTTTGCTGTGTTGGGTCTTCGTTTCTGTGCGAGGGCTTTCTCTAGTTGTGGCAAGTGAGGGCCACGCTTCATCGCGGTGCGCGGGCCTCTCACTATCGTGGCCTCTCTTGTTGTGGAGCACAGGCTCCAGACGCGCAGGCTCAGTAGTTGTGGCTCACGGGCCCAGTTGCTCCGCGGCATGTGGGATCTTCCCAGACCAGGGCTCGAACCCATGTCCCCTGCATTAGCAGGCAGATTCTCAACCACTGTGTCACCAGGGAAGCCCGATTTATTTTTTAATTGTTAATACTTAGTACCATGCTTGGAATATAGTAAGTGCTTATTAACGTTTGTTGAATATATTCCTAAATTACACATTTAAAAGACCTGAGTGTGCCATGAAACACATTTCAGCAACTCAGTGGGAGGAGGTCTATAGTTGTACAATAAACTGAAGCAGGGAAACCCTGTTATCTCTTGGTTTAATAAAACAGTGCTTTATGGAAAGCTGCTGATCAATTAGGATTCTTATTCTTTTCCACCATGACAAACAAATGAGAAGTAATCAATAAACCTAGGTAATCCTTTAGGAATCTGTTCAGTAGAGCATACTATTAGCATAGGATTATGCCCCAGAAAGCACAAGTATAATATGGGTTTTTCTGTAGTTTGAGATATGAGTCACTTACAGTTGGGGTAACCATATAATTTATTTAAAATGTAACCGTTTTAAAGAGTGAGAAGATTTATTTCATGATGGACTTACTGATCAAGGTCATTAACTCTGCTAGCCATCCATCCACAATATTTTTTCCAATACCACTTATAATAACATTTTGGGTACATAGGAAGACATAGCACTTTTATTTTCCCAAGTACAGAGAGTTACCTGGGCACAAGAAGATAACGTATTATTTGTTCTGTCGTGGAATACTACAAGTACTTTGAGAACTTCACTCAGTAAGCATTCCTTAATGTTATGTAGAACCTAGAATTTACATCTGATATCTCACCACCTGATGAACTGGGATAATGGCATCTCAAGCTGTATGGGAAAAAGGTTTGCCCTGAAATCCAGGTCTCAGAGGGTGGCTCTGGCTGTGGAACTTGCTTTGGTCCCAGCAATCCACAGTCACTGTCTCCATGGTTGACAGCCCAAACTACTTATCGGAAGGTAGTTTTTGTTGAGGACCATAGTGATAACCAACACATGGATTTTGTTACAGGTTACTGGGGACTCTGGTTTTGGTTTGTTTTACAGTAAAGTAAAATCTGGAGGATAGAAGAATAGTTTATCATTTTACTTTAATTATTAAATAAAAATGATATCTAGAGCACTAATTAATTCATTCACTTAAAGGTTATTGGGAGAATGTAATATTCCTTTCCTTCTGAAGCCCTATTTTATGTGTATATTCATGCATGTGAATGTATGATTGTGTGTATATATGTATATGAGTATATATACATATTCCTTATTGAAAATTTTATTATGTATTATTTGTCTATAGTTCCTTTCCTCTTACTAGTTACAAGCTCCTTGAGGGCAAGGGTTAAGTCAATTATATAAAAAATAATCCTTTGTCCTTAGCATGGTGCTTTCTTTATAGTAGGTGATAAATATATACCTGCTGATTAAATGTACAGGTTCTATTAGCATCATTTATCAGTATGGCCTTATGAAATATGTACATTCCCATGAAGCTATCCCTTGCTGTAAATGAAATAGCAGTGGCATAATTATAGAGAAAACAGCGATCAGGTGTAGACTCCTTTGATTCCAGCTTTGTAAGGGTTATGAGGCAGCATGGAAAACCTTTGGTGCCCTTCCAATACCCAGGTTGTAAAGTATCTAGAAAGTTCACATCCTCACTTAACAGATTTGTCTGGGAAGTAAGATCTTCTAACTCTGGCCATTCTTTCCTCCTGTCATACTTTGCCCTGGGCTCCAAAGTCCCTTGATCCCATCTGTGATGCTTAAAAGAATCATTACACCTCCCATATAAGGAGATCTTTCAAAAGGTTTTACAGTGACACGGTCTTCCTCTTGACAGATAGAGCCATTTTAAAGATTCTTCCAGATAATTTATTTGCAAGGTGCCACGTTCATGATTAGGTTAGAAAGACTAGCATGGAGGTAAACTATTAAAAACACACAACAAACAAACAAATAGTACAACTTTACTGAACACCAAATTAATTCCAGATGTTTTCTTCTTCTACTGAATAGAGAAACAAATGGGGAGTTTATTCAACAAAAATACTGAATTAATCATTAGAGGCCAAACATATCTATTTTTAAAGCTATTGAACTCTGTATAACATTAAAAAAAAAAAAAAGGATTGACTCTCTGAGTCAAGCCATAACTGAACAGATACCTCATTTGGTCCAAGCTCCTGATAATTAGTGGGACTTAAATCTTCCTGGCACAGCTCAGCATGTTTAATCACAAGCATCCAGTATTTATAGCACTTACTTCATTCAGCCTCTGCCTCTTTGGTTTCATTAGCAAGCATTACTCTCCAGGATATTTAGGCCGACTTTATAGGACATTGCAAGTGAGTCAGGATCAAACATGTAATAGATTCAATTCACTGTTGCTTATATATACAGTTACGCCACATGTTGTGTCCTGGAAGCACTTTATCTTTAACATGCTGTGGTGGTGTGGCTGTCTTGAGATTTTTAAAATTCATGTTGTATTGTGAAATAATATTAAAAGAGAAAATATACTTAGCATGGAGAATGACACAAAAAGATAATCAGTAAATTACCAAAGTGATACGTATGAGTGAAATAAGAACCTAAAATCTTTAATATAAAGAAATAAGTAAAAACATATATATCTAAAGTTTCCTATTTGTACAGCACATACTCTGGAGGGAGACAGGGAATAAGTGAACTCTGATGGCCCAGGCAAAGCCACCGAGCAACTGAATAGTGCCTTTGCCTCCCCCAGTTGACTTCTTCATTCAGCACACCTTTTCTCCCTTCTGCTTCTCTTTCTTCTTCTTTTTTTAATATTAATATCATTTTTATAGCAGTTTAAGATTCACCAAAAATTGAGGGGAAGGTACAGAGATTTCCCCCACCATGCATAGACTTCCACATTGTCAACACCCCCCCACCAGGTTGGTACATGTGTTAAAACTGATGAACCTATACTGGCACATCATCATCACTCAGAGTCCAGAGTTTACATTAGAGTTCCACTCCTGGTGTGGTGCATTCTATGGGTTTTGACAAATGTATAATGATATGTGTCCATCATTATGATATCATACAGAGTATTTTCACTGCCTTAAAAATCCTCTGTGCTCCATCTCTTAATCTCTCCTCTCCCCATTCCTGTCAACCTATGATCTTTGAACTGTCTCCATAGTTTTGCCTGTTCCAGAGTGTAATGTAGTATGTAGCCATTCTAGTTGGGCTTCTATCACTTACTAATATACATTTAAAGTTCTTTCATGTCTTTTCATGGCTTGATAGTTCATTTCTTTTGAGGGCGGAATAATATTCTGTTGTCTGGATGTGCTGAAGTTTATCCATTCACTGATTGAAGGACATCTTGTTTACTTCCAAGTTTTGGCAATTATGAATAAAGCTGATATGGATATCTGTGTGCAAGTTTTGTGTGGGCATAAGTTCCCAACTCCTGTGTGTAAATACCAAGGAGTGTGGTTGCTGGATTGCATGGTAAGAGTATTAGTGTTGTAAGAAACCATGAAACTGTCTTCCAAAGTAGCTGTAAAATTTTGCATTCCTACCAGCAGTGAATGAGAGTTCTTGTTGCTCTGCGTCATCACCAGCATTTGGTGTTGTCTTCCAGATTTGGGCCACTCTAATAGATGTATAGCAGTGTCTTGTTTTAATTTGCATTTCCTTGATGACATATGATGTGTGGCACCTTTTCATATGCTCATTTGCCATCTGTATATCTTCTTTGGTGAGGTCCTGTTAAGGTCTTTGGCCCATTTTTGAATAGCGTGGTTTGTTTTCTTATTGTTGAGTTTTAAGAGTTTTTAAATATATTTTGGATAGCAGTCCTTTATCAAGTATGTTGTTTGTAAATATTTTTTCTCTTAATCTGTGGCTTGTTCTCTCATTTTCTTGACACCATCTTTTACAGAGCAGAAGATATTAATTTTAATGAATTCCAGCTTATCAGGGATCATGTCTTTGATGTTGTGTCTAAAAAGTTATCACCATACCTAAGGTCATCTAGGTAGGTTTTCTCCTATCAATCCTTCTTTATCAGGCCTCTGGTCATTTCAGAATAGCTCCTTCATTTTCCTCTACAGTTATCCCATATCTCCCTCACAATGATTACCTTCTAATATCTTTTTAGCCCTTCAAACTCTGTATAAGGTAATCAACAAATCCATGGTGATGTATTTAATGGCACTCATTGATTCATATATCTGCCATCTCAGGCAAGACATATGTATATTAATAGGGATCATCTTGGGGTAAAAATACCTTAAAGCAAATGAGAAACTCTAAGTTAGTTTTGCAGGCAACAGGATAAACAAAGGTAAGATTTCTGGAAGACAAACTTTTAGGAAGCTGTTATAAATAATGTTATAAATGGATACTCCCACTTGTGAATATTCTACATTACCAAAGAGGAAAACATAGTTATCAATATGTGTACATACTCAAAGGTAATTTTTTAAAGTATAAGAAAATTCTCAGAAAACTTGGAATAGAGGACAATCTCTACTTTATAAACAACATCTCTAAAAAACTTACAGCTAACATCATACTAAATGATTTCCCCTTAAGACAGGGAACAAGGCAAGGGTGTTTACTCTCATCACTTCTATCAGCATAGTACTGGAAGTTCTAGCCTGGGCAAGAAAGCAAGAAAAGGTTATAAAAGACACAGAGATGGGAAAGGAAAAAACAAACTCCATCTATTTGCTGGTGACATGATTGTGTAGAAAATTTCAAGGAATCTAAAGTTCCTAGAACTAATAAATGCATTCAGCAAGGTTACATGATATAAGGTCTACATATAAAAATAAAATATATTTCTATATACTAACAGTAAACACATAGATACCAAAATTTAAAAAAATGAAACACTATTTATAATTGCTTAATCAAATGAATTACTAAGGTGTAAATTTAACAAGACATGCACAGGACCTCTATGGTGAACACTATACAATGCTGATGAGAGAAATCATAGGAAATCTAAATACATGGAGAGATACATTGTCTTCATGGATTGGAAGATTCAACAGAATAAAGATGGTCCTACTCCCCAAACTGATATATAAGCTTAGCACAATTCCTATCAAAATCTCATCAAGAATTTTTGTAGATGAAGACAAGATTATTTTAAAATAACAAAGGAAATAGGATAGCTAAAACAATTTGAAAAATAAGAATCAAGTGGAAGGAATCAATCACCTGATTTTAAGACTTATTCTATGGCTACACTGATCAAAGCTGTAAAGTACTGGTTGAAGGGTAAACACAAAGATCAATGTAACAGACTAGAGACCCCAATATAGACCCACACAAATATGTCCAACTGATTTTTTTTTCCCACCCTAGCCAGGGCACTTTTGACAATTTTGTATGAGTATCTATCTCTAAAACTGCTTCTCCACCCTCCAATTCTCCATAATTTCTGACTGATTAAATGGGAGATAATTTAGCTGAGCCCTGGAGTCTTGGACTCCCTTAAAATACACAGAGGCCATATTATCCTTCCTTAATTTGGGACTAAAGTTCACATTTAACATCATTCTCTTGAGTGGAGCACTGAATAAGAAAGATAAGGTTTTTCCTTCTGTCACTTGTGAATTTGACATCATCTTCCCAAGCACTAGATTAATCCTTTATTTTTTGCTCTATCTATATTTTCCTAAATAGCTTTATTTTAAAAAGATAATTTTTTCCCATGCAATTCACCATTTAAAGTACACAGTTGTTACTAAGCTTGGGCTGCTACAACAGAATGCCATGGACTGGGTGGCTTATAACAACAGAAAATTTATTCCTCACAGTTCTGGAGCCTGGAAGTCCAAGATCACAGTGCCAAACATGGTTGGAATCTGGTGACTATCCCACTTCTGGGGTACAGACTGCCGACTGCCTACATCTCACATGTTGAAGGGCTCTCTGCCCTCACCTTTTTTTTTTCCATCAAACTGAACTTCTTTATTAAGTGCCAAGGGTCCAGGTGGGTGCTGCCCCCCCTGTCTGTGCCTGGAGCATTTCTCAGGAGCCAGAGTGCCCAGCGGTCCTGGGCTGGGGCAGCCCCTGCAGAGCCGGCTGTGCAGCCTCTGCCTGTAGCGTGGCAGCACTCACTGCACGTGCTGGGCCGCGTGCAAGGAACAGTAATCGTTCTTGTGGGCGATGAGGGGGGACAGGCTTCTGAACTTGATGTCGCACAGGCAGCAGTACCTGTGCTGCCTTTGGGCACAGGGGCCAAGGCCCTCTGGGTGGGGGCTCTGCAAGCCCTTGTCTCAGTGGGAGGGGGGCGTCCGCACAGCTTGGGGGCCCGGTCTAGGGCTGCCAGCTGGTGGAAGTGCTGGATGAGGTTGCCTGGGACAGCGCCCTGGGGGCAGTCGGGCCTGGCATTCTGGCTTCTTGCTCAGGTCTATCTCTGGCGTCTTTTTTTTTTTTTTTTTGCGGTATGCGGGCCTCTCACTATTATGGCTTCTCCCGTTGAGGAGCACAGGCTCCGGACGCGCAGGCCCAGTGGCCATGGCTCAGGGGCCTAGCCGCTCCGCGGCATGTGGGGTCTTCCCAGACCGGGGCACAAACCCGTGTCCCCTGCATCGGCAGGCGGACTCTCAACCACTGCGCCACCAGGGAAGCCCCCTGGCCTCTTCTTACACAGGTATGAATCCCACTCCCGAGGGCTTCAAGCTCATGACCTAATTACCTGATAAAGGCCTCACCTCCAAATACTATCACATTGGAAATTAGATTTTAACATATGAATTTGTGGGTGGGGGGCATACATTCAGTCCATAACAAGAATTTAATGGCTTTTAAAAGTATATTTACAGTATATTGCATCCATCACCACAATCTAATTTTGGTACATTACTGTCCCCCACTAAAGAAACCCTGCAACCATTAGCAGTCAATCCTAAGCGCTTTTTCCAATATACTTATTTTTATTGGAGGTAGAATGGGAATATTAAAGAGTTTTAACTATAAAAGACATTTAAAAATGACTTAAAAGACTTTAAAAAATGCTTATTTACTATTTACCTGTCCTTTTCGGTGAAATGTCTCTCCATGTCCTTTGCCAATCTAGTTGGATTGCTGATATTTTACTATTGAGTTTTGAGAGTTTTTAGTGCATTCTAGATATTATTCCTTGGTGACATAAGCAGTTTACAAATAAAGAAGCAAACCTTAGACTAAGTCTCATATCCTATAGAAAAATCCTTTCAAAATGCATCAGAGATTAAAATGTAATACTGTGAGACTTTTAGAAAAAACATAGGAGAAAAATATTCAAAGTCTAAGTCTAGGCAAACAGTTTTTAGACTTGTCACCCAAATCATGGAAGTATAAAGAGGAAATCAATGCATTGAATTTCATCAAAATTAAAACCTTTGGCTCTGCAACCGACCCTATTAAGAAGATGAACAGACAAGCTGCATACTTGGAACAACTAGGCATAGTTATGCAATTGAATTATAGAACAGAAAAGTGTATCTTACATACTGGAATTTGCAGGTTAACATGAACCTACAGTCTATCTTATTCAACACTGTGTCTTCAGAGCCCACCACATACAAAGGGTTTAATGTGTTCGTGTGCCAAGTTTGTTGTCTGAAAGAATAGTATAGTGTCAGATAGAAGACATGAGAGACTATGATGAGAACAAAAGGAAATGGTTTTTGGTTTTAGGGGAATCAATCCTGAGAGTGGATGGATGGCGATACTCAGGTTTCTTTTGAAAACTTGTAGCGTGTCAGTCTTGGTAGGTAGGACAATGATAGGCTGTTTACTAGGAACTTTATTCTGGTTTGGATGAAAAGAGACTCGGTGGTGAAATTCAGGCTCCCAGTACACAGTTGAGGTGGGCCATGGGGAATGTGCACTCCTGATGCAGGCATGAGCGCTCCAACGAATTCCTTCTTGACCTCTTCCCCACCGCTCTCCACCCCACACGCAGAAAAGTAGAAATTGTATCTTGAAGGCTTAAATGAAGAGATGATGCACATGATATCACCTTCCACCCTGATCCTCTCTTGGTCTTTGTTGACTCTAGCAAGGTAGAGAGACAATCTGAAAATGCTCTTATGCACCCTAGGAAGGGCATGGATGGTAACTAAGAAATAATTGCCTGACTTATGTCACAGCCACCTGGGTGCGATGATCTCAAACCTATATGCATATTTAAATCCTGGGTCCCTTTCCCCAAAACAGATTCTGATTTTATTGTCTGGGTTGAGGGTCAGAGCACCAGTTTCAGAAACGTCCCAGGTAATGATAATGTAAAGCTAAGTTTGAGAGCAGTTGCCCAACAGCAGAAACAATGTAAGAGTTCCAGCAATGGATTAATGGGGTTTGGTGGAGGGAAGGGTGCAGTCAAGGCTCAGAGGTGTCTCCATCAGAGGTTTAAGATGACCAGCTTTGGCAGGGCCAAAATAGACCAGGGGTTGTTCCAACTGTGAACACAAGGACAGAGGCCAACATACAGAGGCCAAGCTGCAGGAGGCACCTTGTGAGTCAGGAGGACCAGGAGAGAAATAGAGCATTTATTCTACAAAGGTTGAATTATATCCTCAAGACATGGTTAAGAAAATCTGTAGTGACTCTGTAATACAATTTTTTCTTAAATGCTGTCTTGACCCAGTTTTAAAGCTGTGACCAGAGGCTGGTCAGTTTCCCTTCTTGAGCGGCCAATTGTCTACACCTCAGCCACTTCCCTGTACTCAGAGGCCACTGTAAACCACCGTAGTCACCCCAGGCCCAGGTATAAGACAGCTGTGGACAGCCCCTATGCCCTGGAGCTGAGAAATTATTCAAATTAACCAATCTGTAGCCCACCAAACCTAGCTAATCCCCACTTGTTTGCCATACATCAGTCCCCTACAGATCCAGCTTGCTGTTACCTTGTCCCAGGTACAAAACTCTGTGCCCTTACGTAGTAGCCCTTATGTAGTAGCCTTCTTGCCTTTGGAGTTGTGAATAATAGGCTTTTGTCTATCTGTATGTCATTGTGTTATGTCTCACTATGGAAAGAAATTTTAAGTCTTATAAAATATCCTGTTATGTTTAATGGACAAGATTAAGGATCTAGTGCTTTTTTCCTTTCTCCACCCCCTCTTCACACACATTCACAGGGAAAATTAAGGTGATGAGTGATGATGTGGTCAGTCACAAAAATAGTTACTTGATCTTGACCAACAAACTATCCTCAGTGTAGTTGACCACTTGAAATACCAGTAACTTACCAAGAGTGAGCAAGGGACTTGGCCTAGCTTCTGACCCAGGATTGATGAGCTCAAACTGTAATAATCCTTGGAAACCTTGATTTTATATCCATCATTTTGTAATACATGTTAATTGTATTACATGGCAAGATTCAAATGGTCAGACATGTGTCTTCCATAGAACTCACTTTAATGGAGTGAAAACTGAATTTGCAAGTGCTGTCTTGCTTAGTGTTCAGTGCAGGGGCACAAAGTCCATATAGCAAATCACAAAAGCCCAGTGATCTAGAAATGTGATGAGAGTACATAAGTAATAGGTGTGGTTTAGTGTAGCATTGAAAATACTCCTACACATAAACACTGGAGAAGATATTTAAGAAATAGAGTATGATTTAAACAGATATTTATAACTGAAGTCTTAAGGAATAATTGAGGGTTACAAAAAATTTAAAGTTGCATGTACAGAAAAAAATGTATTTGAATGGACCACCTCAGGATGGTCATAACTCTTCTTCAAAGATCTAAAATAACTTTTTTTAACATGCAAATACTTAAACTTCAATTTTTAGACAGACCTCAAAGAATCTGAGCCTATAAACCTTTTGGCTACATCATTACAAAATTTCTTTCATTATGATTTTCGCCTAATGAACCAGCTTTAGTGCACTTATAGGTTGGATGACTGACAGAGCCCTCCATGTATTAGTTGCTCTGATGGAATTGCTTGAAGGTAGATGTTAGGAACAAGTTTGAGTTTAGGATGCAGTTGGAAATGTCATAAATGTTGAGCTTCAAGTGCATGCAATCTCCATTTTGCATTTACAGATCACAAAAGATGTCTTTTCCACCAATTTCATGAATAAAATACTTCCATGCTTGTGATTTGGTGGACAAATATTACATGTGTCAATAAACTCAGTGATTTAATGCTTGGAAATTATACCCTTCTTTTGGTTTCTTGAAACCTTGTTTTCAGTGAGGTGTGTTTGGGTGCTATACTCTAAACTCTCTTTGAAAGAAGCTACTAGAAATAGCTTCTGTTATATTGTATTTTTGAAAATGCATTCAGTGCATCAGTCCCCTAAATTAGTACTACATGGAGTTCAAGAGCAACTGCTTGTGAAATGCTTTGATTTCACTTATAACCTGTATAAGTATATGCATGTATATGTATATCTCTCCGTACGTCCACACCAAGTTAGAATTATTACATTGTTTATGTTGTGTTTTCACTTTATACTTTGTTTTATAAGAAGCTCAATGTAAAATTTTATATTTCAGTAAAGCAATATGGATATTTTTATTGTTTGAATGTTTGTGTTTTTCCCTCCTCTTGTCATGGACTGCTACAATTTATTGTATATTTTTTGGTCACTGAAATTTATTCTTACTTATCTTTTATTACATATGTTTTGCTTACTTTTATGTCAGGGCCTTTGTGGGCCATGTCAGGATACAAATAAACTGGTAACCCAACACATAAATTGGTCATAGTAAACTCAGGGACAGAAATTCTTAAAAGTTGAGACAGGACCAAAAAGACCTGGAAAATGAATGTTTGTTTTACATACAGAGATTGAAGCCTTATAGCACGAAAAACATGCATATTCAAATTATACATATTAATCAAGAGAAAAAGAAGGGATGTCCCATAAAGTTCTAGGGACTGTTCAAAAGAGTATGAGATCTTTGGGCTTCCCACAAAGAAAGGCTTAGGGACCACACAGTTTGGAGAAAGACCTTGTAAATCACAAGGTAGCATCTCATTTGCAAATAGATTTGAATTTGAAAGTAAGCCTGTAACTTTGTTGAAATGAAAGAAATAAAAACAAAAATGCAAATACATCAACTGTTTTTTAAATAATCATCCTTCATTTTTGGAGGTGTTTTCAGAGGACAAGGGGCAACTTCATTTTGTGTGTTCACAGAGAGTTTACTAATGTGTTTTAGAGAAATAACAGACACAAAATGACTGAAAATAACTTAAGAAATAAATGTAGAAAATTAAAATTGATTACCTGCCTGTCCAATCAACCTGGGAATTTTACATTTCTCAGAAAAATATCACAATGCTTGTCTATAAGCTCTTTCTTTTGATATATTATAAAATGCTGACAGTCGATACTTATGAAGGAATTGAAAATAACTATATAAAAAGGATGAAATATCCCACAAAGTTTAAGTACCTTTTGCAAATGTAGAAAGGGCCTTTTACTATAAATTAATCTATTCATATGGTTGGAATACACAACTCTCTTGAGACTAGCTCTTTTTCTTATCATATCCTGGGGCCTCATAATCTTCTTGGGTTAGGAGATTATGGGTACTAGAAGAGAGAAACTCTTTATACCTGTAAAGTTTGGTATCATATATATGTATTACTTAGAATGCTACTGTAAAATCTTTTGTTGTGGTAGCTGGAGTTAAGATTTCTAGGTCAAAGAGATGTGGGTGTGTGCAAGGGAGGGTTCTGAGTATGGCTAGCACACAGTGAGTTCACATGAGGTGGAATTGAAGAACAGGGCTGGAGAAGGCCAATGCAGGTAGCATGTTTAGAACCGTCTGGACATAATGACTGTAGAAATAAGGTCTAACAGTAAGAAACAGAACCACTTTTCAAATTTTATTTAAAATCATCTCAACATTTATAAACAAACCATAAATTTCCTAGGAAGTGTATTTAGTTTGCTTGTAAATCACAGAATGTGTATTTACATTCTGGGATTTGTATTAATCAGGATTCCACCAGAGAGACAGAATACACACACACACACACACACACACACAGACACACACACACAATTACAATTTATATATATATGTGTATATAGAGACAATTATAATTGTATGCAATTATATACAAATGTGCTTTTGTGGACAAAAATTGTGTGTGTCTGTATATATATATATATATGTGATTATCATAGAGTATATAATTTGTTATAGGGATTTGACCTTACTCAATTGTAGGGGCTGATCAAGCAGCTTCTGTGAAGCTGTTGTCTTGTGCCTAATGCTGAAGTTTTAAGTTAGTTGTAGTCTGGCCATTTGCCTTCTGTGAACTGCATGAACCAGAGAAAATCACCAACATGTATAAGCTCCAACATGACTGCTGGCTCACATGTGCCATCCAAATCTCCCATATATCAAGAGTTCTCCAGCAGCCCACCTTAACTAGAAGCATACATGGAAGAGAAGTTGGATTCAACCTAGTCAAGTTGACCCATTACAGAAGCCATCATAGCCTTTTATTTTAAAGAAGTTTATTGTAGAAGAGAAAATCCTCCCAAATAAAAATTAAACAAAAACCAAAATCTTAAGATAGAAAAAATACTCTAAATTATAAGAAAGAAAAAAGGTTCTAAGGTTCTAAACCTTAGAATTAATAAGGTATAATATTAAACTACATTTAAAACATCATAAATTTAAAAGATGTGTTTTCTACATGTTTCCTGTTAATAGGGCTACCTTCAGGACCGTGTGCTTAGAGTCTGTTGCTCTACAATCACTATCTTGAAGTTCTTAGTAATTATATCTTTGAATTTGTGTTTTATAAGTGAATGTGAAAAGGAGCATGTACAGAGGCCTGGATCTTACCAGTATGGATTCTTTGCCACCTTCCACCCCAGGTGGGGGCCAGGCATGGGGAGGGATGGAATCACAGTGCAGGGTACTTGGTGTAGGGTGTGCAGTCAGCCTGCAGGTGTCCCCATGACCGAGGGTGTGTGACATTAAATAAATATATGAATAGATAGATATTCTATGATTTATATATGCATATTTTATTAATCTATTTATTTAAAGATAAATAAGAGACATCATAATAGGTTGAGAGAGAAACTGTGGAAAAATGAGAGAGCTTTTCCCCTGATTTTTGAACAAAAGGCCCTGATTTTCATTTTAAAATGAAAACCCTGCAAATTATTTAGACAACCCTGCCTGTTCAAATGCTCTTATTATATGAATACTTTTATGTTGAAGAAACAATTAACATTTAAACTACAATTTTGAAATTTTTCATATGTGATCTTGTACATCATGCACAGTCTTGGTTCAAACACTTATAATTTGATTTAAAAATATGTACATGGAATTCATTTGCCTGAACTTTTCTGTATTACTAGATGATACATTTTAAGTGTATATCTTATTTTTCACTATTTTTTTTCTTCGGGGTATTGTATACATATTTGTATTCCCAATTCTTCTGTGTTTCTTAAAAATGATAAATAGAAGTATGTGTGCATAACACACATGTACACACACACACACAAACACTCTCTCTCTTTTTCTTTTGTGGTTAGGAGACTTCTAATTAGACACTTTCCTATGTTGCCTACAAGAAAAGGTGTTCTAAAATCTTAGAGGAAGGTCAGATAATCATCTAGATACCTCTCTTAGTGGCAGGGTTGTCCCTCTATTGTTTGTCTCCATAACTAAGAGTGACCAAATTGCTTCATTTACCTTAATATGTTCTTGACTCTGCATTTGCAATTTACTGACTCCTCAGATTTTAGTTAGAGTTGTCTGAGTTCTGTCCTTTAGACTTTGAAAGCCTAGACTGAAAATCTTGAAATACTTCTTAAAGAAAAGACTGTTAGACCATTATTTTCATTGCTTCATATAGGATTGGATAAGCATCAAGGAACATGGTTTATGGAGCAATCTTCCACTCTGTGGGAGATGGGAGATGATGCCTGAGATGACCTGCTACTCTGGTCATCCTAGCAACTTAACTTCACTGCAATAAGGGCTTGATTTGGATTTAGTACCAGGGCACTCGCCAGGAAAATGAAAAGTTGGCACCTGTGATATGATTAAGACCTTTCATTATCTTCAAGTGGAAGCAGAAATATCCTGTATGTTATGAAAAAAATGATTTTCGAATACCCTTTGTTCCAAGACTTGACTGATTTAATATTTGAGAGGTCAAGATACAAGACACTATTCAAAACATGGGGCGGATAAAGACAGACCTCCTGTCATGTAGGAGTTTACAACCTAGTGAAACAAGATTTATAATATAAGGTACTCTCTTTACAGATTTTTAAAAAATTCCATTCTATTAGAAGATGAAGGACATGAAATAGAAAAATGAATTATTGAAATATTCTGCTTGAGGGCCTCCTGCTCCCCCATCTCCCCGGCATTGGGAAAGAAGAAGAAACCCCCCTGATTCTCTTCCCACTTACTCCCCTGGTGGTAGTAGCTGTGGGTAGCCATCGCCTCTGACGGTTTTAGGGTTACTTTCATACAGTGTAGAAAAATGTCAACAGAGGACTTCAAAGAGACATAGAGGGCACAAAACCAGTGATCAGTGTTTTAAAAATCAAATAAACTGTGTTTATGTTTATTTTTTAAAGAAAGTATTACGTTTAAAAATATTACTATTGATATTATACTGATATTGTGCCTGTCACTTAGTAAGAGTGATATACCTTTCGGGCTTAGGAACTGGTCTCTTTTTGGAATAAAAAAGAGATATCTTCTTTATATATCTTTATATTTTTAACTCCTAGATAGATCATCAATAACTTAATTTTATTTTACTTTTTATCCCTCATGGTGCTTAGTATATTGCCTACACATAGCAGTCTCTTGGTCTGGTTATCTCTGTGGTTTGACAAAATATCCCAAACTCAGTAGCGTAAAGCAATGACCATTTTATTATGCTCACGTATTCTGTGGTTAGGAATTTGGATAGATTGTAGTGGGGATGGCTTCTCCCTCCTGCATGTTGTCCAGGGACTCGACTGGGAGCACACCAACAGCTGACTGGAATGGCTGAGGGCCGAAGTCATCAGAGGCTACTGCACTCATGTCTCTTGCATCTGAGATAGGATGACTCAAAGTATGGGCTTAGCTATGACTTCAGACCTGTGACCCTACTTGGTTTCTCCTTGTGTCTTTGGCTTCTCAAAGTATGGCAGCTATGAGGGGAAGAGACCTGAGAGTGAGTGTTCAAATGACCAAGGTCGGAGCTTGGTTATTTGTCTGACTTGCCTTCAGAAGGCATGCAGTGTCACTGCCACTGGATTCTATTGGTTACAACTGAATCACTAAAAACCACTCAGATTCAAAGAGAAGGGAATTAGACCCCTTCCCTTCATGGGGAATATCAAGGTCACATTGCAAAAGAGCATGAGGAATGGCAGATATTGTTGTGATCACTTTTATGAAAAACGGTCTTTCATAATGTGCAATAAATAGTTGATGTAATTAATTTAATTGAAGCCTCAAGCAGGGGAGATGATAAGTTCCAAGCTTTCATGATGCCTTCATGTAGCAGCGATATATCAGTTTTTGGAATTTTGTTTTTTCTTCTCTCTCTTTGGTTAGTGGTTGTGATGGTTAATTTTATGTGTCAACTTGTATGAGTCATTGTACCCAGATACGTGGTCAAATATTATTTTGGATGTTTCTGTGAGGGTGTTTTTGGATGAAACCAACATTTAAACTGGTGGACTTTGAGTAAAGCAGATTGTCCTTCATAATGTGACAGGCCTCATCCAATCAGTTGAATAGAACGAAAGACTGACCTCCCCCAAGCAAGAGGAAAATTCTGCAGCAGGGGACGTTTATACTTTAACTGCAACATCAGCTCTTCCTGGATCTCTAGCCTGACAATCCACCCTGCAGATTTTGTACTTTCCAGACTCTATAATCACATAGGCCAATTCCTTAAAGAAAAAACAAAAAAAAAAACCCCTATCTCCCTATCTATCTATCCATCTATCTATCTATCTATCATCTATCTATATTTCCTATGGTTTCTGTTTCTCTGGAGAACGCTGACTAATAAAGCGGTGTTCTCTGGGCTGGAGAAAATAGAATTGCACTTAGAATAGATTGGGCAGGATTTCCCTGGTGTTTCTGCCTCAGGACTCTAAATTTTCCCATGATAATTATTCTTGCTACTGCTTCCAAAATTGGAGTAGTGTTTGATCCAAATTAAAAATAAACTTTGCTGAGACACTTTCTGCCTCAAAAATCCAGAAATATGATCTTGTACCTCTACATAATACTGGTAATATTTCCTGTCTCGTTGACTTTAGGATAGGCCATGATTAAAAAGTAACCTTTAATGTTACTCTCCTCCAAAGAGCAAGTCAATCACATATAGTTGGGCAGCTCCCACACCCTTCAATCAGCAGATGACTATTACGTATTTGAGGGCTGACTTGTGTATCAGCTGATTAATCATGACACAGCATATATAACAGAGCAAAGGATGTTCATTTCTGGCACTTAGGGTATAAACTCAGGTTACCAACCAATATTCTCATATGTCTTCTGGCTGCTTGTCCAGCCTTTCTTTAATTTCCATGCTCCATGTTGGGTTTACTCTTCTTAGTCTCTGATCCCCATTGTACTTTTATTTCACTTTGTCCTGTGAAGGTGTATTCTTTTAAAAATGTGTAGACGAGAGACCTTTGGCAACTGTCCCACCCATGCTACTGTCAGAAATCAGTAAGAAATCAAGGCTTTTTTCAGCTGAACCTCGGTAAGGCCTGGGAATCCTGCTCCATGTGCTGTTCCGGGGAGCCACAACTGGTTGATGAGAGTTGGCATGGGAGGTAAAGTTTGTGTGCCAACTCTTCATTTGGGGTAATTTGCCTTCAACACTCTGAATGACTATCTTTATTAGATTTCTGGACTATGGAACAAATACATTAGATACTTAGTTTTGTTGATAACGATATAGTTGTTCTTCCAAGAATCAGAATATTTAAAATATTGCTTAAATCACGTCAGAGAAAAAAATTTACTGTATATAAGCAACAACAGTAGTATTACCTAGAGGCTTCTTTCAAAGCTCTAAAGATACCCATGAGGATTATGGACTTTGGTGCCCACTAAGTAGTTTTTGGCTAATTGGCTTACACTATCTTTGAATTTATAGTAGTACCTTTTTTCAGTTCTTAATTGAGAAGTATGTGTTGGCAGAAATATGGGCAAAAAAGATTTTCCAAACATACAAATGTGCCATAACAACTCAAGGAAATTTTGGTATCCGCTATTCTTCTCTATTACTAGAGGTAACACACGGAGGTGGGATGCAAACTGTCAAGTATTTAAGCTTGTGTATAGCAGTTCATACTTCGTAAATTCTTTATATTCTCTGTACTTCAATCTTTGAGATATTCAGAAAGGGTTGTGAAATTTTCTATATATTAAAACAAATTATAACCCCTTAGGCACAAAAACAAATTAAAAAGAAAAATTAAAGTCCTGTGGTAGATCCAGATTTGTCTAGGTAGTTTTGTAGGTTGTTATGTATCCATGTTAAAAACAAAGGTTTTAGCAGGAGCAGTAGTGCATGAAGCTGAAACTTTTCCCACTATTCTTTGCTGTAATTCTCTTTATATTTCTTAGGAGTGGTACAAACAACTGCAGAAGTTTTCACACACAACCTTCCATCTGCCAACAGCTCAAACTGGCAGGAATAGGCAGCTTTTCAGGGGTGTGAACAGAATTGATTTGTACACACCGCTGGATCTGTTCCAGTGTATTTTCTCAGCCAGGACCAAAAGTAGTGTTGCAAATGAGTGGTACGGTAAGCTTTTTTTTATCTGATGTATACTAGGTTACACATACCGAGTGCTCTCAGAAGCACAGTTTAAGAGTGGGTATCACATTAATCAATTCATGGCAGGAGGGAAAAAATGACTGTTACATTACAAAGGATGGAGACTGAGTAATGGTTAGCAAGAACTTAGGAGAAATGTAGCTGCGCTTCATAGGTCCTGCTGAAGATGAAAAACAATAGCTGCAATTAAAGCCATACACTCCCAGAGTGGATTCAGAATGTAGGTAAATGAGGAAGAGAGCAGAGTGAGGCACAGAAGAGTGTGGCTGCAAATAAAACCTGCTCTCTTTTGCCAGCACCCAAATCTTCATGGCTTGAGAGGGGTAAACAAAAGCCAAAAAGGAAAAAGTTCACATTACCTAGAGTGTTCGCTGCAGAACACTCTAGTTTCTGCAGTGCTGTGATGTAACCAGGTAGCCTGCTTATCTGTTTGACAAATAGGGAATACCTAGCAACACATTTTCTTGCTTAATTTTCCAAGTACAAGAGGTTAAATATTAAACTGAGCTAATATTATTCAGGTCACTAAACAATACTTTGAAGTCATTTCTTCATACATGGAATGTCTTGTTTTTGATAGTTGAAAAGGATAACATGTCTCTTAGGTATTTCTAGCTTCTCAAAGGGAATTTGTCCAGGCATGTGAGATAATTTTTACTGTAGGATAATTTTCCAATAATCATAAGTGCACATTGCATATTGTGACTCATTTGTTGGAAGAAACCTGAAAGCATGTTTAATTCTTTTGATAGGAAAACTGAAAGTTTCTACAAATTCTCATATTTGAATTTTATTCTTAGAAAAAAACCTGTTTATCAACTTGCCAATATACTTCATTTCTGTTCTGTAAGCATAACAATTTTCCTGATGACTCTTTTCTTAAAAAATATCAATTACAATTGCTGAAAAAGAAAGTTTTGAACAGTGTCTCTATGGAATACTGTAGTGGATTTATAATAACATTTTTTAACATTATTTAACCTCATTGTTGGAATATATTTTAGATTTTATTTGCTGATGTTGAATCCAGTTAAACAATATACAGTCTCGTTGAGTGGTATAATTTTCTTTAAAAACATCACAACATCTGTGAACTGAAAAACAGGTTCTGGCTGACCTAGGGAAAGAGAACTGGGGGGCCGCTACTGGGGCATGGCAGCCATCTGGAAGCAGAATCAGGGGAGTCAAGACCAGGGCTGAGAACCAGTTATAGAGCTTTATTCAAAGTATGTGGAACAAATAAAATATCTGGACCCTAGAAACCTAGGCTACAGCTAAGAGGTTAGTAAGCCGATGGCAGATGAAGCAAGGAAGACAAGTGAAAGCTTGAAAAGCAAAGGTTAGAACCTCAGTACTCGATTTCTGTAGCTAATTAATGAGGTTGTCTACTCTCAAGGGCAAAGCCCAGGACATATGGGCTTCCCTGTCCCCATTCAAGGTCCTTCCTGCCTGGCTGCTGTTCCAAGCTTCTGGCCAGCCACTCTACCCCCCTCACTGCTCCGGCTGGGCCAGTACCCCACCCTATTCCTCTCCTTGCCATCTCCTTCCCATGCTGGGACTGCTCTTCTTCCCAGTTCTTTTCCACTTCTTCTCTCTAACTTTTAAACACCTCTGTATCTGAAAGTTTCTGTAAATCTCACTTTCTCTATGGTCACCTTGGACAGACTTAGGTGTCTCTTCCTCAGTGTTCTGTAAATGCAGTATTGTTGTATGTATCATTTTACATGATAATTACTTGTTTATCAATCTGTCTTCCCTGTTACTCGGTGTTCCCCAAGAAAGCAAAGATTTTGTTTTATATAAACTCAAATCACTGGTGCCTGGCACATAGTACAGATTTATTTACAGATTGTCAAATGGAATCATGCAATGTTCCATTAACTTTCTTCCACTTTAGGAAACAAATTGCAGATTATTCACAGGATTTTGAAACTAAAAAGAAAAACAAGAAAATTCTTATGTTGATATAGTGTTCCTGATCTGCACTTAAAAAAAAAAGAAAACCTTAAAAAAAAACTTAAAAAATGCTAAACTTATACAACCAAAACAAAGTAAAATGATAATAATCCTTCCAGTTTAACATTTTTTTACATTACTGTCTAGAACTTGGCTGTATGTATCCATATTTTACATAGCTATATTTGTTGTTAAACTCTGTAATTTTCACTTAATATCATATCATAAATAATTCTTCCAAGTATTGATGTTACATGTATTTTTCTAACTTTGAGTAAATGGAAATGGTGAAAATCTCCTGCACTGTTCACCAATTCTGAAGGAGTTTTTTCTTCTTTCTGTTTTATTTTGCCAAATCACCTTATATGAAGCAAAATTCATCTTTGGAGAATTCATTTCAATGATGGATGACTGCTACCTGTAAACGTAAATGTTGTTTGAAATTCTCTGGCCAGAGATTTAGACATCAACTTTTGAGAGCATTGAGATGATGCTAAATTATAACAAAGTGTTCGTGATTGGAGGGCTATAATCTGGAGGTTAAAAAGTTGAAATATCTTATGAATGTCTTGCCAAAACTAAAATCTTCGTGTATAGAGAATTGAATGTGCTTGCTTTCTATGTATTCAACTTCTTTATCTGACCTTGCTCCTTCAAAGATGCACTTGTTACAGGATGTCAGTCACTAATGAGGCCTAAAGTAATTGAGGCTGATTGAGCTGGCAAGATGCTGCCTAATTAGAATGATAAATGGAACTGGCTGATCAAGAATGGAGGAGTGAATGGCACAGAGGGCATTAAACAAGGTCATTCTGTCAAGGAGGACCACTCATCCTACCCCCTCCCCCCAGCCAAACAATGACTGTCCTTCATGCCATGTGAGCCCAACACTAAACGATGTATGAAGATCATTGCTTGTGGAACTTTCTGACTCTTTCTTAGGCTAAGTGTGGGGAGGGTTTAGTGATTCCCTAGGTAAGTCATTCAATATAAATATGAAAACCAAATACTTTGAGCCGTATAATTCTCTATTAAGAGTGTGGATTTACAAGTGCATTTGTTTTCTAAACAGGTAAATCTAGGGTACCTCAGAATTTGCCCCACGATTTCTATCATGTTAAACTTTCCACACCACATGAGAAATACATCAAGCAACTTCACATGTTTGAAGGGCACAGATAATATTTAATCATTGTGTTTTAGAACTTGACTCATATGTAACTGATCATTTTATTTCTTAAATGTATCTATTAGAATCATTTGCATTTTATTATTTTAGCATTTTTTCCTTTTAAACAATATATTGACTTTATTCTTTAAACTGATGTGGATGAAAATGTATAAATATAGATTCATAAATATTTCGATGACATTGTAATTTCACTCATCTTATTTAGTGATGCCTATTCATTTGCTATCATTTGGGAGTAAATGTTCTGAAAGAAAGCGGCTCCTATTCCTGTTAAGCCATGTTTAAGCCATTTTTAATAGAAATCGCTCTAAAATGTATAGTACATCTGTCAGAGCGCCCATCCCCAAATTTCCTGGGACATAGCCCTTGATGGCACATGACAGTCTTCTAGGATGGTTGATACTTGTTACTCTAGGCATTATTTTAAAGTTTGTGTGTCTGAGATGCAGGCTCCAACTTCTCAGAACCCCTAGCTGATGCTTAGTGTAAGAAAATACTTTGACCTGAGATCTTTAGTCAGACATTGGCAAAAAATATCTGAAATAAAAGACAGATGTGGCCTACTCAAAAAAAAAGTAGGTAAGCACCAGAATTTTGGGAAAAATAATTAATAGAAAGTAACATTAAATTGATGTAATATTAAAATAATTCAGTAAATGGCATTTGGAAATAGTAATTACCCCCAGCCACTACAATCTCATTCATTAGTACATCTGTCACTTCCTCCAATGATGAATTAGAAGGATGTTTATCTGATTCAGCTTTCCTAGAGGTTTTCTCTCTACCTTTCTACCTCTGTAGTCTTCCGTAAGGATTCAGTTACAGATACAACCTTGCAAGAGTCATAGGTAAGCGCATCACCTCTATGGCATTCACAGCTGTTTGCTTGACTCTCTGAGTTACTCTGAAATTCACTGACTTTAGAAGGAAATGGTTAAGATATAACGTTTGTACTCAGTGAGGCCTGGCCTTCAATATTGTCCCCACTGTTTACTAGTTACGTGGTTTTGGACAAGTTTCCTGACCTCCATAAAATGGGCATAACGATGTTCACATCCCTGGCTTGTTTTAAAGATTAAAGGAGATAATCTATCTGAAAAGCTTAGCATCATGGCTTTTACATAGAAAGTACTAAGTGGTAGGTAGGGATACTGCTTACACACTTAGTGGTGGTAACTAGGAAATGAATAAAACTTTTCTGTCTGTGTTGCCATTCCTCCACCCTTCCACTGCTCCCATTCCCTAGCTTGACAAGGTATTGCCATCTTTCTCTCCTCTACAATATTCTTTTTTTCTGGCAAAGAGTCACTTCCAGTCTCTGTCCTGTTGGCCACTCTCCCTTCTCCATCAGTCTGCAGCCCCTACCACCTCTCTCCATCCAGCTGTCATATTGCCCCTTCTTACCCCACTGAATATCCTCTGTCATATTGCCAATTCTCTTCCCACTGACACGAGGCATGACTAAAACTGTCAGTCATCTCTTTGAGGCTCATTTATATCCACTTTATAAATGTATTAGACAGCCTCTGCTTTGTGAAACAGAATACATTGAATGGAACCTTTTCTTGATGACTCAGGGTCATGTCCATGAACACCAATGATTGTTCTGTCCTATACAGTTATAGGAACCATCGAAGTATATAGGTTGCTTGTCCCTGTGCTAAATGGATTTCTTTTAAAATCTATTGTCAGGAAAAATCCAGTCTCTCCAGACAAAGGTGGGTATGTCCTGTTGTCTGACAATGAAACATATCTACATTGGCCATGTTTTATGCAAATATAGTTTCTCTCTTTTACTTTGTACTTCAGTGGTTTTCTTTTTTGTTTGCTTTTTTTTTTTTTTTTTTTTTTTTTTTTTAATACTACTCTATTTATTTATTTTTGGCTGTGTTTCGGTCTTTGTTGCAGTGTGCGGGCTTCTCATTGTAGTGGCTTCTCTTGTTGCAGACCACGGGCTCTAGGCTCCCGGGCTTCAGCAGTTGCAGCATGCGGGCTCAGTAGCTGTGGCACGCGGGCCCTAGAGCGCAGGCTCAGTAGTTGTGGCGCACGGGCTTACTTGCTCTTTGGCATGTGGGATCTTCCCAGACCAGGGATCGAACCCATGTCCCCTGCATTGGCAGGTGGATTCTTAACCACTGCGCCAGCAGGGAGGCCCCTGCTTGGTTTTTCTGTCTGTTTCTTGTTACTGAAAAGAGTAGGGAAAGAGCTTACAGTTCAGAATTGCTAGCCAGTGTTCTTGTATTCAGAATGTAACTTCTCCTGAATGTGAGGATCTCCAATCTTGCATTCAACTCCAAAATTACAATTCTAACACCTAATTGACTTTTTGTTCAATAGTTGTATTTTATATATGATTTTATTGTCACTTCCTTCAAATCTGTTTTGGAATTAGGTGGGACAAATATTATATGTATATATTATAGAAATTGTATTAGTTTCTTAAGGCTGCCATAAAAACTACAGCAAACTGGATGGTTAAAACCAGAAATTTATTCTCTCAAAGCTATGGAAGCTAGAAATCTGAAATCAGGATGATGACAGAGCCATGAACTCCCTAAAGGCTTTAGAAAGATCCTTCCTTGTCTCTTCCTGGCTTCTGGTGATCGCTAGCAATCCTTAGCGTTCCTTTGCCTGGAGACACATTGCTCCAATTTTTGTATCCATCATCACTTAGTGTTCTCCCTGTGTGTCTCTGTTTTCTCCTCTTAGAAAGGCACTAGTCATTCAATTAGGGCCTATTCCAGTTGAATATGACCGCTTCTCAATTTAACTGCTTATATCTCCCAGGATCCTACTTCCAAATAAAGTCACATTTAAGGTTCTCGGTAGACATGAATTTTAGGGGGACACTCTTCAACCCAGTACAAACACCAAATTTCTTTGATTTTCTGTTTGGTTATATTTTAATCAATACCACCTGCTATTATCTCTTTGTGGTAATTCTTCCAGCTATACTCCCTTATATGTCCTAATTTTGAGCCTTTAGAAAAATATGTTAGGGCAAAACAAATTAAATTAGCTAAGTCAGTTCACCTGTTAACATTTTTAACCTGGTTAACATATTTTTTTAAAGGTGACGATAAGGTAAATAGCCCATGTCTGCATTGCAGTCCTTGCTGGTCAGGATAATGGCAGAAGCTTTCAGATGACAGCTAGAATCTACAAGCTGTGAAGTATTGGTCTTTAATAGGAGGCAGTATCCAATAAGGAAGTGATAAAACCCAAAGGAAAGTAAGAGCAGCCTATAATCCCCATTGAATATATTTGTAGAACAACATGCTCAGAAATATTGTTTAGTCTAAGTATTCACTATTAATCCCTCCTTCTGCATTTCCTATTGCTGTAAGGGAAACTACTGTCTGCTCATTTGCTCTGACCTCAGTGATACTCAGACTCTTCTCTGTCCTTCATTCTCTGCATATAGTCAGTCATCACATCTTGCCTAGTCTATCTAATAAATATTTTATTCCCTGCTTTCATCCTTTTGTCACTCCCTTGGTTCAGGCCCTCGTCACTTCTCATCTGCAATACAGTAAGAGTAGTGAAACTAGTCTCCGTGGTTCTACACCCTATCCGTGTGATTCCTTCCAATACCTCTGAGAAGATGTTCTTCGTAAAATAAAATATTGTTCGTACTGCTTCCTTATCAAAACCCCTCGATACCTTTCCATACACTAAAGGGTAAACTTGATATATCTGAACAGGACATGGAAGAGTAGTAATGATCTGGTTGTTTCCCCCCCTTCCAACCTCATTTCCCAGGGCTCCCCACATGTAATCTGGGCTATAATGCTGTGAAACATCTGGATTATACACACTTACTAGATACAGCTCACTGTCTTTGTGATACCTTCTGTACCCATTTCCCAGGCAGAATCCAATACTGCCTTTTCTCTGCTCACATAGCATCTTAAGTATGTACCACTAATACATTGACTGCATATCATTTTGTGACACTGTGTGTGTGTATTTCCTTTACAAATAGAATAAGCACAATAGTGGAATAAGATGGGCTTTGAGGGCTACATACATGGTAAGTCAAAATAGGTTCCTTTACTTTCCATTCCTGTGTTAAGCAGGAGGGTAGAAAAAGGAGAGAGTGAATATTCCAAGGGAGAGAGCAACTCCTGGGACAGCATCAGAGAAGACATGTCTGTAGGTACCAAGGATACAATAGTGAATACAACAAGCTAGGTTGTTGCCTTCACGGAGGTTTTACTTTGCTTTCATGTAATTATCTGTTATTTCCATTTGCTATCTTCACTATTTCCATTTCCTAGCACAATGCCTATACAAGGTAATCAATAAATGTTTGTTAATTTAATTGAATCAAATATAAAATCCAGATTAGATTTTTACATGGAATTGTGAAATGTGTGTGATACACAGCAAAAAATACTAAACAATCAAGATGGTCATTTTTCTAACCCAGTAGTTTATGAAGTGAATATTCCTTAAGCACTCTTCTGTACTAAAATTTTGTATGCTATCAGACTTAAAATGCTGGCAGAACTGTCCAAGGTAATCAATCAATATATACCAGTAATAGCAGACATCAAAATCTTCAGCATCTGTAACATCTATTGCATGTTCCCACTTTTAAACTAATAGAACTTTGGCAGAGGAGGACAAAATGTGAACAGAATTTACAGCTAGTCTCCTAGGTTATAACCATCTAAGTGTATCGGAAAAAATGTAGAAATTTCCGATGTAACATTTAGCCAGGTAATGACAGAGAGAGATAAAAATGTTAGTCTGCAAGTCTTTACTATTATCTTTGTCAAAATCATCATCACTCCCTGCAACTACATTTGTTGGACAGCCACTCTGTGTGCATTATGTGCTAATGTTACATTTCTTGCCTAAAAATCAAATGCCAGATTCTTACCCAGATAAAGCTTCTAATGTAATAGAGGAGATGTGAAGTACACCCGACTGGTGTTAACAGAAGTACTAGCACACACAACCATAAATGTGTGAGCCTTTGCTGAAGTTGGCAAACATCGAGTGATATCTCAGCTAATTAGTAGTTAGTGCTTTTGTTGACAGCACATGTTCTTAACCTAATGATTTATTTACTTACCGGTGGTCAGTTTTTAAGTTTATGTTATGAATGAAATCGAGGTTACCACATGATCAGCATATGGACTACCTAAATTGGCTTCGTTAATTTCTACTAGTTAGCTGGTGAACAGTTCACAGGAAAGAAATGATGACATGTCAATGTATCTAAACATTTGCATCACAGCAGCCAACAGAACAACTAGAAGAACATGTCTTGTTAAAAATAAACCAGGAAGATCATTTTTATCTGCTAAAGAGGAAAAAGGGTCATTTGTGATATTTAGCCAGCTACAACTTAATGACTTCATTAATAGAAAAATCCCAGTGTTAAGCAAAGAAAGATCCTTTTCTTGGTAATATTGTTAAAAATCAAGGAAAACATTCCCTGGCTAATGAAAGCAAATATGAACAAAGCATTTGGCAAAGTTTTAGGAAGATTATGCTTTGGGGACAAGATGAACTAACCAACAGTTGTTTCTATCACGTGCATGAGACTCTCTTTCTCGAGATCATTTCTCTGGGCAGCATATTACTTCAGGTTGATGTTGCTTTTTCATGATTGGTGCCATCCAGGGACCAGTGTAATCACAAATGCAGCGTAGTGGGTTTGCTCAGAACCACGCTTTTGCTACCTCTGTCGGTTCGTACATGACCATTTTGTGCTTGTGCACAACCTCAACCTTTGTGATTGCTTTAGATGAGGGTCAGAAGCAATAAACTCCTGCCTCTGTTAAATAAATATAGAGCCACCACTGTTTATTTCCAGTTGTCATTAGTAAGAAAACGGAAGAGCAGAAATAAAGGACAGGAAAACGAAAAGTGAGGGTAGCTGATGAAAGCTAGTTCTAGCGGCAAAAATAGTTAACACAAAATCTTTTTTTCATAGAATTTTGTTTGGAAAGTGCACCTGAGGGACCAGAAGGATTAGCAAACCTTGCCAGTCACTGCAGGGTGCAGCTAAAGTAGGCTCATTGACGTTCCAGTTCAAAAATGATAAGGTTTAATAAATCTCTGTGGGTAGATTTATCTCATAATTGCAGATCATATTTAGAGGACTGGACTAATTAGACTTGATTTGTATATGTTTTAGGCTTAATTGAAAGTCATTTTTTTCCTGTGTTACTTCAAAATTATTCTTTGTTAATGTGGAAAGAGGTAACTTTCGTATAAGCTAAATTCTAAAACATACTGTGTTTATCTTCTTTACATTTGAATTGCATGCTGCTCTGCTGTTATGAAATACAGTCACTGTGCTAAAAAAGAGAAAAGATGCTGATTTCTGTGTCTGTGATTTGTGATACTAAAATATGATATTTAGAGATAAATCTTAAAGAGAACACAAGAACAGATTTATGCCAAAGCAGAGTTATATGTTGATAAAGGAAACAAAAGGATAACAATAAAATAATTTCTTCTGTGCACCACCTTTTGTTTAACAAGGCCACTCAGTGGCTGATTAATTGTTTAAAAAAAATACTAAACCTAAAATGCTATATACCTCATTGCAATAAAAATTATAATCCTTTGAAGTATTTAAATTAGCATGGTTACAAATATGACTGTATATGTTGGTTCCATTATTAGGCCATTATTATTTAAATTTTGCATTAGTATTCATCCAGTCTGGAATTTTGTCTTGGATTTCCATAATGTTTCTCTTGGTCCTCATTAGGGTATCTCGGTACATACGCTGCTTATTGCTAACGTGGCTATATTGCAGTATCTTTCGTGTTATGGATGAAATCCGCAGTCATTTAAGTGCATTGCTGCAGTAATCTTTGTGTAATATAGCAAACTTCCTCATGATTCAAGTTGTTTTTGAAATTGTGGAGGGGGTCCAAGGACAGGAAGAGAGCTTTGGTGTTTTCTTTATGTCAGTGTTTTCCTGGAATTATTTTCCAGTTTTCCTTTCCTAGGCTAAACTTATGAATTAACAGCTCATGTATACAGTTACAGGACAAATTTGGAAGCCATTGGGAAGTCTCTCTTACCTCAGAATAATTGTATTTGAGTCTCATTTTCTAATTATAAACTGTGTGAATCTCCATCACTAGATTTTCATTAGGTAAAAGTTAATATCCTTTTAGTTAGTAAAAATAAAGTTGATCAATTAAATACCACTAAAAATCCCAGGAAGTTATTTTGTGGATATTGATAAACTTATTCTAAAGTTTATGTGGAGAGTTGAAAGACCTAGAATAGTCAACACAATATTGAAGGAGTAGAACAAAAGAAGCTGACATCACCCAACTTAAAGACTTACTATAAAGCTACAGTAATGAAGACAATGTGGTCATGGTAAAAGAATACACAAATTGATCCATGGAACAGAATAGAGAGCTTCAGCTAATGATGCTGAAACAACTGGATATCCACATACACAAAAATTAATCTAGACACAGACCATACACACTTCACAAAAACTAACTGAAAATAAATCACAGACCAAAAGGTGAAGTGTAAAACTATAAAACTCTTAGAAAATAACATAGGAGAAAGCATAGATGTCCTTGAGTATGCAGATGACCGTTTAGATACAATACCACAGGCACAATCCATGAAGTAAATAATTGATAAGTTAAACTTCATTAAAATTATTAACTTCTGCTCTGTGAGAAACAATTCCAAGGAAAATAATAAGACAAATAAGAGACTGGGAGAAAATATTTGCAAGACACATTTGATAAGGGATTGTTATCCATAATACATAAAGAACTCTTAAAACTTGACAATAAGAAAACAAAGAACACTATTAAAAAATAAGCCAAAGACTAACAAACACCTCACCAAAGAAGATAAAGAGATGGCAAATAAGTATATGAAAAGATGTCCTGGGCTTCCCTGGTGGCGCAGTGGTTGAGAGTTCTCCTTCCGATGCAGGGGACACGGGTTCGTGCCCCGGTCTGGGAAGATCCCACATGCCGCGGAGTGGCTGGGCCTGTGGGCCATGGCCGCTGAACCTGCGCGTCCGGAGCCTGTGCTCCGCAACAGGAGAGGCCACAACAGTGATTTCGCGTACCCCAAAAAAAAAAAAAAAAAAAAAAGAAAAGATGTCTTATATCATATGTCGTCAGGGAAACGCAAATTAAAACAACAAAGAGATACCACTGCACATCTACCAGAAAGGCCCAAATCCAGAAACCTAACAACACCAAATGCTGGTGAGGATGTGGAGCAACAGGAACTCTCATTCATTGCTAGCAGGAAAGCAAAATATTACAGCAATTTGGAATACAGATGGTCTTTTTCTTACAAAACTAAAAATACTCTTACCATATGATCCCGCAATCAGGCTCCTTGGTATTTACTTAAAGGAGTTCAGTTTCTTTAATTTATGTCTACATAAAAACCTGCACACAGATATTTATAGAAGCTTTATTCATAATTGTCCAAACTTGGAAGCAACCAAGATATCCTTCAATAGGTGAATAGATAAATAAACTGTGACATACCTAGATATTGAAATATTATTCAGCATTAAAAAGAAATAAGCTATTAAGCTAGGAAAAGATATGGTGGAACCTTAAATCCATATTACTAAGTGAAAGAAGCCAAACTGAAAAGGGTTACATATTGAATGATTCCAACTATATGACATTCTGGAAAAGGCAAAACTAAAGTGACAGTAAAAAGATCAGTGGTTGCGAAGGAGTAGGATGGGAAGGAGGTATGAATAGGCAGAACATAGAGAATTGTTAGGGCGGTGAAACTACTCTGTATGATATTACAGTGGTGGACACATGTCACCAAATATTTGTCAAAGCCCATAGAATGCACAGTACCAAGGGTTAACCCAAATGCAAACCATGGGCTTTGAATGCACAGTACCAAGGGTTAACCCAAATGCAAACCATGGGCTTTGGGTGGTAATGTATTTATGTAGGTTCATGGATTGTAACAAATGTACCACTGTGATGAAGGATGTTGCTAATGGGGAAGGTTGTGCATTTGGGGGGGGAGGGAGTATATGGGAATTTTGTGTACTTTCTGCTCAATTTTGCTTTAAACCTAGAACTGCTCTAAAAATAGTCTTTTTAAAATTGAAAAAAAAAAGAAAAGCACGTTTCAATTCAACAAACAACAAAATAATGAAGTTAACCCTTACATCCATTAGGCCAAATCATTAACTTTTTATGTCTCCTCGACTTTCAAATAGAGCAATTTCTCTTGTAGAAATATTAATAACCAATGTTAAAAGGAAACTTCAATTCCCTTTCTTTCCGCCCCCCCCAATTGTCTGTCCCAAGACTTTCCACATGCCAGATTTTGACTACTGCTCAAAGATGCCAGCTGCCTTGATGACAGAAAATATTTAATAATTATATGTCTAAGAAGGGGTGTGTTGGCAGGTGGGAAGGTGGGGTGTGAGATCTATCAGTCTGGAACAGAGACTAAGAAAGAGAAAGGAGAGCAAGTAGAACATCAAAGGGTTCTGAGAAATGTCTTAAGAAGGAAAACAACAGAAAGGACCCAGAATGGTAAGTGAATTTGCAGAGTTTTTTCCATGGTGGGCTCAGATTCAAAGGTGGGGTGAGGAAAAGATGAGCCTTGCCTCACAAGGAAGGGATGAGAGAACAGGCTGAGATGCCCAGAGGACTGCAGGACAGCCTTGAGCATGGATGGGAGGAACCATATATGACCCACATCCAACAATAACTTTGTGTTCATCATTCAGGGCATTTATTGTAATAGGTATAGTAAAGGCTTATTGTCCCAACAATTGATTTGTAAGTCAGATACCTCTCAGTGAGTTGAGATGATTGCTTTTTGTGAGATTTTTGTTAGAAATCTGGCAGCAGCTGAAAGCAGTATTTGTTAAATAGGAAAGAGAGAAAGAGTGCTGGATTAAACGGCAGTGGACGTTAGAGAGGAGAGAAACTGGCAAAGACCCATGGGATGCTTTCTAGCTTTTCCTGATCACGTTCCCCTCTTGCTTTAGAGAGCACAGCTAGTGTGCAGTGAACCGTATGGGTAGAAAGATGACAGCTATTTATTAAATAAATGATTGTGTGTAAATGTTTTCAACAAGTGAAATTAGTTTAAATTACATTAAAGGCTAAGATTTTTTAAACTTTTTATTTTTGAAAATTCAGTCACATAGCTTTTAAATTCAGAACTGCATCAAAGAGGGTGATGCAGTCAAAGATGAAAATAGTCAAAGGAAGCAAAATTGTTTGGTGAACAGCAAATGATGGGACATGCGGAAGGCTAAGATGGCCTATAATGCTTAAGAAATGCCATTCTCAAGGGCTTTGTTGTTGGGTGAGCAAGAAAGTAGATGCAGCTAATGCAATTTGGCACTAATCTTCCAATTGATGATTCATTGGTTTTTTTTTTTTTTTGCTTTTTTTTTTTTTTTTTTTGCTGTGCACGGGCCTCTCACTGTTGTGGCCTCTCCCGTTGTGGAGCACAGGCTCCGGACGCACAAGCCCAGCGGCCATGGCTCACGGGCCCAGCCGCTCCGCGGCATGTGGGATCCTCCCGGACCGGGGCACGAACCCGTGTCCCCTGCATCGGCAGGCGGACTCTCAACCACCGCGCCACCAGGGAAGCCCGATTCATTGGTTTTTAATGTGTATTGTTCATAACTTTGCAACATAAGGGAGAAAGCAGTGTAAGCATAGGGGTAGTATTCTGATCCTAGCATTCAAACTAACGCTGATTTTTTTCATAAATTGAATCTAAAGATAGATTGGCATCTGAAATATTTTCTATATAGATTTTTACGCTCTTTTTAAAATATTGTTGATATTAAGTTTTGAACTGAAAGAAGTAATAGTTACCAGATGTATGTAGCCTGGAATGGATAATGTATGTTTTACAATAAAATGAAGTATTAACTTTGAGAAAATACTTTATCATATTGAAAACTGAACATGTTAGTCTGATGCTTACATAGTTTATAAGGCGTGTGAATTCAGATATGTGGCCTTGTTTGGGGTCCTAAGAATCAGGGTCTAGAACTTATCATAAGTTTCCTATGCTCTTAAGATCCTTATAAGTGTTTGTGTGATAAGGTTTTCTAGTTCATTGTAAGTTAAGTTACACACACACATATATACATACATATATACACATATAATTGTGGGTATATATATGTATCTGTATATATACATGGGGGGACTGAGGGGGTGACAGAAAGTGTGTGAGCACAGGAGCAAAGAGTATATGAGAATCATTTTCAGAAGAAATCAAGCAAAATTGCTAAAGCAGCATATAGTATAGATCTTATGAATGAAGAATTATATCAAAAAAATTAATGGATAATATTGTTAAATGAATATTGCTTTATATTACTTACTTAAAATTCTTCCATCAACCATTTTAGATGATAAAATATAATTGTCAAGATATTTTTCTGTCATTCATTTTTCTCATTCAATCATTCATTTAATGAATAAGCATATAATGTCCTAACTCTGATTTAGTGTTCTGAAAAAAAGATGCAAATACTGCATATAGTAAGGATAGGGTGGGGAGGTCAGACATTTTCCTAAAGAAAGTAGCTCTGATCTCTGAGTCATAAGTGCTGTTAATTTAGCAAAGTTGTGGGTTACTAGTGAAAAGCACATTCTGTTAAGCATCAGTATGCACCAGGCCTTGAGGCAAATGAGAACAGCAGAGAAAGCCAGTACATCTGAACTGTAGAAAGGAGGCTAACCTGCAAGGTGAGGATGGGGAGATAGGGCACAGATCATGCGGTGATATGTAGGCTTTGTTACCAACGTTAGTGTTTGTCTAAGAGAAGTGTAATTCTTTGGAGGGTTTTACAAAGCGGGATGAGTAGTAGCATTAGCATTTTGCAAAGATTGCTTTGGCCCATAGAGATAATAAATTGGAGGAGAAAATTAAAATGTGTAGATTTAGGGTTAACGTTGGTGGAATAAAGTATTTTTATTTATTGAAACATAGAAAGAAAAAAGTGTGTGTGTCTGTGTGCGTGTTTGTGTGCATAAGTATGAAATAGTAAGGATGACAACAAATTTTGAACAATATCTATAATAAAAAATGGTCCACAACAAGGCAGCATGTTGAGAGCTAACACAAACTACAACCTCAGGTTGAATACATACATCTTTTATAGAAAGTGCCGTATCTCTGAAAGGCTTATCCAATATTCCCTTGATTAATAGAAAAAAAGATCAAAGGGTTTGGATGGATCAAAGGCAAAGTAGGGAGAGTCCCTGACACTGCTGCTTCCAGGTCTCAGAGTGGACAGTGGCAAGGGATGGGAAAGTGAGAGGACACCTTTATCATCTAATAACCTGCCCCTCCTGGTGAGAGAGCCTGAAAGAGGGAAGATGTTTGAAAGGTGGGAGGGGAAGGGGCATGGGATTAGGAGATTAAAACCCAGAGAGTATGAATAAAGGAACTTCAAACTGCCACCTCCAAAATCAGAGTGGAAAATTGTACCCAACCAAAAAGAACACAGCAGATTTTGGGAGAGTGGTTCATCAAGGACTTGAAATTATTGATAGCCCCAGGAGAGTCTCCTGACTCTCACTGTATTTCAGACTCTGCTGAATGCTACCAGTCACAATACAGAAAGGAACAAATGCAAGACCTGTGCAGAGATGCTGTAAATAAAACGAAAACAAACACAATAAGCAAACAATAGCAGAAGCATATAAACATTTGACAATAACAACAAACTGCAATTGGAAAGAAAGGAAGATGAAAGTAACATCTAACAAGTTTTAGTTTTAGAATCAGAAGAGGCCTGGAATGTGGTTCTCTACACTTTGTAGCAATTGTGAAAGTGTGTATGTTTGTGCCTGTTTTATGGGAGTTCAAAGAAGAGTTTAAAGAAGAGATTCCAGGCCAACAAAAAAGAATCAAAGGGAGCTGACATACCTGAGGAAGAAATGGAAGGGAAAAACAAAACCATTGTAGAGTTAAAGAAAAGTTTAGAGATAATGAAAAGTAGAATGAATCTGGCTTAAAGCACAGTGATAAATCAGAGAACTGAGAAAAATCACAAAAATAAAAAAATAAATAGTATTAGAAGAAATAGTATTTCCGGAAGACATACAAAGGAAATCAACAGATGTATAATTTGTGTTCTCAGTAAGAAAATACAGCATGTGGAAAATGATAAATGGATGATAAAACTGCCTTTCCTATCATAAAGGTGATTCCTGTCCCACAAAATTTGATTCAGAAAAGGCAGTACCAAAGCATACGTTGTGAGATTTAGAACTTAAAGGTTAATGATAATGATAATAATAAAAAGCACATGTACAGAAAGCTGAAGATTTTTTCCATACTTCATAAGATGCCAAGAGACAACACTGGATAATTTAAGCATATCATGCTCAGCTTAGTTTTCTTTCAAGGCATAATCCTAAAATTCATGAAACTCAGAAAAGATGTCTTCCCTTGCGTTATTCTTGAAAGATATATTACTTGATAACAAAATAAAGCCAAGCAAGGGATGATGGCAATGAAATTAAAGAGATCAGGAAGGAACACAGCATGATAGAATAATAGGTTGAAATTTGACCTGTTCAAATAAATATTTAAGACTCACCAATTCTTGCTTTACTTTCTTTGTACTTCTCTCTTTTATGGTGAGCTTATGCCACTTTTTTCCCTAAAGCATGCATTTTCAAATATTAATGTCGGGAAACCAGTTAAAAGGCAGTTAGTCGTCATAGTTCAGGCACATGAGTGCTCAGGCTAGGAACATAATAATGGGGATGGAGAGATGTGGACAGATACATGAGATGCAGGAGGTAAATTTGATAGGCTCTGTTAATGTATGTGAGGGAGAGGGAGGCGACAAGCAATACTTCTACATCCCTGGCCTACACAACTTGTTGGATGGTTCTCTGTGACAGGAAATACCAGAAAAGACCTCAGTGTGGAGGGTTGGGTGGAGGGTTTCAGATATTATTCGAATCTATGGTAGCGATTATCAAACTTCAGGGTGTGATGGCTCCTTTTGATTGGCAAAAATATTTGAGATTTCTTTCTCCTTCCTGGAATCCACATAACAGTAAATATATTATTAATATTATTATTTACATTTGTAATTACTACTCCAGAGAATACAGACTAATGTCCTCTAGTAGTTTAGAATGCAAGTGGGTAATCTTTTTGTACAAGTCCAGATAGTAAATATTTTAGGCCTTATGGGCCACAAAATCTCTCTTAAAACTACTCAGCTCTGTCACTGTAGCAAGAAAGCAACCATAGACAATACAGAAATGCATGAGTGTGATGATGTTACAATGAAATTTTATTTTTGAGCACTGGATTTTGAATTTTGTATAATTTTTACATCATTAAATAGTATTCTTATTTTTATTTTATTTTTTTTTTACCACTTAAGACATAGAAGCCATTATTAGCTCATGGATTATTTTAAAAACAGGCAGTGAGCTGGGTTTGGCATACAGATCCTAGTTTGCCAAGCCCTGGTCTAGAATGTTTACCTTCTGGATCTCTATTTAAACCTCTTAGCAAAAATTGGATTTACACCATCAGCTGAGGTATTATGTAAATATTACCTGTAAGTTTGATAATCATGGATGAAATCATAACAAAATTTTTACAAGAATAATTGTGCAAGGATGTACAGAAACATAGAACCTTAATTGGAAACATGCATCACAAATCAGCTATGGTTTTAAGCTTGATAAGGTTTTAATTCAGCAAAGGTATCCTCTAGAGGCAGTGAAATTACACTGTTGTCTTGTGAGGATGTTCTCTGTTAGAGTGCTTAGAGATCTTTCTTCTTGGTAACCTTTATCAATTGAAGTGATATGTCTATTCCTGTGCTTTATGATGACATTCCATATTTGAAGATAACTAACTTTTATATCTAACTAACTTTTATATCTTTCTTTATATAGTCCCTGATTCCTGATATCTAGTTTTCCTCTGGTTAATTTCAACTAAAAATTTGTGTGGTGGAATATATACATATATATATATTTTTGGTACACGGGCCTCTCACTGTTGTGGCCTCTCCCGTTGCGGAGCACAGGCTCCGGACGCGCAGGCTCAGCGGCCATGGCTCATGGGCCCAGCTGTTCCACGGCATGTGGGATCTTCCCGGACCGGGACACGAACCCGCGTCCCCTGCATCGGCAGGCAGACTCTCAACCACTGCGCCACCAGGGAAGCCCTGGAGTATATTTTTAAATGAGCAAAAGATCTGAGGAAGATGAAAACTTCCATATCCCACTGTAATCTAAAAATTTCACTGAAACTTTTTTCCCTAGGGAAGCCCTTTACTTCTGTAACTGTTAAGTATAACATCCTTAGTTTTTATGTTTAACATCAGTAAAAATTTGAGGACATACCAGAGAGGTTATAATCAAATGGTATTTTTTATTAGACTTCATCTACTTAATGTGTCTAGATGAAATGATGTGACTCAAAAGAGTAACATACTCATTTGCTAGCTGAAATATCAGTACTCATAATTTAACAAAATATGTTGTTTACATGATAATAAATATTTTACATACAGATAAAATATAATTTTATATTTTTAAATTCTTTTTGAATTTTATAATCCTTTTAACAAATGTTGTGTATGAAACTGTAACTAGAGAAAGCTTCAGAAATAAGAAAATGCTAGTGTTCTTAACAAAGCAATTAGTAGTTGAGAGAATATTTAAGAACAGGACAGAAATAAAATAATCAGGAAATCATTTAGACAGTGGAGGTCCTCTGCAATCATTATACTTTTTGGAGAATAGCCAATTATAATTTTAAAAAATGTAACCCACAGTCTTTAAGTAAAATAAGAGCTTATTAGGTCATACGGACATTTTACAATTTTGGCAATATTAATTTCAATATCTTTAAATATGTCTTCTTCAATTATAATCATATTGAATACTAAATGTACCATTACATTTTGATCTCTGAAGAATTTAATGACAGACCCCAGTATCATCAGCTAACATT
Source organism: Phocoena sinus (assembly GCF_008692025.1). Taxonomy (NCBI): domain Eukaryota; kingdom Metazoa; phylum Chordata; class Mammalia; order Artiodactyla; family Phocoenidae; genus Phocoena; species Phocoena sinus. The sequence continues at coordinate 44,712,282 of NC_045774.1, forward strand.
TAAGTCAAATAAGCTTTAGTTTAAGGTAAAATACGCTGAGCCAGAGTAAACAGGTTCTAACTGAAAACATGTAAAGATGCAGAAAAGACAAGTTGAAACCACTAAGTTTTCTATCATAGTTAACAATTATTTAGCATTTGAAAAGAAACACAGACACACACAAAGTTTTGTCTTTCTTGCACCAAAAGAATCTAGGGGAAATAAAAGTTATTGTTGAAGTGTTTTTCCTATAAAATATCCACCAGACTTACTGTATTGTAGCAAAAAATTCAGTTAACTGATTGAAGCAGTGTGTCCAAGCAATTCCATCTGATTGGCATATTTTTCCCTATACAAGTTGAAATACTCAATTCAGCCACCTGGGAAAAGCACAGCTAATGTATGTTGGAGTCAGAGATTTGTATAGATCTTTTATTATTTTTTGATTTATAAGAAAAATGCTTACTATCAATTCTCACTCCATCATGAAGTGGAGACAAATGTAGAGAAGAAGATAGATGGCTCATGTTCTATAACCAAGAAATGCATTTTAAATTCTCATAGACTTCATAAATTTGTGGAATTCCATGATTATATTGAATCCAGTGCTTTAATTCTCCACTGTAATATTTGAATCACTTTATATTACATTGAATTGCTAATTTAGACTCTCAAATGATAAGACATGAATTTCACATGTCCTGAATTTAGGTAGTGGTTATCACCCCTAGATGGTAAATGTAGGTGAGATGATGTTCATAATACATCTCTTTGGGCTCTGATGACTGGTATCCCAAGCATCTACTCACCACTATTTTTATTTAAAATATCATATAATATATGCAAAATAAAACATTTTATTATATACAGAAAAATAATTACACAATAATAAGTTCCTCTCCATATGTTTCCCTTTCTTACATTGCACTCTATTTCTTATTGATAAGATTATGTGAGTAATTCATTCAGATCTTAAAACATTATTATTATGAACACAAATACTATTTGCTTTAGTGTCTGTTGTCCCAAAATTGCTCATATTCTGTTTGGCTGTTTTCATTTTAGGTTGTGCTTAATGGTGCCATTATCTAAAGGTTAGAATTTGGTAATTAATTTAAACAAATTTTCTTGTATGTGGTCATTCTTCCTATAGGTATTGATAAGGTATTAATACTGGAATTGAGTCATAACCTTGCATATAAAATAAAATGAAGATATTTCCAGTTCTTAATTTCCTCACCTACAACTAGTCCTACTCTGGTTCAAACCTTTGATCCTGTCGTTTTAGAAACAGCCACTCTTCTGAAAACACAATTTTAAGTATCAGTTCTATGACCAATGTCTTCTAAACAACTACTCACCTACTCTGGCTCTTAGAATACTACTGCAGTTACTCAACTTGCAGGCATCTTCAGACTTTTTCACCATCTATAAGCCTCCTTAGTGCAAGATCAACTTTATCACTTGCTTAGACAATCCAATGGCCTCCAAACTGTTTATCTTCCTCTCATCATTCCTTTTTATTATTTATTGTATATACTGGATGGAAAATGCTCTTGAATGTAAATAAAGTACATTATATCATTTCCATATCTTAAAACATGTAATATCTTTCTAACTTACTTATAATAAAATTCAAACTCCTTTCACTGTTTATAAAGAGATGCATGATTTAGTCATCACCTGTGTCTCCAGCCTCACTTTGTGCTATTCTAATTCCTAGCTCAAATTACTCCAGCCACAGTGATCTTCTAAGTATTTTTTGAATGATCCAAACTCATTATGTACCATCTTTTGTCCCAGCTGGGATTGCCCTTCCTCTCAATTTCGCATGATTTTCTCTTCCTTTTTGTTCAGATCTCAGGTTAAAAGTCATGCAATATAAAGTAGCTATTCAGTCTCTTGCTATCTCTTTGACTTACTTTCTTTTTTTTAGCTTTACTGAGGTACAATTTCCAAATAAAATTATAATATATTTAAAGTGTACAATGTGATGATTTGGCATATGTATACATTGTGAAAGGATTTCTACCCTTGAGTTAATTAACACACCAATCATCTCACATGTTTACCTTTTTTCTTTCTTTTGGTGAGAACACTTAAGTTCTAATGTCTTAGAAATTTTCAATTTTACAATACAGTATTATCAACTAGAGTAACCATGTTATACAGTAGATCCTCAGATTTTATCCATCTTATAACTGAAGGTGTTACTTTTCTTACCAGCCTTTTCCCATTTCCCTCACCTCCTAGTCTCTGGCAATAACTGTTCTACTCCGTGTCTTCTATGAGTTTGACTTTTTAGATTCTACATATAAGTAATAGTAAATAGTATTTGTCTTTCTCTGCCTGGCTTATTTCACTTAGCATAGTGCTTTCCATGTTCATTCATTTTGTCATAAATGACAGGATTTTCTTGGTTTTTAAGGTTAACTAATATCCCAGTGTGTGTGTGTGTCTCTCTGTGTGTGTGTATCACATTTTCTTTGTCCATTCATTTGTTGATAGACACAGGTTGTTTACATACCTTGGCTATTGGTTATTGTGAATAATGCTGTAAAGAAAATGGGAGTACAGATATCTCTTCAAGATAGTGATTTCATTTTCTTTGGATATACACTTAGAAGTGGAATTGTGAATTATATGGTAGTTCTGTTTTTAGTTTCTTGAAAAATCTTTATATTGTTTTCCATAGTAACTGTACCAGTTTACATTCCCACCAACAGTGCACAAAGGTTTACTTTTCTCCACATCCTTGCAACATACGTTATCTCTTGTCTTTTTGGTGACCACCATTCTAATGTGTGAGGTGGTATCTCACTGTAGTTTTGATTTACATTTTCCTGATGATTAGTGATATTGAGCACCTTTTCCCGTACCTGTTGGCATGTGTATGTCTTTATTGGAAAATCAGTTCAGGTCCTTTGCCTATTTTATTAATTAGGTTATTTGGGTTTTTTTTGCTATTGAGTTGCTATTGAGTTCCTTGTATGTTTTAGATATTAACTCCTTATGCGATATGTGGTTTGCAAATATTTTCTCCCATTACACTGTTTTTTCACTTTGTTGATGGTTTCTTTTGCTGTGCAGAAACTTTTTAGTTTGATAATGTCCCACTTGTTTATTTTTGCTTTTGTTGCCTTTGCTTTTGGGGTCAAATCCAAAAAATCAGCTTCCGTGACAGAAGTAGCCACCCCGCTAGTGCATGCTAAATTAGAAGACTGGCTCTCAGGCAGCTTTTAAAGTATGCAGATAAACCCATTTCAGGGAAAAAGTGGGAGATGGGTATTTTTATCTCCTTCCTCTGGGCTGAGCCCTAGGGGCATAGTTGCAGTGAGTGCTAGTGAATTTGTTAAGATGTGCTTCTTTGTTTGCTGAAGTCTTGTGGGTCTTGTGGACACAAGTCGTTAGCTTTCAGAGCTGTTGGGGGGGGGGGGGCATTCCTCCAGTGGGAGTCTTAAAAGTTAGGGCACTAGATGTAAGGTCCAAGCCCTTTGCTCCTCGGAGAGAAGCTGGGAGTCAGGTGTTCCTTTCTGATTGTATGGTGCTATGCCATGGGTGGAGATTTTGACAAGAGTGTCTCAGCCTCTCCTTTGTGTTTCGATGTGGGTATTTTCTCATTTATCTGATGCGTAGGAGTCACTCAGCTAGTTTCTGGATCTCTTTCTGAGAGACTTGCTCCATGGGTAGCTGTACATTTGGTGTGTTCCTGAGAAGAAGGAAACTCAGGAGGCTCCTATGTTGCATCTGACTCTGACTCTCACTGATTATTTTTATATCGAACCCCGTAGGATATAAAAGTCATGAGAATGGAGACCTTGCCTATCTTATTCACTGCTGAATTTGGAGTAATACTAACACACAATAAACACTTAATAACTACTTCTTGACTGATTAGGTTAACTAAATTCAAAGGCAAGAAAATGTTAGTCATCCAGCTTCCTAGTTCAAATACATATTTTGTCAGTTCAAAAAAACTCGCAATGTTACAGAAATATGTTGCTGCCTCCCTCTAATATGAATGCAAAGTACTGGGTCACAATACTTTTAATCTTTAGATATGGTGCTTTCCTGTAAGGCAAACATTATCGACCTTGTTTTCTTAGATTTTGACTTTTCCAAATGTTTATAAATAACTCTATATAATAGTCCAATACAACTGTCATCTCTTAGAAGCTTAAATTTTTAACTTAACTTTCTTTAAGTGGTATCTTTTAAAGGGGATTCCATGTGCATTTACATCAATTATTAATATTAAAGAAGTCCATTTTAAACTTCTTAAGAAAATTCATGTGGTAATATACTTGTGTTTTACTCAGCTCAGGCTGCTGTTGACTGAAGAAAAATGAACAACCTAAAAGTTGTGAGTTAAGTTTTATTTGGGGACCTTACTGAGGGGTATAGCCTGGAAGACAGCTTCTCAGCTCAGAGGAACTGCTCCAAAGAGGTTAGGGAAAAGCCAGGATATATAGGAGTTTTTGCAGGAAAAAAACAAACATGGAGTCGAACATCAAAAGATTACTGCAAATCACAAAAAGCAGACATCTTAAGTTAATAATTTTAGCGCTTTTCTATGTTTGGGAAGATGCAAAAGTCTGGGCTCATTGAAATTATTCCTTAGATATTCATCTTAACTGTCTAGGGCCAGCATCCTCTTGTTGTTTTTTATTTTCCATCCTGAATTCCCCTCTGGGTGCACCATGGGTGGGGGTGTGTGGCTGCAGTGGCTATGGCTTGATGGTGATGGAGGGTAACATTCGTAGTCTACTGGAGTAACAGGCAACATTTTTTGTCCACACTGCCATAACAACAACATCAACAACAACAAAAGACACAGACTGGGTGGCTTAAACAACAGAAATTGGTTTCTCACAGTTCTGAAGTCTAGAAAATCCAAGATCAAGGTGCCAGCAGATTTGGTGGCTGGTAAGGGCTCTCTCCTTGGGTTGCAGTCAGCTTCTTTCTCACTGTATATTCCTATGGCCTTTCCTTAGTGTGTATACATGGACAACTCTCTCTCTCCCTCTTTCTAAGGTCACTAATCCTATCAGATTAGGATCCGACTCTCATGACCTCATTTAATCTTAAATACCTCCTAAAAACCCTGTTTCCAAATACAGTCTCATTGAGGAGTAGGGCTTTAACATGAATTCGGGGGCAGGGACACAATTCAGTTCATAACATATAGATAATTGAATAAAAATAGACATTGAGGTCTTAAAAAGTAACAGCCCTAGAGTTTCTGGTTTTGCTCTGTGAGTGTGTGTGAAAGCACAAACAGAAAATATTTACCGTTTATCAATCATAGTGTCAAGAGGAAAGGTCTGTAATTTATGAATATCTGTGGCTATACGTACATGAATCTAATCCATGCAATTGACAAAGTAAAAAAATTCAGTCAAGCGTCATTCAGGGATCTGAATATATAGTTGGTTGACTCTACTGTTTATTGTTCGGTGGTGTGTATAGAGGCAGAACACATTTGCATGAAAGGGTCATATTCCTTATTGAGAGCTAAGAGCTTTTCTTCATGCAGATAATATACTCACAATTTACAAAATTATGATTTTTCTTTTATAAAAGACATTTTCTAGATCACTGACTCAGAGTTTCATCTATGTGTGTGTTAGAGACTTATGACACTGATAAATTTTCAATAAAAATAGAGAAAATATATTGTGAATATGCTGAAGTGCACATTCACTGAAAAGTCACCCATACCCTTCTATACTTGTTTACAGGTACACAACATCAGCATATTAATTCATAGAAGTCACTCAGTAATTCATTCAAAAGATATTTTTAAATGTTTTCTATGTAATAAGCCATGGGTGAAGTTGGGAAGCATTTCTTCATGTATATTGCACATGTTATTTGGTCAAAATGTATATTGTATAGAAAATTAACGATTATCCTGGGGACTTTTTTTTGAGACAGAGAAGGTTAGAGAGTTGAATGATTACTGTGTTAATATGCCAGCATGTACATAAAGGACTGCATAAGTAAATGAATTATTTTATGTTCTCTTGTACAGGGAAAATAACACAATATCTGAGTAGATAGGAACTAATAAACTGCAAGAGACAAGATTTGTTTCATTGACAAATTAATACTCTGTGTCATTAGCACAGGAATCATCAGAGAAATATTTTAATGAGGAAAGCTAGGCAAGTCTCGAATCTGGATAGGCAAGGCATATCAGCCCAGTTCCTCTGTGTAAGAAATAATAAAAAAAAATCTCAGTGATATACAATAATAAGCATTTATTTCTTGTTCATGTATCTGCTACTCATTTGGGTAGATTTGCTTCAGCTGTGTATATAAGGTTTAGCCAGGGCAGCTGTTTCAGACTGTGGATCCAGCTTAGCTTGGTTACAAAGCGGGTTCAGTTTTCTTCCATGTGTCTGCACTTGGGAACCCAGATAAAGGAACAACAGATGTCCAGAGGAAGCTCTTCTCATAATGATCTCTAGAGTACATTCACTGATGCACATGATAAACCTCACTTGCATCACATCCATTAGTATCTTACTGGCCAAAGCAATGGTGTATATCTAAGCCATTTCAGTTAGGCAAATAAATACAGCCCTGTATTCATGGTGGGGCGAGGGGCAGGAATGAATATATGCTGAAAAGTAATCTAATTTTCACAGTGTGCCCTCTTATTCATAGGTATTCACTTCCTTTCTTCATGCAGAGTTACTCACTATCTCCTTAAAAAGAATATGCCAAAATCTCATTGAAAAGGTTCATTCAATCATGGCATCAAGCTCGAAGTCTAGGATCTTGTGATTTACACTGGGCCAAGATTTTGCTCCCTCTGAAACCAGATTTTGCTCCTCTGAAACAATGAACTCAAAACAAGTTATGTATTCCCTATATACCCAACATAAAATAATGGAACTGATTGTAACTTCATTAACAATCCCATCCAAAAAGGTGAGCATATAGCATTCACTGATACATAAAAATTCTAAAATTTGGCCAAGTAAATGCTACCAGGTTGTTCTCCTGTTAGGGAAGTTTCCTTGATCAGTCACCAATTAACTTCCTCAAAGTGGCTTTCCAGTCCATGGTTTTCCACAGTTCTTGGATTCACTTTCTGGGGACTGCTTCAGTTTTATCATTTCCCTTGGTCATTTCTAAAGAAAGTATTGGGAAATACGTCACTCATTGGTGAATGCACAGCTTTTCAGCCTCTTTCTGCATCTAGAAATTTGGGAGCCAGTCTTCTTTTTATACTTTATATAATCTCAGTTTCTTTTAATCTGGCTGCTTGTACTTTTTCCATCATAGCTCTTTCAAAAACACTGTATGTGTTTTACTCATTAGTTTCCAGCAAATTTATTTGCTCAAAGCTATACCCACAATTACTTTCCAGACTTGTCTTTCTTTTTAGATTTACTTACCAGTAATTTGGTGTATTTAATTTTGCTGCTATCAAACTTTCTAAAAGCACATTGGGCCAGCTGAAAGAATCTTCTACAATCACCTTAATTCTTTTAGAGGTCTAAAGTTTTGCAGATACACTGTTAATTTCATCATTGCCTTAGCACCAGTTCCATTTTTCAGTTCTGTAAATTCTGGGCTGTTTTTATTTCCTCTGAACTCTGCTTGCCAACAGGTCAGCTCCTTTCTGAGCTCATCTTTTTCTTGGGTCTTAACTAATTGTATTAGTCAGGGCTCTCCTAAGTAACGTAACTGATAGGATGGATAGATACATACATACATACATACATACATAGAAGAGGAGATTTGTTATAGGAATTGGGTCATACAGTTATGGAGACAGAAATCCCACTACCTGCCGTCTGCAAGCTGGGCAAAGAGGAAAGCTGGTGGTATAATTCAGTCTGTGTTGAAAGACTGGAGACCCAGGAAAGTCGATGGTGTAAATCCTCAGTTCTGCAGTTCTGAGAACCAGGAGCTCTGATGTCCAAAGGCAGGAGAAAATGGATGTACTATCACAAGAAGAGAGTGAGAATTCTCCCTTTCTCCACCTTTTATTTTCTGTTTGGGCTTCCAACTGATTGCATGATACTACCCACACTGGTGAAGTGGATGTCTTTACCTAGTCAACTGAATCAAATGCTAATCTCTTGCAGAAGCACCCTTACAGACACACCCAGAAGTAAATTACCAGCTATCTGGGCATCCGTCAAGCTGACACATAAAATTAACCCTCACACTAAGGTACGTGATATACACTTTCAAAATATTGCCTCAAAACTGCCTGGTTCAACACTGCCAATTCAGCGCATACATTTTCTTTTTACTTCATTACTGCTAGCGTTACCAAATGTTTTGCCACTACATTACACAGAGCATTCTTCTCAACTGCATTTAACAATTTCTTTACCAGCCTGCCAATTCCCAAAATCACTGCCACTAATTTTCGTTTTTAATTTTTGCAGAACCATGCTCCTAGGACCAATTATGTGTTAATCAGTTATTGTTGCATAACAAACCACCACAAAATCTTTGTGGCACCTAAAAATAAGCACTTACTTCTTAGTCATAGATCTGTGATTCACCTAGAATATCTCTACTTCAGACTGGGGTGAGGTTACTTTGGTTTGAGAGCCTGTGTTTGAGCCCATGTCTGTTCAAGTAAATTCATTCTGTAGGTAGAACTGAAAGAGGCAGAAGCAATCTGAGGGAAGCTCTTCTCATGGCAAAATACCAGAGCCCAAGAATGTTTGCCTAAAGGCGTATCATATTTTGAGTCTTGTCATGTACACTATCATCCCATTGAACAAAGAAAATCACGTAGCCAAACCCAGTATCAGTGGGGCAAGGAGGATTTTCTTCCCATGGAGACCAAGGTTTGCAGGAAATGAGTGAATGCTTGCTAAACAAGGATAGAATCTACCAAAACAAGGGAAAGCATTAGAAGAATACAGTGATTGCATGTCCTGCTGTGATGGTGATAAGCATGGGCTTCTGGGTCTCTCTGTGTAACTTAATCTTGAGACCCTGCAGATATCTGGGGGAAATTGATGGATTTTTTCAACCTAAAAATAGACTGTGAGACCTTCTAAGAATAATAGAAGGTGGTTGGATTCTGGTGTTTGGGAGGAGAGAAGGTAATAATTGGCAGCTCAGAGTAAAAGGGAGCTGAATACTAGGAAAGGAAGACTGAGTAGGAAAAGGTGTTAGGTGTGTTTTCCTTCTCTTCCCTACTTGCCCATTTCTTTACGTGAAAGGGGAAAGCACAGCATTAATCATAGCAGTAGTCCGTGGGCTAATATCAAGATGACATAAGGGCAGAAGTACCTATACAACTTATGCTGGGAAGCCACCAAGGAAGACTATGCAGTGGTCAAAGCCATTAAATAAAGGTACCTGTCTATGTGTCTGCTCACACAGTCACCCTGCAGGGAGATTGTTTGGGACCTACATGATTTTCCTTAAAGGAGGAGCCCTGCTGAATGGAACGTGGACTAGAGTAAGAGAGTAAGGGTAGGGAAATCAATGCTCCTATGAAATGAATAGCTGATTCTGGCAAGATTTCCAAGAGAAATATGACTATGGCTAAAATGCAATCATATCAGAATTGATTTGCTGTGCCTGGCCTCATTGTATACCAATCTACCATAAACTGAATGGGAATTACTTTAAAGAGGAGGTGGGTCCGCTATAAAGCAAACTGTCAAAGCTGACAAATATACATCTTTCCCCTGCTGACTTCCTCTGCTTCCTTCTGTCCTGAAGGCAGCAGCCTTTCGTATTTATTTAATGGTGACCCTGAAACATTCTTCTCTAGGAGCAGCCTCATTGCTGTCCTGTTGGTAAGAAAGTGGTTTGTTTTTTAAAGTAGATCTCAATTATCTTACAATCTCATGCAATGTGCTTCTTAACCCAGGAATAATAGGAATTGATATGAAAGCCCCAGTTAAATAATAAAACGGTAGAAAGAAAAGCAGCATTTTTCTATTCATATGTAAATGAAGGATAGGAGATGAAAACTCTCCTTTTTGTTGTGATTCTTTTTCTTTACAATTTGTACTATATATTTTATCAAAATTAATTTCTTATCCCTATTAAACTTTATAGTTAAAAATTTAGATACAAGTAGTATCTTATTTATACTAACTCAAGATTCTCTTTTTATCAACAAAAATAATGTATAAATCATCTGAATCATGTACAAATATTGTTGCTTCTTTCTTTCATAAACATTTGAAACTCTTTAGAGTCAACTAAAGTAGAAATCAAAAGAAGAAAGCAAACCCCCATGCTTTAATAAAATGAACCGGTAACAGAATAGAGAGATATTTGGTGCAAGGAGGAGAGCTGTCTTTAGAAAAGTAACAAGGTGAGCTTTCAGAGACCCTGTTTATGTTCACCTATAGAACCCATCGATGTATGCAGTAATTCGCAAGCAGAGACTTGTAAATTTCATTCTCTTTTCTACTCTCCTCTATTTATTGAAATTCCTAGTCTACCTGAAAATTTTTAATAAGTGGCGTAATGCATTCAGCCAGGATTTACAATGTCATGCATTGAGTTGGTAGAGCCAAAAGAAAGTGCTTTTCTGAGTTATGATTTTGCTCTCTCCCAATCTACTTTCTTTCCTGCACCTGTACTGATCGGCTAACATCATCGAGCATAAATGGCTGGTCACCCCACATGTATAATTCATGTAATCAAAACTTTGCAACTGTGCACAATTTCTAAACCTATGTCCTGTGTGCCCAAATGGGCTTTCTCTAAGTTGTCAGGACTTTCTGCAATGCAGCATGGCTGGCTCTGCTATCATAAACTGAAGCAATAATGAAATTGTCCGAATGGTTCTAGAGAGGGCAGTTTAATTAGGCACTGCTACTACCTGGGATTGGCTGACAGGTGGCCCCAAACATTGAGAGGCTTAAAAAAACAAACAGCTTTCCTCATATCAAACCGAATGCTCCTATGGTTTACTGGGAAATGTACATGAAGATATTTTTCTTTTTTTTACTTCACAATACTGTGTTAGTTTCTGTTGCACAACAAAGCGAATCAGCCATATGCGCTCACATGTCCTCATATCCCCCTCCCTCTTGAGCCTCCCTCCCATCCTCCCTATCCCACCCTTCTAGGTCATCTGCAAAGCACAGAGATGATCTCCCTGTGCTATGCGGCTGCTTATGGAGGTTCCTTTAAAAACTAAAAATAGAACTACCATACGACCCAGCAGTCCCACTACTGGGCATATACCCTGAGAAAACCATAATTCAAAAAGAGACATGACCGCAATGTTCATTGCAGCACTATTTACAATAGCCAGGACATGGAACCAACATGAAGAGATTTTTTTTTTTTTTTTTTGTGTTACGCGGGCCTCTCACTGCCGTGGCCTCTCCCGTTGCGGAGCACAGGCTCCCGACGCGCAGGCCCAGCGGCCATGGCTCACGGGCCCAGCCGCTCCGTGGCATGTGGGATCTTCCCAGACCGGGGCACGAACCCACGTCCTCTGCATCGGCAGGCGGACTCCCAACCACTGCGCCACCAGGGAAGCCCACATGAAGAGATTTTAATCAGCGACTTTTCATTCCCGAGGAACAAAAGTAATGCTTTAGAAAAATGTAGGTATTGTTACTTAACAGTGTTTGTAAATCCAGCATTAAATTTAATAATTATGTAATTAGATCTGAATTACAAAAATGAATGCTTCTGAAGCATTGGGACTTGCAGAGTATGTTATCTCACATACGCACATGCCTCTGAGTAGATTAATGAAATTAGCCAATGGTAATAGGGAAACATTTCTCATTGTCCTTTCTTAGATGAATGATTTCATGATTTGGTGTTGTGTCCATAACCATGAGCTAGTGATAGAAGAGAAAATATGGAAACATTATGAAATGTCACATGTTTCCCATGTGCCAAATGTGAATCACTGGCAATTTTGAAAATTTTCACCGTGGGGAATACTATGCGTACTACTTAGGCAGCTCTTTATTCCCCCAAAATATAACATTTTCATCCTTTTTGGTTATTTTTCCTAACTGAAAGATTATACCTAGCTATTTTGCCTTCAGCATTGGAACTGGGTGCTTTATCTAGCTCATTCAAAGTAAAACTATAGTCCAGGTAGGTCACCATGCTCTTTGGTATTAAAACAATCTTAAAATTAAGGAAAACCCAGAAAATGTACTATGAGCTAAGATGATACACTGAGAAGCAGAGGAATACTCATTTATTTAACCAACAAGCATACCCTGAATATCTACTTCATGTAAGACACTATGCTATATACCAAAAGGTATACAAATGCCATTACAATGCAGATACTGTCCTCAAATAGCTTACAATGTATTAAAGGACAGAAGAGAGTTATGCAGAACTGTGACACAAATTAAGGTATGATAAGGCCCCATAAGATGTAAAATAAAACTTTCTAATATGGTTGAGAGCAAGATAAGTTATATCAGTTTTGGCATCAAGACTCCAGATTGTTTCTTCTCGTTCTATATTCACTCTACTGACTTCACTTTTGAGACACTAGCTCTTCCCTTCGTTCCAGGATGATTATATTAGTTCCATGTTTAACACCACAAAATATTAATATCCAGGGTCAAAAGGAGTGAGGTTATAATGAGTGAGGAAAGTGATTCTTAAATCCACACACTTTTCTTTGGCCAGAATTGGGTCATGTGCCCATTGCTTCTAGAAGAGGCAGAATAGAACTATATGAACTTAGATTAACTAAGTTCTCCTGCCTGATTTGGGCATGGGATCACCTTTCTTTGAAGTAGGGCTGGACTTCTTTATGAAATCAGATTTCTGTTCTCAAGGAAGAATAAGGAAAAAGTTGCTAGGTGGACAACCAGCTGTGTCTGCTGCAGTCAATTGAGTAGAGTAAGAGAGGAGGGCCAGGACGTACAAAATTACATGAAATTTTGTAATTAATTTTGTTATTGGGAGCAGCAGGGATGACAGAAGTCCAAGTTAAAGCCTTTCTGGAAGTATCCTGTATAGAGTAATTCTATCAAAACATCTGGTAGGAAAATGTAGGAGAGTAATGATATATTCAGGAAGATAGTTTAGGTAATGAGAAGGATTTTTCTAATAAATAAAAGGAACATGGGCATTTTTATTCAGAAATACTGTCAAGGAAGAGACCGGATATTACAAAATGGAAGTAAAATCTGGAAGGAGGCTAGAGTAGTATTTTCCAATATTTGTACATAGTATTTTCCAGTAATGTACATATAAATCACCTGTTGATCAGAAGGATCATGGTGAAACCTTTTCAGCACTGTGTATCTCAATATAAAGAGCATGATGTTTTGTTTTGAGACTAGCCTTTGTTGAGGGAGAAAAAGGGCAGAGAGCATGTAAAAAATAGGTGACTGTTAAGGGAAGGAGTGAGGAGAAAACAACTGCAAAGAAAGGACTTCAGTTGTTCACAATGGCTAGAAAGAATTTGTTTTAGAAAAGGTAGAAGAGTGTCATGGGTGACTTAAAAAACCTTAGGTTTACTCTCACCATACTTCATACATAGGAGCCTAGCTGAAAAATAATCAAAATTCTATTTTGAACTTTTCCAGTTTTACCAGAAAAAAGGGGGGGTTAAATAATTTAATTTATCGCTTATACTCTAAGATTCTACAAAAGTGACACATTGTAAGTCTTGGGTTACAGCCAAGGTTAGCTATTTTAATTTGCCGTATATTAAAGAATCAACCAACTAAAGATACAAATTGGAAAATTACGAAGTCCTTTTTATAAAGTATTGTAAATTATAGTGAAAAATCTAGTAATCATGAGCTTAGATAAATAAGGGGTATTTTGTTCCTTATTTATTTAAAAATTATAGCTTTGAACAAGTTCACACTTCATCCGAGCCACAAATAAATTGTGTGAGAGTTTGCATACGTGTGTGTACAAAATATATGAGATTAAGTGTTTAGAAGCTATAGTTCATGAAATATGAGATTGTTTTGAAGCCATAGTTCATGAAGTATGGTGTTTAAAAGACAGGACAGAAAGGGATATGAGACCTATTTTTTAAAATAGGGGCTTTAGTGTAGAAGTAAGAGTAGATTCAGAAGTTCCTAGAGAAGAGGTCAATGGATAGAATTTATAAGAAGGCAAGTTTTAGGGGCTTCCCTGGTGACACAGTGGTTGAGAGTCTGCCTGCCGATGCAGGGGACACAGGTTTGTGCCCCGGTCCGGGAAGATCCCACATGCTGCGGAGCGGCTAGGCCCGTGAGCCATGGCCGCTGAGCCTGCGCGTCCAGAGCCTGTGCTCCGCAACGGGAGAGGCCACAGCGGTGAGAGGCCCGCGTACCGCAAAAAAAAAAAAAAAAAAAAAGGCAAGTTTTGACTTAATAAAAAGGAAAAGATTTTAACAGTTTAAAAAAGCTCAAGAAGGGCTTCCCTGGTGGCACAGTGGTTGAGAGTTCACTTGCCGATGCAGGGGACACGGGTTCGTGTCCCGGTGCGGGAAGATCCCACATGCCGCAGAGTGTCTGGGCCTGTGAGCCATGGCTGCTGAACCTGCGCGTCCGGAGCCTGTGCTCCGCAACGGGAGAGGCCACAACAGTGAGAGGCCCGCATACCGCAAAAAAAGAACCAAAAAAAAAAAGCTCAACGGAAGCAAGGTTTGCTCCCTTGAAGAATGATTCACCATCTGCCCAGGACATTATGGAGGAGATACATTTATTGATGACAAGGACAAAATGGATATTCCTTTCAATTTACTAATATTAAGCTATATGTATGGATGTGGTCTTCAAATTCCTCTTATAAAATTTTACTCCTCATCAGGGTTAAACACATTTAATTCACCAAATAGAAAACACAAATCTGATTACATTAGTATGGGTAACAAGAGAATTTTGACAATGTCATTAAAATATTCCTATGCCAATTAGTCTTCGGAAATATACTTTCTGGGCCTGAATCTTAGGTACTTGGGATTTGTTCAAGCAATCAGAAGTTCATTTTACTACAGTTCTTGTGCCTATTGATTCCTGTTGATTGATTGGAAAGCCATGTTTACCTCAAATGAGTTACTGGGAGTATTTTTATCTTATTTGCCCAAAGAACTAGGTTCAGACTACATAAAGTAACCTAAGGCTTAGCTTTATATATTCTACTAATCACCAGGTATTTATAAATACTTGTCAGATGAAGCTGATACCTCAGGAAAATGAATGTTAGCTTACAAAGTTGATGATCTTATTTCATGCCCTAAATAGCTTTACATTTATTCCTGTTAGTTTATTGCATTTACAAGGAATCAGGATTTTAAAAATTATTTTAGTTCTAATATTTTCCTTTTTAAACAATGCGTTTGAAAAGAGTAATTCATTATCCTCTGACAAAGATAAACATGAGAACAAGTTCCATACCATATATTCATAGTGGTTTACACATACAATGATTACAAATTCTGTAACAGTGGAAGGAGAGATGTGACAGAGTATTTATCTTCTCATGAAAGAGGATCAAACATTTGTTACCACGATCAGTTTTTAGACCCAAATGAAAGTAAAATATATGTTAGACAGCATACTTTTTTTTTTACATCTTTATTGGAGTATAATTGCTTTACAATGGTGTGTTAGTTTCTGCTTTATAACAAAGTGAATCAGTTATACATATACATATGTTCCCATATCTCTTCCCTCATTGTGTCTCCCTCCCTCCCACCCTCCCTATCCCACACCTCTAGGTGGTCACAAAGCACCGAGCTGATCTCCCTGTGCTATGCAGCTGCTGCCCACTAGCTATCTATGAATGGATAAAGAAGATGTGGCACATATATACAATGGAATATTACTCAGCCATAAAAAGAAATGAAATTGAGTTATTTGTAGTGAGGTGGATGGACCTAGAGTCTGTCATACAGAGTGAAGTAAGTCAGAAAGAGAAAGACAAATACCGTATGCTAACACATATATATGGAATCTAAGAAAAAAAATGTCATAGACATCATACATTTTTTCACTTAAATTTAATGATTATTTTTTATCTTGTGAAAATTCTTTTCATTGTAGCATACAATTTTTTTTTCTTTTTCTTTTTCTGGAGCACAGTTTGGGCACACTTGTGCCAGAAACTAGGGTACCAGGGTCAATAAGATACTTTCTGTCCTCTGTTGACTCAAGGTCTTATTGGGGTGAAAGTCACAGAAATAGATTTTTAAGTCAAAATCTGTTAAGGAAAATGATGGAAGGTATCCAAGGGCTATTAGGAAGATCTAGAGTAGGTCATGGCTAAACTGAGTTTTGAATAGTGTACAAAAACCATGATTATGATTTAAAGGCTGTGAAGTTATAATTTTATCACAACAATGGTATTGGTGCAAATTTCTTCACTTAAAATTATTACATTTATGAAATTGTGTGCATAAAATAGTGTATTATGGGGAAAGTAACCCCAAACTTTCTCACAAAAAAAAAAAAAAAATCTGTATAGCAAACGGATGTAGTAGCAAATGGAGTTTAAAATCCCTTTGAATTCAAACAAATATAGCTTAATTAAATAAATTTTAGTTTTTTCTATTATTTGCAATAAAGGAGTGTGATACCTCCATCTTTGTTCTTTTTTCTTAGGATTGCTATGGCTATTTGGGGTCTTTTGTGAAAGGACATCTTGACAATATTAATCTCCTAATCCATGAGCATGGAATATCTTTCCATTTATTTGTATTTTATTTAATTTCTTTCAACAATGTCTTATAGTTTTCAGTGTACAGGTCTTTCACCTCCTTGTTTAAATTTATTACTAGGTATTTTATTCTTTTTGTCTCAATTGTAAATGGTATTGATTCTTTATTTCTCCTTCTGTTAGCTCATTGTTAGCATATAGAAATGCAACAAATTTTTGTATATTGATTTTGTGTCCAACCACTTTAATGTTTTCATTTATTATTTCTAATAGTGTTTTGGTGGAGTCTTTAGGGTTTTCTATATATAATATCACATCATCTATAAATAGTGACAGTTTTACTTCTTTCTGTTCAATTTGGATGCCTTTTTTTCCTTGCCTAATTGCTCTGGTTAGGACTTCTAATACCATGTTGAATAAGAGCAGTGAGAGTGTGCATCCTTTTTTTGTTACTTAACTTTCAGTTTTTCACCATTGAGTATGATGTTAGCTGTGGGTTTCTCATATGTAGTCTTTATTATGTTGAGTTATATTCCTTCTATACCCACTTTATTGAGAATTTTTATAAACAAGTGCTGATTCTTGTCAAATGCCTTTTCTGCATCTACTGAGATGTTCATATGATATTTCCTCTTCATTTTCTTGATGTGGCGTATCACATAGATTCATTTGTGGATGTTGAACCATCCTTGCTTACATGGAATAAATCTCACTTTATCATGGCGTATGATCTTTTTTATGTATTGTTGAATTTGGTTTGCCAATGTTTTGTTGAGGATTTTTGCCTCTATGTTCATCAGAGATATTGGCCTGTAATTTTCTTTTTTGGTATGTTGGCCTCATACAATGAGTTAGGAAGTGTTCCCTTCTCTTCAGTTTTTTTGGAATAGTTTGAGGAGGATGGGCACTAAATCTTCTTTGAATGTTGTAGAATTGACTTGTGAAGCCATCTGGTCCTGAACACTTGTTTCTTGGTAGCTTATTTGTTACTGCTTCAATTTCTGTTCTGGTGATACGTCCATTTAGATTTTCTATTTTTTTCCTGATTCAGTCTTGGAAGTTAGTATGATTCTACGAATTTGTCCATTTCTTCTGGGTTGTCCAGTTTGTTAGTGTATAGATTTTCATAATATTCTATTATAATACTTCGTGATATTTCTGTGGTATCTGTTGTTACTTCTCTTTCATATCAGATTTTATTTATCAGGGCCTTCTTTTTTTATTCTTAGTGAGCCTAGCTAATGGTTGGTCAATTTTACCTTTTCAAAGAATCAGCTCTTAGTTTCACTGATCTTTTCTACTGTCTTTTTAGTGTCTATTTCAGTGAAAGAACTGCCTTTTAAGTTTTATTCATGGAAGTGGCATCAAAATGCTCAATGTGATAGAAGCAGTTAGCAAGAATGCAATTGTTTGAGGTAATTAAGCAGGATCAACAAGAGAGATTAACTTTCTGGACATCATTCCTTTTGGCAGAAACTATGAAATGATTGTTCTGGTTTAAGTAGTAGATGCCATTGAAATAAAAAAATGCAGAAGAGTGTTCCAGGTAGTTTACAGTTGCATGGAAAAGTGGGTAGTATATAAGCCTAGAAGATTCGCTGCCAGTGTACTGGGCATACACTAATCTTAGTAATGATAGAATAAACCTCAGCAGCTGATTTCTCCCCTTTTACAAGCAGACTGTTCCAACAGTTGGAGTTGCCAGTATAGTAAGTAATACATTACACAGATGAGATCAAAAAATGAAATTGCCAGAAATTTGTGTAAAAACAATATAATGAAAGAGCGATAACAAACTAAAGAACTTACACCTGAGGAAATAGACTTATATAACAACCAGAAAAAGGCTGTAAATAAGTAAAATTCCATATCCTCAGAGAAATAAATGAGATTATGTTGTTGTAGAAACAACTTCTAGAAATTTGGGAAATGCAAATTTTAATTGTTTTAAAAATTCAATGGAGAGGCTAAATAGCAGAATAGAGGGAGCAAATGACTGAATTAACATTTTAAAGAGTGGTCTGTGGAATCAGCCTAGAATGTAGGAAAAAGGGATAAAGAGGTCAAAAGTATAAACAAAATAAAAAGTAAGGAAAGAATGAGCAAGAGATACCTAAATGTGATTAATAGAGAGCCCCGAAAATAAACTTATATGGTCAATTAATTTACAACAAAGAAACAAAGAATATACAGTGGGGAAAAGACAGTCTTTTCAATAAATGATGGTGGGAAAACTGGACAGCTACATGCAAAAGAATGAAACTGGACTACTTTCTTATACCATATATAAAAATAAACTCAAAATACATTAAAGACTTAAGTGTAAGACCTGGAACCATAAAACTCCTAGAAGAAAACATAGACAGTATGCTCTTTAACATAGTCTTAGCAGTATTCTTTTGGATCTATCTCCTCAGTCAAAAGAAACAAAAGAAAAAAATAAACAAATGGGACCCAATCAAATTAAAGTTTTACACAGTGAAGGAAACCATCAACAAATGAAAAGGCAACCTTCTGAATGGGAGAAGGCATTTGCAAATGACATATTTGATAAGTGGTTAATATCCAAAATATATAAAGAAGTCAAACAACTCAATATCAAACAAACAAACAACTGAATTAAAAAACGAGCAGAGGACCAGACTAGACAGTTTTCCAAAGAAGACATACACATGGCCAACAAGTACATGAAAAGATGCTCAACATCACTAATCATCAGGGAAAAGCAAATCAAAACCACAGTAAGATGTCACCTCACACCTGTCAGAATGTCTATCGTCAAAAAGACGACAAATAACAAATGTTGGCAAGAATGTGAAGAGAAGGGAACCATTGGGCATTGTTGGTGGGATTATAAATCAGTGCAGCCATAATGGAAAACAGTATAGAGATTCTGCAAAAAATTTAAAATAGAGCTTCCATATGATCCAGTAATTTTACTTCTGGATTTTTATTCAAAAATATTAATTCAAAAAGATATATGCACCCCTATGCTTATTGCAGCATTACTTATAATAGCCAAGATATGGAAGCAATCTATGTGTCCATCAACAGATGAATGGATCAAGAAATATATATATATATATATATATATAAAATGGAATAATCATCAACCATAAAATGAATGAAATATTGCCATTTGTGACAACATGTATAGACCTTGAGGGTATTATGCTAAGTGAAGTAATTCAGAGAAAGACAAATACTGTATGATTTCACTTATATGTTAAATCTAAAAAATCAAAACAGAAGAACAAAGAAAACTAAACAAATTCATAGATACAGAGAACAAACTGGTAGTCACCACGAGGGGAGGGGGGTAGGTTGTTGGCCAAAATAGAAAGGGAGCAAGAGATACAGACCTCCAGTTATAAAATACATAAGTCATGGGGATGTAAGGCACAGCATAGGTATTATAGCCCGTAATATTTTAATAACTTTTATAGTGACAGATGGTTACTAGACTTGTGGTGATCAATTCATAATATAAATAAAAGTCAAATCACTATGTTGTACACTGAAACTAATATTGTATAAAACCATAGTTCAATAAAAAATAAAAAGGAAAACAAAAGACCTCCAGAAGTGAAAATAGAAAGGATGGTATTGAAGCACTGTTTGAAAAAATAGAGAAGTTCCGGGAATGATGTCACCACCATAGTGGAATAAGAATTTTCTACAATCTTCTCCCCAAAGAACACAAATCAGACAATCACCCACAGACAAGAGAGCCTTTGTGGAAGTGTAGGAATCTAGCAGAGAAGTTCCAGAACACCTTTGGAGCAAAAACAATCTGTTATTGAACACATTGAAGAAGGGAAGAGGAACAGTCTCACTTTATCCATATCATTCCTCCTCCAAGGTTGCACGGCTCAGTGCCAAGAGAGACCTTCTCAGACCATGATTTCTCCCATGGGCGAATAAGAGAGCTTGTGAGAAAGAGTCTGATATTCCCAGCTGTACAGGACACTGCCAAAGAGACCCACTTCTTTCTTGCCCCATCCAGAACACTGAGGTATGCTGTGCAACCAGGGGTAGGGCGTGACTGGGAAAACTGCAAACAGGGCTAAGAATTGAACCTGGTTGCATTTAAGTAATTGAAAGAGAGTAACCTGGAAAAATTAGATAGTCCAGTGCTCATACAGCAATGTGACAAAGCCTCAGATTCTGTTTGTTTGTTTCCTCGCTCTCTTATCCACAGATATTCTTCCCTTATCTTGTAGCCATATTCTAGTAGAGAAAATGGAGAAGTGTGAGAGGCATAAAGCATTCTTCTGAGTCTGCTTCCTTTTTATGAATCTTTCTTTGGTGTCTGGTTTGACTTTTGCTTATATCTTATAGTTTTGCTTAAGGCTTTCAGGTGGCAAAATGAAAAGGATCACCATATCTAAGGCAGTGCCATTCACATTATAGACATGTACTATCTTTAAAGAAACACAAATCAGAGTCTTCAGAATTTTCTTCACCAACACTGGATGCAAGAGGATGATGGAACAATATCTTTCAAGTACCAGAGGGAAATGAATTTACATCTAGAATACTTCATCCAGAAAAAAACTGTTATTCATTTGAGAGTGTAAAAACACATTATATGATCAACAAAGACTCAAAACATATACCATCCTCAAACTTCCTTTGAAAAAACCAGGGTTTAGCATTCAAAAATCAATAATTCAGGGCTTCCCTGGTGGCACAGTGGTTGAGAGTCCGCCTGCCGATGCAGGGGACACGGGTTCGTGCCCCGGTCCGGGAAGATCCCACATGCTGCAGAGCGGCTAGGCCCATGAGCCATGGCTGCTGAGCCTGTGCGTCCAGAGCCTGTGCTCTGCAATGGGAGAGGCCACAGCAGTGAGAGGCCAGCGTACCGCAAAAAAAAAAAAAAAAAAAAAAAAAATCAATAATTCAATCTATCATATCAACAGATTTAAAAAGAAAACTCACATGATCATGTTAATAGATGCAGAAACAGCATTTGACAAAATCCAGTACCCATTTATGATAAAAATTCTCAGTAAACTGAGAATAGGACTTGTTCTCAACTTGATAAAGATAATCTACAAAAAATATACAGCTAATGTCACACTTAATGACAAGAAACTCAAAGCTTTCCACTCAGATTAGGTATAAGACAAAGATATCAACATCATACTGGAAGTTCTTGCTAATGCAATAAGGCAAGAAAAGGAAATAAAAGATGTACAGATTGGGAAGAAAGATATAAAGCTGTCTTTATTCACATATGACATGATTGTGTAGAAAATCTGAAAGATTCAACAACCAAAAAAACCCTCCTGGAACTAATAAGTAATTATAGGAAGGTTGTAGGATACAGGGTTAATATAAAAAAGTGAATGTCTTTCCTATATACCAACAATGAACAAATAGTGAAACTTGAAATTAAAAATATAATCCCATTTACATTAGCACCAAAAAGAAAAAGAAATACTTAGATATAAATCTAACAAAAAGATGTACAAGGTCTCTCAGAGGAAAACTACAAAACTCAAATGAAATAAAAGAAAAACCAAATTAAAGAACTAAATAAATGGAGAGATACTCTCTATTCATAATAAAGACTAAGCATTATCAATTTTTCAGTTCTTCTCAACTGGATCCATAGATTCAATGCAATCTCAATCAAAATCTCAGAAAAATTATTTTTATGGATATTGATAAACTGATTCTAAAGTTTATATGGAGAGGCAAAAGATCTAGAATAGTCAACACAATATTAACAAACAGGAACAAAGTTGGAAGACTGTGCTACACATCTTTAAGACTTAGTGTAAAGCTACAGTCATCAAGGCAATGTGTTAATGGTAAAAGGAAAGACAAATAGATCAATCAATGAAACAGAATAGAGAGCCCAGAAATAGATGCGCATAAATATAGTCAACTGATCTTTGACAAAGGAGCAAAGGCAGTGCAACAGAGAAAAGATAGTATTTTCAATAAATGGTGCTGGAACAACTGGACATCACATACAGAAAGTGAATCTAGACACAGACTTTATACCCTTCACCAAAATTAACTCAAAATGGATCATAGGCCTAAATGTAAAACAGTAAAACTCCTAGAGGAAAATATAGGAGCAAACCTAGATGACTTTGAGTATGGTGATGCCTTTTTAGGTAAAACACCAAAGGCATGAGGCAAGAAAGAAATAATTGATAAACCAGAATTCATTGAAATTAAAAACATTGCTCTGTGAAAGATAAGATCAAAAGAATGAGAAAACAATTTCTCCCATAGATTGGGAGAAAATATTTGCAAAAGACACATCTAATAAAGGACTGTTACCTGAAATATACAAAGAACTCCTAAAACTCAACAATAAGAAAATAAATAACTCAGTTAAAAAATAGGACAAATAACTTAAAACAACTTGCCAAAGAAGATATACGGATGACAAATAAGTATATGAAGTGATTCTCCACATCAAATATCATCAGGGAAATGCAAATTAAAATGAGATACCACTACACACCTATCAGAATAGCCCAAATGTGCAACACTGACAACACCATATGCTGGTGAGGGTGTGGGTAAACATACCTCTAATTTATAACTAGTGGGGATGCAAAATGGTACAGCCACTTTGGAAAACAGTTTGGTGGTTTCTTACAAAATAAATATAGTCTTATCATACAATCCAGCAATCTCACTCCTTTGATATTTATCCAAAAAAGCTGAAAACTTATGTCTACACAAAAACCTGCACACGGATATTTATAACAGCTCTATTCCTAATTGTCAAAACCTGGAAGCATCAAATATGCCCTACATGAAAGGGTTAATGAACTGTGGTACACCCAGGCAATAGAATATTACACAGCACTAAAAGGAAATGAGCTATCAAGACATGAAAAAAAATGGAGAAAGTTTAAATGCATACTACTAAGTGAAAGAAGCTCATCTGAAAAGGCGATATACTGTATGATTCCAACTGTGTGATATTCTGGAAAAGGCAAAAGAATAGTGACAGTAAAAAGATTAGTGGTTGTCACGGGTTGAGGGTAGAGATGAACAGGCAGAACACAAGGATTTTTAGGACAGTGAAAATATTCTGTATGTTATTATAACAATGGATATATGTCATTATAATTTTGTCCAAACTCATAGAATGTAAAACACCAACAGTGAACCTTAAGGTAAACTGGATTTGGGGTGATTATGATGTGCCAATATAGGTTCATTTTTGGTGAAAATATGTACCATTCTCGAGAATGATCTTGACAATGGGGAGTCTATCCATGTGTGAGAGCAGGCAAAATCGCTGTACCTTCCACTCAATTTTGTTGTAAACCTAAAACAGCTCTAAAAAAAATTGTCTTAAAAAAACAGAGGATATAATCCATTACAAAGGAAAATTGAATCTGAGAGTAGGTAGTGATTTATGGGAAAGAACAGTGAGCAAATAAATGAGTAAAAGTTATTTTTGTCCTTGAAAATAAAAAGTTTGCACTAAAATTCAAAGTGATATTTATGAGAAAGATGGCAAGAGTGGTTGGAATAGTAAAAATACACTGAGATTAAACTCCTATTCATGGAGAGGCTATGGATATGATTGTTACTAGATATAGCTTGAAAAATAAATTTAATATGCAAACTAATATGAGTATAGCAATGCAAAAATGAAAATAAGCTAAACTATAATTCAAACAGAATGAAAAAAATTAGGATGAAGACAATGGTGAATATAACAGATGGCAAGAAATATGGAAAGGTGAAATGAGATTAAGTATAATAGATCAAACTCACTAATTAAGATGGCTGACAAAACATTTTAAAGACTGTGGAGGAAAACCAAAATAAATATAGAGGTCTTTGTTGATGGCAGCACCCATCATTTTAAAATTATAAATTTTCTCCAAATTAATTTTTACATTTAATGTCTTTCCAACAAAACCCTATTAGGTTTCTTTCAAGAACCTTGACAAAATAAAATAAATATAGAAGGGTATATTTTCACAAAGAACTAAAAATATTTAAAAAGACAAACCAAAAGGGTAATAGATTTCCACTGCTAGATATAGAGGTTTCAACAAGAGATTTTAGTTAAAATGATATGAGCCTAAATTATTTATAACATATAAATCCATAGAACATGATAGCCAAGGATACATATATTTATCTGTTTCATTGACTCAATGAAAGGTAAATTGATTATATATTGGAATTTTTCGTAAAAGAGGTGAGGTCTCTGTAGGAAAACATTGTTGGGACAATTGGCTGTTGGGAGACAAGTTCTCATAGGTCACTTGTGTTTCTTCCATCTTATTGCCCTTTGCTCCAATCTTTATTTTATAGGATATTTTTGTCGTCAACAGACTCGGAAGATAGACATAGAGTCTCTCTCTACAGCAAAGGGCAAGCATCCTTACCACCTATTATAAAAGGTTTGGTTTTCTTTAGCTCAAGAGTTCCTTTTTTATAGCACAACCCACAGCATAGGTGCAGGTGTCATCTTGTTCTCTTCAACTTTCCTTGTGGAAATTGGGGCTCAGGGAATTGATGATAATCTGGCTACTGCTATTGCTGTGATTAATAAACTATCTGTCATTATTGACCCAGAAATCTCATATCTTCTACTGACAGCTATAAAACATTGTTGGCTAACATTTTAGCTTGTTTATAGGATAAAATATCAAACCCTTCACAGTTCTTACCATTAGCTATCAATGAGGAAAATATAAAATTATATCCCAATCTCATTCCATACACAAAATATGCTTCAAATACTTGAAGTATTCAAAGAGAAAATAAAATTTATAACTATCAAAAGAAAATATAGAAAAATATTTCATTACTTCTGACTAGGGAAGAATTTCTTAAACAAGGGACAAAATAAATTTTGCAAAAAAAAGTTGATAACATGTATTTATTAAACAACAACGACATCTGATGTGCAAAAGATGATGCTAACAAAGTTATGCAGACACCAAAGGGAGAGAATATTATATATAATACATATACATATTATATATGTATATTTGTATTGTTCCAAATATACAATGAATATTATTAATAAATGTGTACACAGTTCAATAGAAAAAAGTGGTAGAGTATATGAATAATCATTTTAAAGAAAAGAAAATATGAATGCACAGTAAACACATGACACTATATTCAATTTCATTGATAGTCAACAAAATACAAATTGAAGTAAAAATAGATATGATATATACTTATCAGTTTTGAAAAAATATAAATATCTATGATGCTAAAGCAGTGGTGGGAAAGATTATTCTCATAAACTGGTGTATTGCAACTTTAGGAAACTATATGCTAGAATCTGGTAAAATTGAAAATGTTCACAATATTTGCAAGTCAGTTCCTTTTTCTAAACTCATACTCCTACCATGGTTAAACATGACATAAATCTTACACTTACAGAAATGTTAAAAGAGCTGAAGAGATAAACTCTAGGCTGCTATTTCAGGGGCAATGCCCAAAACCATACTGCAGAATATGGAGCACTGTTACCATTGAATTAAGTGCCATGATGCAACATTCTTGACATATTGCTGTCATGGACACCACTGACCCCAGAAACACACTGCCTTTACCACTGTCCCTTTGCCAGAAAAGTGCATGCCCTGCTTACCCTGTTTTCTTAACCAGATGTTTTCTGAATTCCAGGCAGTGTCTGTTGGGTGGAATCTAATTTCAATGTCTGTTCCCTATGGGAAAGGAAGGCTGGGAATTTTTTCCCTTATTTCACATTGGAGCATCAAGGTTCATCACTGGGAGGAATATTGAAATATGAATCAATTCAAATAAAATTTTGTTTCTCTTACCTAAATTCATATGCTGTTTAAATGCCCCCCACACTCCAAAACAATGTCTATCTCCTCTAAAACTGCCAGCAGCATAACACACAAATCTTCATAGCTTTCAGACATGGTGGACTTTGGTTTTGAAGACAGGGCATGAGATGTGATGTGTTTCCCTGGGGTCTGAATGGTTTTTAGAGTTAGATGTTGCTCCTGAGTCAATGCTTTGCACAGAAAAGATTCTCCAATATTGACTAAACAACATGAATAAATAGTTGAATGAATAAGTTAATGATCTGAAAAACTTAGGACTGGATCTTTTAACCATTTTGTGAGACATAGTACTTCTAACCAAGCTTATATAGCCAAGTGTTCCATTTGGCTGACTGTGTGGCAGTGTACCCGGGAGGGAAGCATCATTCAAGTTTCTTGGAAGCCTCTTCAGTAACTGGCAATTCAAAAAAAGTACTTTCATTTTTCTGGATATTCCTTGGAGAGAGCATCTAAGAAAAGACACTGATACTAACAGCAGTCCACAAATGTGAAAAACTACCAATACCCTTTTTTCTTTCTTTCTTCTTTCCTTTTTAAAATTTATTTATTTATTTTATTTTTGGCTGCATTGGGTCTTAGTTGCAGCATGCAGGATCTTTCGTTGCGGCACGTGGGCTTCTCCCTAGTTATGGCGTGTGGGTTTTTCTCTCTCAAGTTGTGTCGTGCAGGTTCCAGGGCGTGTGAGCTCTGTAGCTTGCAGCTCGCGGGCTCTAGCTGAGGCACGCGAGCTCAATAGCTGTGGCACATGGGCTTAGTTGCTCCGTGGCATATGGGATCTTAGTTCCCTGACCAGGGATGGAACCCACGTCCCCTGCATTGTAAGGCGGATTCTTTACCACTGGACCACCAGGGAAGTCCCCCTTCCTTTCTTTCTTGCTTTCTTCCTTCATTCCTTCCCTCCCTTTCTTCCTTCCTTCCTTTCTTCCTTCCTTCCTCCCTCCTTCCTCCCATCTTCTTTCCCTTCCTCCCTCTCTTCCTTCCTCCTTTTCTTTTTCTTTCTTTTTTTTTTTGAGTGTCAATTGGCTCATAGCTGTACTCATCTACTCATTCTGGATGTTTTCTAAAATATTAATAGAAAGTGTTGCTATACGCATCCTCGGATTTTGTGCTAGGTGATTAGTTGCCCCCTTTATTACTGAATGATGAAAAATCTCATTCATAGGCATGTGGGAAATACATCAACTTGAAAGTAGTGACATACATCAAAAATCAATTTTCCTAATCAGACATCTGATGTGCCTAATTATAATTGGAAGGTGTTTTTTTTTTTTTTTAAACTTTCTGATTTATTCCTTAGGACTTCAACTTGACAATCTGGATGTAGAGGTACCAGGAAAAAATTCCCATGGTGATTCCATAGGAGTTCCACAAAGCTCATCTTTCTTTTTTCAATGGAAAGAATATTAAAACTTTGACTAATGTGGTGAAAAAATAATTGAACCATTTTAAGTGATTAATATTTTATAATTTCATTGATTTGCCAAGATGATGCTAGTAGGAGTTTGAGACCATCAAATATATGGCCCATATGATGGTGTAATCATGTCTTACCACATACTCAATTCCCATAAACAAGGAAGCAAGAATTTTAAATAATTTCTTGGTTGGGTGGATTGTATGAGTAGCAGTTCATTGCTATGTTCTTCTACCCAGGCTCAAAGAGCAGAATTTCCTTTATGATACTCAGTGGTGTTTATTTACCTTAGTGGAGGTATGCTTGGTTAGGGTTAATTTTTGCTCTTGCAGTCGCTGAAAGCTTGATATCTAAAGTTTCCTTAGGTTTCTGATTCACTGATTTCTAGATTTTACCTGTCAATTCAGAGACCATGCCATAGGAACAATGGTTCTCAGATAACTCTAGGACTCTTATCCTGTTGGTTTAGAGCCTTTCTTTTAGAGAAAAAAAAAAAATCTTTACCATGACACCACCTTACAGAATAACATCCTTTGTTGAAAAATTAGAGTACTGGGGATACTATTGCAGCAGCAACAGACTGGGTTGGCTTACCAATGGCATAGATAGGGCATGATGAAATGAAAATGGAGTCAAAGCTTGAATTGTGAACATCTGTATATAATTGAGTTTTGCTTTCAGAGGATGCACCATGTTATCAAGCTTGATTGGTTTTATGCTAAATGTATTATGGCAGCTTTCCCCAAAAGAATTGGTCAACTTCTCTGGAAACTCATTCTAGAAGACAGCTTCATTCTATTTTAGGTTTCTGACAAGGTTTGCATAACATTGCTCCATTAACTAAATTGACATGTATTTATTCATTTGTATTTCATTATTTCAGCAAATATTTACTGGGCCAATTATAAGTGCTAGTTATTATGCTAAACATTATCATATGTTTTGAAAGTATTCCTATAAAGGTATTCACTGTGATATTGGCACAGACAAGTGAGGCACAATAAGAACTGCCAACATCAGGAAAATGATGTTAGGGCTAATGTTTGAAAACTATGTAGGCACTGACCAGTTAGATGAAGGACTGTAGAGATTTCTATTAGGACAAAGCAGTAACAAGCATCAACGAAGTAAGCAAGAGCATGGGGCTTTGTAAACAGCTGAGTACACCTGAAAGAGAGGATGAGAAAATAGGGAGTGTTAAGAGTTCACAGGGGCAAGAACATGAAAGCAAAGGAGGCTTGAAGTATTTCAGTGTCAAATAATGACACAATCAGAATTGGATTTTTAAATAGAAAGCCTGGAAGAAAGATGGAAAATAAATTGGAGTTTGGAAACTTGGAGTAGAAGTTAGAAATCTTATCCAACAGTCCAAGTGCAAGTGATGAAGTAATGAAATGGCTGTAGATATACAGAAGAAAGAATAAATAAATGACATGGAAATGGTGGAACGGACGAGTCTTGATTACTGATTGCGTGTGAAAGGTTTGGGAGAAAGTCACCTTTGGAATGCCTAGATCTGCAGTTTTCAAAATAAGTACTGAGGTGCTCCAGGATGCCACAGTGAACTCACAGGATCCTACACAATATTTTAAATTTTTAAGAAAAATGCAGCAATATCTATAGGACACTGTGTGAATTACTAACTCAAGGTAGTTCATAGTTTCAACATTCGATTGTGCTGCCTTCCTTTCAATGACGTCATATCTTTGTAAAGCTAGGTTTTCAGTGGTTGTGATAAATAGAAAATATTGCTTTAAAAAATGTAGAGCAAGAAATGAAGGTGGAATTGCACAATATAACTCCATGGTTGGAGAAATTTCACAGAGCCCAGATATACACATCCCCTTAGCAAGTAATCATGGTTATTTAAAAATGAAATAAAATATTACCTTTTAAATTTATTTTTATCATTTTTTCTAACGGCTACTCAATCGTTAGAATCTAAACACTTAATAAATTATTTGGGTCTAATTTCTTACTAAATAGAACTCTTAGGTATTTCATTTGGCTCAGGTTTTTTTGTGGAAAAAAAAGCAAAAAACAAAAAAACCTGAGATACTAAAGGCACCACAGATCAAAACAGTTTGGAAATCTCTGGCCTAATGATCTCAGCAGAAAGCCAAAGAAGACAGGGGAAAAATGATCTGGGCAGACACTAAGGGCATAGAGTGGTTTATAAAACGAAGTGTCCCCAAAATTTGTGATGGCTGACAAGGGGAAGAGTATGAATGGTAGTGAGAGGAGAGAAAACAGAGATTAATATGGTAATTAATGATAAATAACCACATTTTTATTTTTTTCCTTTTTTTCTATATGGCAGGTTCTTATTAGTCATGCATTTGATACACATCAGTGTATACCTGTCAATCCCAATCTCCCAATTCATCACACCACCACCCCCACCCACCGCTGCTATCTCCCCTTGGTGTCCATATGTTTTGTTCTCTACATCAGTGTCTCAATTTCTGCCCTACAAACCGGTTCATCTGTGCCATTTTTCTAGGTTCCACGTATATGCGTTAATATACGATATTTGTTTTTCCCTTTCTGACTTACTTCACTCTGTATGACAGTCTCTAGATCCATCCATGTCTCTACAAATTACCCAATTTCGTTCATTTTTATGGCTGAGAAATACTCCATTGTATATATGTACCACATCTTCTTATCCATTCATCTGTCGATGGGCATTTAGATTGCTTCCATGACCTGGCTATTTTAAATAGTGCTGCAATGAACATTGGGGTGCATGTGTCTTTTTGAATTATGGTTGTCTCTGGATATATGCCCAGTAGTGAAATTGCTGGGTCATATGGTAATTCTATTTTTAGTTTTTTAAGGAACCTCCATACTGTTCTCCATAGTGGCTGTATCAATTTACATTCCCATCAACAGTGCAAGACGGTTCCCTTTTCTCACACCCTCTCCAGCATTTGTTGTTTGTAGATTTTCTGATGATGCCCATTCTAACTGGTGTGAGGTGATACCTCATTGTAGTTTTGATTTGCATTTCTCTAATAATTAGTGATGTTGAGCAGCTTTTCATATGCTTCATGGCCATCTATGTGTCTTCTTTGGAGAAAAGTCTATTTAGGTCTTCTGCCCATTTTTAGATTGGGTTGTTTGTTTTTTTAATATTGAGCTGCATGAGCTGTTTATATATTTTGGAGATTAATCCTTTGTCAGTTGCTTCATTTGCAAATATTTTCTGCCATTCTGAGGGTTATCTTTTTGTCTTGTTTATGGTTTCCTTTGCTGTGCAAAAGCTTTTAAGTTTCATTAGGTCCCATTTGTTTATTTCTGTTTTTTTTTCCATTACTCTAGGAGGTGGATCAAAAAAAGATCTTGCTGTGATTTATGTCAGAGTGTTCTTCCTATGTTTTCCTCTAAGAGTTTTATAGTGTCCGGTATTACATTTAGATCTCTAATCCATTTTGAGTTTATTTTTGTGTATGGTGTTAGGAAGTGTTCTAATTTTATTGTTTTACATGTAGCTGTCCAGTTTTCCCAGCATCACTTATTGAAGATGCTGTCTTTTCTCCATTGTATATCCTTGCCTCTTTTGTCATAGATTAGCTGACCATAGGTGTGTGGGTTTATCTCTGGGCTGTCTGTCTTGTTCCATTGATCTATATTTCTGTTTTTGTGCCAGTACCATATTGTCTTGATTACTGTAGCTTTGTAGTATAATTTGAAGTCAGGGATTCAGCTGCAGTTTTTTCCCTCAAGACTGCTGTGGCTATTTGGGATCTTTTGTGTCTCTATACAAATTTTAAGATTTTTTGTTCTAGTTATGTAAAAAATGCCATTGGTAATTTGATAGGGATTGCATTGAATCTGTAGATGGCTTTGGGTAGTATAGTCATTTTCACAATATTGATTCTTCCAATCCAAAAACATGGTATATCTCTCCATCCGTTGGTATCATCTTTAATTTCTTTCATCAGTGTCTTATAGTTTTCCGCATAAAGGTCTTTTGTCTCCCTAGTTAGGTTTGTTCCTAAGTATTTTTTCTTGCAGTGGTAAATGGGAGTGTTTCTTTAATTTCTCTTTCAGATTTTTCATCATTAGTGTATAGAAATGCAAGAGATTTCTGTGCATTAATTTTGTATCCTGCAACTTTACCAAATTCATTGATTAGCTCTAGTAGTTTTCTGGTGGCATCTTTAGGATTCTCTATGTATAGTGTCATGTCATCTGCAAACAGTGACAGTTTTACTTCTTCTTTTCCAATTTTTATCTCTTTTATTTCTTTTTCTTCTCTGATCGCCATGGCTAGGATTTCTAAAACTATGTTGAATAATAGTGGTGAGAGTGGACATCCTTGTCTTGTTCCTGATCTTAGAGGAAATACTTTCAGTTTTTCACCATTGAGAATGATGTTTGCTGTGGGTTTGTCGTATGAGGCCCTTTATTATGTTGAGATAAGTTCCCTCTATTACCACTTTCTGGAGAGTTTTTATCATAAATAGGTGTTGAATTTTGTCAAAAGCTTTGTATGCAATTATTGAGATGATCATATGGTTTTTATTCTTCAATTTGTTAATATGGTGTATCACATGGATTGATTTGCATATATTGAAGAATCCTTGCATCCCTGGGACAAATCCCACTTGATTATGGTGTATGATCCCTTTAATGCATTGTTGGATTCTGTTTGACAGTATGTTGTTGAGGATTTTTGCATCTATATTCATCAGTGGTATTGGTTTGTAATTTCCTTTTTTGTAGTATCTTTGACTGGTTTTGGTATCAGGGTGATGGTGGCATCATAGAATGAGTTTGGGAGTGTTACTTCCTCTGCATATTTTTGGAAGAGTCTGAGAAGGATGGGTGTTAGCTCTTCTCCAAATGTTTGATAGAATTCACCTGTGAAGCCATCTGGTCCTGGATTTTGTCTGTTGGAAGATTTTTGATCACAGTTTCAATGTCTTTACTTGTGATTGGTCCGTTCATATTTTCTATTTCTTCCTGGTTCAGTCTTGGGAGGTTATACTTCTCTAAGAATTTGTCCATTTCTTCCAGGTTGTCCATTTTATTGGCATAGAGTTGCTTGTAATCGTCTCTTAGGATGCTTTGTATTTCTGTGGTGTCTGTTGTAACTTCTCCTTTTTCATTTCTAGTTTTATTGATTTGAGTCCTCTCCCTCTTTTTCTTTATGAAGCTGGGTAATGGTTTATCAATTTTGTTTATCTTCTCAAAGAACCACCTTTTAGTTTTATTGATATTTGCTATTATTTTCTTTGTTTCTATTTCATTTATTTCTGCTCTCATCTTTATGATTTCTCTTCTTCTGCTAACTTTGAGTTTTGTTTCTTCTTCTTTCTCTAGTTCCTTTATGTGTAAGGTTAGATTGTACATTTGAGATTTTTCTTGTTTCTTGAGGTAGGCTTGTATAGCTATAAACTTCCCTCTTAGAACTGCTTTTGCTGCATCCCATAGGTTTTGGATCGTC